>NW_023601104.1:10827880-11275550 GCF_014898055.3 Talpa occidentalis | reverse complement strand
CTCCTGTGTACAATTACCACTGCTTTAGCATCTTCTTCCTGCCACTGTGGTGCACAAATTCATCAACATCCTTCTCCCTGATCACCTCCTTTAACATCTTCCTCATTCTTAAAAGTCTAATGTCCGGCTGCCCTTACTGGTAAACATTAGCCTTCTTCTTCAAAATGCCAAAAGATTTTGTTTGTAGTTTTCTTTTGGCGCACAACAATCTATTTCTCACCGTGCCGGACAGACTGGTCAACATACTATTGTTTCCTCTGCAGACAAAAGCTCTACCAACAGCTCCTTGCGTGTTAAGGAGCTGTGTGATGGCTGCTTAGTTCCCATTTATCTCCAAATCTACAAGTAAATGCCAGATCTTAATTAGATTGGGGGGTGGGAGGGATGTGCCTAACCCAAAGATACCAAATCCTACAGAATGGTCATCAGTCTGTGAGGCTAGAGCTTGCTAAAGAGTTTAGCCCAACAGGAATGACAGTCTCTCTCTTTTTTTTGGTAAAGATTTATTTATTTATGCCTACAAGAACCAAGGTACAGGCCAGAGGTGTGGGGGGTGAGACAGAGTGGGAAACAGAACAGGCAGATTGACTGAAACGCACTGCTGAGGGGAGCAGCAGGCAAGTCAGAAGAGGTCTGCTGCGCCATGTGGGTAGCTTGGAACTTGTGCTGAAGTGGCTGCAGAGTGCTTCATAGGCTGCATCTTTACCCTTGCGCCACCAGGGAGGCCCCAACAGAGTCTCTCTTTTAGATGCACAAACATGGCCAGAGAAGAGGCCATGACAGTACAGACCATAACCGAGACAAAACTGAAAGGTCAAAGAAAGCATATACAATGAAGAGGGTGAAGTCAGGGGTTAGGTGAGATAAAAATGATATAACCACAGACCCAAAAAAGAACTTAAGAAACCCCACTGGGGGGCCTCCCTGGTGGCACAAGGGGTTGAAACACAGCACTACGAAGCTATCTGCAGCCACTGCAGCATGAGTTCGATCCCTAGTCAGAGAGTAGCCACATGGCGCAGCAGACCTCTCCTGACTCGCCCGCTGCTCCCCTCAGCAGTGTAGTTCAGTCAGTCTGCCTGTTCTGTTCCCCACTCTGTCTCTGGTGAATCCTCTCACCCTCCCCACCCCCCACCCCACCGCACCTCTGGCCTGTCCCCCAGCTCTTGTATGCATAAAAATAAAATAAAATCTTTTAAAAAAAAAAAAAAGATTTAAAAAAAACTGCAGTAGAAATGTTAAATGAGCAAAATCTCAGAGAGATTGTTCTCAGACACTCAGATATACAGGAAAATTCAAAGATATGAGACTATTCCTTTGGACAAAAAGAGGTCTAAAAACAGTGAGAGACTGATTATAATCTGTAACTACTAGCGACCTAGACATAGTCATTCAGGGCATTATAGTCCCCTGGATGTAAATGGATCAAAAATGGATACATGGGGCCTCCCCGGTGGCACAGTGGTTGAGCACTGGGCTGCAAAGCTGCCCGCAGCCTCTGCAGCACCAGTTCGATCCCCGACCTCCGGCCAGGGTCCCACATGGCGCGCAGACCTCTCCAGCCATGCCCACTGCTCCCCTCAGCAGTGTCCTCCGTCTGTCTGTTCTGCTCTCCGCTCTGGCTCTGGTGAATTCTCTCACCCTGCTGCACTTCTGACTGTACCCAGTGCTTGTATAAAGAGAGAGAGAGAGAGAGAGAGAGAGAGAGAGAGAGAGAGAGGAATAAATAAATATTTTTAAAAAAAAAGGATACATGATTCAACTTCGTCAATGACAGTCAGGCTCATGACTTTTGTTTGAGTTGTTAGATGAAGAGAAGTTATTCCTAGGGCTCTTAAGCTGGAAGGGCAGCAACTGGAGTTGGCTCAGCCCTCTTACTGAGAAGGAAAGAGACTGGGTCTTGGTTATGTCACCTGAAGTACAAAAGTTATACTTGCAGCTCAAGATTTCCCTGGACTTTTCAGTAACATCAGACAAAATATTCTCTCTGTTAAGTCAAGTTAGTCTGTGACTTGCAACCAAGACTCAATTCATAAAGGAGCTCCCCAAAAATCCATAGTTCACATTTTCTCTTTGACTTTTTAAAAAATTCTGTCACATCCGAAATTAAAAAATTAACCCATATCTCAACATTACACTAGATTTGCTATTCATTTCTGATTGTTTTTAGTATATATACACAAGTCATTTTGTACTGATAATCATTCTACTCTAAAAGGATCCTTGTCACCACATTGCCCCACCCCCACCCCACCTCCCCACTCCCCAATATAGCTTTACAGTTGTTCTTTAAGCTTCATGGGAGTTCCCGAACACAGGCAGCCCTTGACCACATTCCTCCTGGGAGTTTTTACCTAACAAGGGAAAGAACATTAATTTCTCACCCAAAATAAAGCCTGTGTTGGCCTTGCCACTAAATTTATAAAAAATCTTTTTCACCTCTATCAGATCAAGTCACATACTAGCTGGGACTTTAAACCAGTTTCTGTACCAAAATAATGCGTGTCAGAGTTCAGATTATTTAAGCCAACTTCCAACAAAGGCAGTAATATCCATCCCTTCCTTGTCTGTATATCATCAGCCCAGGTTTCCTCCACAGTCACTGCTCAAATTTTTTCCATTATAACCAAGAGTATTTATTCTCTCATTATCAAACTCCAAGCTTCCTCAATTTTTTTACCAATATTCCTTCTACTTAGTTATCTTGACTTAAACCTTACTCTCCCCTAAAGTTTTTCTCACACTTCTCTCTCTTTAGTGCACTCCACACACACACACACACACCCCCTACCCAAGAGCCAGAAGCAAGTGGCATTCACTTGCCTTCCTGCTGCAGCTTCCAAATCATGATTATCCTCCTTTATGGCCCCACTTTCAAGATATATCTTATCATCACTACCCATCTTCTGATCCGAGTCGTGCCTCGTCATTCACTACAGACTTGGGAGACAAGTTCATAGTCTTGTTCTCTATGAAATCTATCACAGTCCTGAGAGATTTCAATGTCCATACCAATGACCCACCGATTACTATATACTAGAATTCAAAGAGCTCTTTAGTTTCAGATTTGTAGTTTAACTCTTTTAGACACCTATTCTTCAATTCTCTACTCTGGATTTTACCATCATTTGAAAGGGCTCCTCTTTCATTGCTCTAATAATTCACCAAAGCAAACAAACAAACACACACCTCACTCTGGCCATGCCTACTCAGTAATTTTATTAAAAAAAACTCCTGTCCTGAGCTCAATTCCTGATTGCCCCCCAACCCAGATCCTATGGTTGAACATCTAAATCTCTCAGTATCAAGTTCAGATTTGTACCCCTTTCTCTAAACCTGACCACAAAATCACAGCTCCAGGTCAATATTCTTTCTGGAAACTGAGTTCCTCTACAGAAAAACGGCACTAGATACACTGATAAGTCTCCAACCTTAATCCCTTAAATGAAATTCAATAAATCCCTTCTTCAATTTCCCTAGCAATATTTCCAATCATTTTTCTCTCCTCAAGCCCTCCAATCACCCCTCGCCCAGGCCCTTCACTCTCAACCAACAACCTTGTTCCTGATATTAATTACAGAGATAAATTATCAGGCGTGCCCCACTCCCTCCACCTCCACACTCCAGCTATAACCTTATCTATATTTATACCTCTCCTTACCTATTTTTATTCCAATCCTAGAAAATAAGGTGCCCTTCCTCATGTTCAAGACTAACCCGATCACCTACACCCTTGACCCATCTACACTATGCCTCCCATGTCCTTCCACACTTTGTTCCACCAGCCCTATCATAACTTCAACCTTCAACCTGTCCTTCCCTGTCAGCACCTTCACCTCAGCACACACTCACCGTCAGGTCTTACCCTGAACAGAGAGTCCTTCCAGGCTCCCATCCAGTCTCTTGGTCCTCTCCCAGAAGGGTCATACCAGCTACAGTACCGTCTTCATGGAAGAGAGCCATTGGTGGGGGAAGCTGGTCACTAGCCCAGGAGCTGGTGAGTACAGGGGACAAAGGCCACTTCCCTGTCATCCTGGACAACAAATGCAGGAAGTTGTGGTCCATCCAAACACGTGAGAGTGGTGGGAGGGCATCTGCTACACTGACGTCAGGTCTAGCACAATCCCATGGTATGTGAGCAGGTGCTGGGCTGTGGACAGATGCCACCTACCCTGGTGAGCTGTGGCAGCTGGCACAGAGGGTGTGGCAGGGTAGTGACAGCTGACCCTGGTTAGGCCTATTGAGGATGGGTGCGGGTGGGTGTATAACCAGTGAAGGGGCACAGGCTGGCTGGCAGAACAGCACAGGGAAGCTGGGGTGAAGCACTGAGAAGAATAGAACAGAGAGATTTTGGGTCCTTGGGGACACTGTGTCCAGTGCACCAGGAATAGCGGAGGAAACTTCTCAAACAGAAGTTGTTCTCTTATTCTCTCTTCCCTCCTCCTTCTTTCTCCTCTAGTCCTCCTTCCCAACTCTCCCTCTCTTCCTTCCCCTACTTCCCCCTCCCATCTCTATATGACTCTTAATTCCTCTTTCTCTCCCCTCTCCTCTCTTCTTCCCTGCCTCCTCTTATCACCTGCCATTTACTCTTCCGCCAACTGTAACGAGGATTCTACCCTCAACTCCCTACTGAAAATGCTCACAATAGACCAAAATGTCTTCTTAATCACAAGTCAAATGAATTTTTCCTGTAATTTTTCTACTCATACACTGCATTTGACAGTTACAATCTCCCTCTTAAAATGCTCTACTCATTAGCATATAATTTCCTACAACATCAAGGACCAAATTAGATTAGGTAGGACAAATCAGTAGGGGAACAATCAGCTCAATTTCTCCAGTCATCCTCCAATATCCAGAATCATAAACAGAAACACAGGTTTGATGATAAGCTAGAGCAAAGTAATGAAAATGTGAAAGGACGGCCTCCCTGGTGGCGCGGGCAGTTGAGCACCACACTGTGAAGCGGTCCGCAGCCTCTGCAGCGTGGGTTCAATCCCAGCCAGCCAGCAAGGGTCCCACAGGGCGTGGCAGACCTCTCCTGTCGCGCCTGCTACTCCTCTCAGCAGTGTATTTCAGTCAGTCTGCCTGTTCTGTTCCCCGCTCTGTCTCTGGTGAATCCTCTCACCCTCCCACGCATCTGGCCTGTACAGCCTTCTTGTATAAAATAAATAAATCTTTTTTTTAAAAAAAAAGAATGATGTAACCTATTTTTTTTTACAAAGTACCATGTGACGCAGAGACTCCCTACATACAAACACTATACCTATATGACATATAAAGTAGAAATCAGCTAAGCATAAATCAGACTAGAGCAACAAATACTTTAAGAGTTCACAAATAAAGTGTGGTTTCTCAAAAGTTATGAGAAGTGAAGTGAACTAGCAGCAGACACACGTGAGAATGTAGAATTCCTACTTTCTCATGCCTAGTTTAAACCACTGAAAATTCACTTTGTTTCTAGGCAAATTTCTTCCCACACATTTTCCCTTAATTATTCCAATTGTCAATGTTTTAAATGATCTCAGGTGCTAATGTCAGCAGCAGTACTTATTAAAACACATTCCTGACTTGTAAAGAAACTTTTTCAGATACATGAAAGACTCAGAGACCCAGGACTACCAAACTGATTCTAAAACACCAGAATACTCTATACCTTCTTGTTGTTTGGAGCATATACACTCTTCTATATCCTGTCAAATAATTTGTATAATTTCTATATTCTATTTTTCTATATTCTAAATTTGTAAAGTTTCTAACAAATTTTAACATATACTTACTTCTTTTTAAACTCATGTCAAGACAAGGCAATTGGCATTCTTTCTTAGCAAGGAAACTAAAACCTAGATTATTCATTGATTCCAAATGACAGCAAAAAGTTGGCAATCAGGCATCATCACCTCCAAGTTTTCTCTACTCCTACTTCTACCTCCTAACCATTTTTCCCTCATTCCTATACAAATTAAAGAAGAGATATCTCGGGGCCTTCCTGGTGCTGCAGAAGGTGTGGTGGGCAGAAAGTGTGGTAAAGTAGGTACTCTCACATATTATAGGCAGAAAGACACATTGGCATATTATGTCAGCAATACAACAGCATTTATCAATAATTTTACACCCAACATCAACAAAGCATTTATTTGGAATCAGAATTAAAAGATTTGACAGTGGTGAAATGTTTATTCTGATACTTTTTTTTTTTTTTTTTGGTGGGACCCTCGCTGGCAGCCAGGGAACGAACCGGCGCTGCAGAGACTGCAGGCAGCCTCGCAGCCCAGCGCTCAACCGCTGCGCCACCAGGGGAGGCCCTATGCTGATACTTTTAATCAGTATTTCTCAGCTGGGGGAATTACCAAATAAATTTTACATCAGGGCCTCCACAGTGACACAGTGGGTTGAGCGCAGCACTGTGAAGCTGCCTGCAGCCTCTGCAGCGCAGGTTCAATTCCTGGCCAGCCAGGGAGAGACCCACATGGCGCAGCAGACCTCTCAGTCTCGCCCGCTGCTCCCCTCAGCAGTGCTTTCAGTCCCTCTGCCTGTTCTGCTCCCCGCTCTGTCTCTGGTGAATCCTCTCACCCTCCCATGCCTCTGGCCTGTACCCCAGTTCTTGTATAAATAAAATAAAATCTTTAAAAAAAAAAAAAGGGCCTCCCTGGTGGCGCAAGGGGTTAAGATGCAAACTATGAAGCTATCTGAAGCTATCTGCAGCCACTGCAGCATGAGTTCGATCCCCGGCCGGGGAGATACCCACATGGCGCAGCAGACTCTCCTGACTCGCCCGCTGCTCACCTCAGCAGTATACTTCAGTCAATCTGTCTGTTCTGTTCCCCACTCTGTCTCTGGTGAATCCTCTCACCCCCCGCACCTCTGGCCTGTACCCCAGCTCTTGTATGCATAAATAAATAAATCTTTAAAATAAATAAATTTTACATCTTTTTCAGGATTGGGGTATTTCAATGACTTCAAATTTGCTCTACAAATATGAAGTAGGGTGAAATACTCATGTATGTTTTGCCACACATTTGGGTTAACCTTAGAAGTTCCCTACCCTGCTGCTGATGATGCCGGGGGCTAGTATCAGCAGTTCTCCAGGGGACTGTCACTTAGTTTTGTATTTCCTAATCTTGTTCACAAAGAGTTTGTATACAGAATCAATTTTCCTTATTAAATGACTCTACTGTGGCACCAATGTTCCTCCCGAAATGTACCACAGTGGAGACTGAATAAGAGAGTAGAACCTGAAGAGCTTCTGAAGAATCTTGAGCTGTCAAAGTCACCACCGTGCCACCATAGTTCTGTTATCAAATTTCAAAACCCCACATGCATTCAGTCTAACAATTTCACTTCTTGCTATCTATCATATCTAAAAATATGAGGCTTTGGGGTCTCCCTGGTGGTGCAAGGGATTGGGAAGCAACCTATGAAGCGGTCCGCAGCCTCTGCAGCACGAGTTCGATCCCCAGGCGGCCAGGAGCAATCCAAGTGGCAAAGCAGACTTCTGACTCACCTGCTGCTCCCCTCAGCAGTGTCTTTCGGTCAGTCTGCCTGTTCTGTTCCCCACTCTGTCTATGGTGACCACTTGCCCCCCACACCTCTGGTCTGTACCCCAGCTCTTGTATGCATAAATAAATAATAAATCTTTAAAAATAAATAAATAGAAATACGAACCTTTGCACAAAGAAATATAAATAAGGAACATTAACATGAACTTCACAATAGCAATAATTAAAATAATCAGGAAAATAGCTTGTGGAAGTTCATTTCAGTAATGGTTAACTCATGGAATAAGCGTAATCTTATACAACAGTATGAGATACAGATATACTAAGAAAAGAGCTCTAAAACATATAAGTAGAAAAAGGAAAATCTTGTTTCCACTTAGGTTTTTTAAAAAAACTGTATATAGGGCCTCCCTGGGGGCGCAAGTGGTTAAGCACAGCACTATGAAGCAATTCGCAACCTCTGCAGCATGAGTTTGATCCCTGGCCAGCCAGGGAGCAACCCACATGGTGCAGCAGACCTCTCCTGCCTCACCTGCTGCTCCCCTCAGCAGTGTCTTTCGGTCAGTCTGCCTGTTCTGTTCCCCACTCTGTCTCTGGTGGATCCTCTCATGCCCCACATCTCTGGTCTGTACCCCAGCTCTTGTATGCATAAATAAATAAATCTTTAAAAAAAACTGTATGGGGCCTCCCCGGTGGCGCAGCGGTTGAGCGCTGGGCTGTGAAGCTGCCCGCAGCCTCTGCAGCGCTGGTTCAATCCCCGACTGCTCCCCGGCCACCAGAGGAGGGTCCCACATGGCGCGCAGACCTCTCCTGCCGCCCGCTGCTCCCCTCAGCAGTGTACTTCGGTCCTTCTGCCTGCTCTGCTCCCCGCTCTGGCTCTGGTGAATTCTCTCACCCTCCCGCGCTTCTGACTGTACCCAGTGCTCGTATAAATAAATAAAAATAAATCTTCAAAAAAAAAATAAACTGTATGTATACAGATATGCAAATGCAGATCAAAAAGTAAAAAACAAAAGATGTATACCAAATTATTAATAGCTGTATGAATGTGAGGGGGAAAAGACTGGAGAGAGAAGAGGAAACAGGCTACAGGTAAGATATTAAATGAGAAAATTTTCCTTTTCTAATCTATAAACTTCTGTATATCATTTGAGTTTTTTACCATACAAACATGTATTACTTACGTTTTATGTTTATGTTAACAAAAAATAATTTAAATATGGTTCTCTCTCAGTGAGAAACATTCTCAGAAAAGAGAAGATAATTAAATGCTATGAGAAACTTGAACAAGAACAAGGAAAGCCTTGGGAAGTACACAGAATTAAGTAATAAAGAGCTGATATTTTCTGAATGAGCTTCTGAAGACGACTTCCCCAAAATAAGTGAAGCAAAAAGTCTAAGAAAAGCAAAAAGTTTAAATAACATTTAATTATATATTATTGAAAAGAACAATGTTCACTGAAATGGGATATTTGAGAGAACTTGCTTCTTCCTAATTGTGATACTGCTTAAATGTAGCATGAGTAGCTCACCTCACATGAGTAGCCCTCTCCATGACCCACTGAAAGTATTACAGAAAACAGAATTTCAGCTTCCAGTACATACACAGCTATTTAAATCTTCAATTGAATTGGACAACCTTCCAACCCACTTGCATGGCCTCATACTGGGCTATTTTAAAGTCATGCAGAAAAAACAAAAGATTCATGTATTTCTTCTTTATTTTTGGCTACTTGAAATTGAATTTAAAAGATGCTCAGATGAAATCTACTACCCTTGGGATTCATTTAAAAGAAGATGCTCACAGAAAATCAGCTACCATCTGAAATTCCTATTTTACACAGATATAACTAGGAATGAAATTTTTTAAGATATATCATGAAAAAAATGGAAAATTCCTTTCACATTTAATTCCATCTGATAACTATCTATGAGGAGGAGATAAATAAGGAAATACCATAATATTAATCCATACCTGTAACTCCTGGACAGTAAAGAAATCCGAAAGTTTAGTTCTGTCACCCATAAGATGCAAGACCTAACAGGTCTCTGCCTGCTGTATAGAGTGATCAGTTATAGTTAAAATGTTACTTAAGGAGGGGCCTCCCCTGGTGGCGCAATGGTTGAGCATTGGGCTGCGAAGCTGCCCGCAGCCTCTGCAGTGCAGGTTCGATCCCCACCCGCCAGCGAGGGTCCCACATGGCGCGACAGACCTCTCCTGTCTTGCCCGCTGCTCCCCTCAGCAGTGTATTTCGTCGGTCTGGCTGTTCTGTTCCCCACTCTGGCTCTGGCGAATTCTCTCACCCTCCCACGCTTCTGACTGTACCCAGTACTTGTAGAAAGAAATTAATCTTTAAAAAAAAAAGTTACTGGGCCTCCCCGGTGGCACAGCGGTTGAGCGCTGGGTTGCGAAGCTGCCCGCGGCCTCTGCAGCGCCAGTTCGATCCCCGGCTGCTCCCCGGCCACCGGGTGAGGGTCCTACATGGCGCGCAGACCTCTCCTGCCGCCCGCTGCTCCCCTCAGCAGTGTACTTCGGTCCTTCTGCCTGCTCTGCTCCCCACTCTGGCTCTGGTGAATTCTCGCACCCTCCCACCCTTCTGACTGTACCAAGTGCTTATATAAATAAATAAATAAATAAATAAAATTTTTAAAAAAAAAGTTACTTAAGGAGGATCTAAAGTTTTCAAATATTTTAACTGTATTTAAATTTTAAAATTTAAAACCTTTAAAATAGGTGATCACACAAAAAGTTAAGACCAGGAAAAACAAACTTTTTTGTCAAAACATTATTTATATTAATGTTTTTAAATTATTTCATGTAGTGAGCATAAATTTGCATTTTGACGTATTTTTTTGTTTATTATTATCTGAGGAACCCTTCACAACAAACATACCATATAAACCAAGCATTTGTTCAAAATAATTAATCAAGACACATTTTGCACTTATTTTCTCAGCACTGTTAACAGCTGCTAAGAGAATTCAGAAAGAACACAAGGTACCCAGACTCAATAAACTTTTTTTTTTTAAAGATTTATTTATTTATTTATTTATACAAGCACTGGGTACTGTCAGAAGCGCGGGAGGGTGAGAGAATTCACCAGAGCCAGAGCGGGGAACACAACAGGCAGAGTGACGAAATACACTGCTGAGGGGAGCAGCAGGCGTGTCAGGAGAGGTCTGTCACGCCATGTAGGACCCTCGCCGGTGACCGGGGATCGAACCGGCACTGCAGAGGCTGTGGGCAGCTTCACAGCCCAGCGCTCAACCGCTGCGCCACCAGGGGAGGCCCATTAATGAACTTATTTTTTAATAAGTGTATTTACTGCACACATGAAAAAAATTAAGGAACCACAGATAACATAAATGAAGTATTAAATCAAGAGAAGCAGACTTATACTGTAGGAGTTCAAGCACAAGAAAAACAAAGACTAGATGAAATCACCGGAAAGTTCTACAGAGTACAAGCCTAGAGAAAATGCTTCCCTTGGGGCCTCCCTGGTGGCACAAGGGTTTAAGACACAATTTATGAAGCTATCAGCAAGCCTCTGCAGCACGAGTTTGATCCCCAGCCAGGGAGCTGCCCACGTGGTGCAGCAGGTCTCTCCTGACTCATCAGCTGCTCCTCTCAGCAATGTACTTCAGTGGATCTGCCTGTTCTACTCTCCACTTTATCTCTAGTGAATCCTCTCACACACACACACACACACCCACATACACACACCTCTGGCCTGTACCCCAGTTCTTGCATGCATAAATAAATAAATCTTAAAAAAAAAAAAAAAGAAAATGCTTTCCTCATTCAGGGTTGACTATTAACGAAGTAAGATTCCTCTGAGTTATCATGAAATAAAACTCACATTACTAAACCATTTTGCTAAGTTAAACAGGTAAGGTCCTTCCCTCAAAAGAGATACTACAAAACAATCAAGAGATACTACAAAACAAATATCAATTAAAAAATTATTAGCTCATCACCAGGGGGCGGAGCAGGAAAGGAGAACATCCCATTGAGGAAACAACATGAGCAAAGGTACAGAAGCTAGAATATGTATGTGATATTCACACACACAAAAATAGTGTCGTATGACTAAGCACAGAATGCATGGTGAGATATGATGGGAAATAAAGACATTTAACAAGATGGTTAAGAGGCCTTACACAAACTATCCCTTCGAGCTTCAGTTTCTTCGTGTACAGAATGAAGACAGTAACACTGTCCAAGCCAGACTGGCATAGCAGTTTATTCACTCACTCAGCCAACATTTCCTTAGTACTTGCTCTAGGCATCAGCATTGTTTAAGTTATATGAAGTCAGCAGTAAGCAATCTGCCCCTGTGGTACTTCAGTATTGGTAAGGGAAACATTTTTTTTTTTAAATTGCTATGATTACAACAGTGATGGGTGCTATTTATTGAAGAAAAAAAAGCAGAGAAGAGGAATAGAGAAAAAAACGTAAAAATTTGAATCAATATGAAAGAACTGAGGACACAAGTCAAGCAGTGTTCTACAATGAGGAGAATGAAAGGTCATCCATTTGCAAGGAAAAGTGAGGACAAGTAGCTAGAGCAGAGTGTTGGAGCTAAGTGGCAAAAGATGAGGTCAGAGAGGTAAGAGGACATCTGATTATATAGAACATTAAAGGCCACTGTAAAGATTTTAGCTTTTATTTTGCCAGAAATAGGAAGCCATTGGAGAATCCTGAGCATGACACTCATTACCTAACTTAGCAGCATCTCTGATTAAGCAGCATTACTCTGGCTGATAAAGAATCTATTATATAAGAAAATGGTAAAGTGGGAACATATACCTGAAGAGGTAGGATTCTATTTCTGAATCAGTGTTGTAAACCAATGTTACCTTAATTAACAAAAAACACAAGGTCAGGAGGAAGAACCACTTGGATTAAATTAGATAATGGTGTTTAACACAATGTCAGACATATAAGGAAGGGTCCCTTAAATGAGAGCTATTTTTCCAGAAGTAGAAAAGAATTCTTCATCCCATTGGACCAAACACTAGTAAATAACCAGCTAAATTTAAGGCCAAAGTTTTGAGTGTGCCAGGTGTAATCTTAGTATAAAAACACTTAATCTGTAAAGGTCTTAACCTATAACCCTAAAGCATATATGGAATTGTAAACCAATGTTATCTAATAAAAAATAAAATTAAAAACATTTAAACAAATAATAATTGCTACATTTTATAATAATTTCCTAAAAAGACAATGCAGAGGATCTGTTCCTATCCACTTCCTTACTAGCATGACACTCAGATGGCAAAAAACAAATTTAAGAAAATTTGAGGAGTATGCTCAGTGAAATAAGTCAGAAGGAAAAAGAAAAATACCGGATGGTTTCACTTATAGGAGGAATATAGGGGCCCAAATAAGGGATCAGAAAAATAAATCTAGGGCCTCCCCGGTGGCGCAGCGGTTGAGCACTGGGTTGCGAAGCTGCCCGCAGCCTCTGTGGCGCCGGTTCGATCCCCGGCTGCTCCCCGGCCACTGGAGGAGGGTCCCACATGGCGCGCAGACCTCTCCTGCCGCCCGCTGCTCCCCTCAGCAGTGTACTTCGGCCCTTCTGCCTGCTCTGCTCCCCGCTCTGGCTCTGGTGAATTCTCTCACCCTCCCGCGCTTCTGACTGTACCCAGTGCATGTATAAACAAAACAAACAAACAAATAAATAAATAAATAAAGCATGCCTCTATTAAAAAAAAAAAAAAGAAAGAAAAATAAATCTAGCAGGAAACTATAAATGGGAGACATTCTGCAGAGGGGGGGGGAGAGGGATTAAAACAGGGGAGAGAAGAGCACAGAGACCATGGTGATGGTTCATGGGTGACTTGGTGGTGGGAATTCTATGGAGAATACATCTGAGAGGAGAGATCAAACAAACATTGTAGAAAAATGAACAATGATGTAAAAAAAAAAATACATATATATAAAGATTAAAAAAAGAAAATCTGAGGAAATAAATCTTGATTTCACATAAAAATATTTCAATCTGGGCCTCCCCGGTGGCGCAGCGGTTGAGCGCTGGGTTGTGAAGCTGCCCGCAGCCTCTGCAGCGCCGGTTCGATCCCCGGCTGCTCCCCGGCCACTGGAGGACGGTTCAGCATGGCGCGCAGACCTCTCCTGCCGCCCGCTGCTCCCCTCAGCAGTGTACTTCTGTCCTTCTGCCTGCTCTGCTCCCCGCTCTGGCTCAGGTGAATTCTCTCACCCTCCCACACTTCTGACTATACCCAGTGCTTGTATAAATAAATAAATAAATAAATCTTTTTTTAAAAAAAAGAGAGAGAGAAAATGTCCTTTAGGAGGAAAAATATTTAAAAAAAAATTTCAATCTGGAAAATTCTGTTCTCTTGTAATGTACCATTTCAAATGGCACCAATATAGGTTGCCTCTGATGATCTAACAATCTTAAAATCTCAGTGACAATATAAAAAGCTGGTTGCAAGAACTAACATTATTTAAAATTAAAATGCAGGGCCTCCCCAGTTGAGCGCTGAGTTGCGAAGCTGCCTGCAGCCTCTGCAACACCAGTTCAATCCCCGGCCACTTGTGAGGGTCCCACATGGCGCGCAGACCTCTCCTGCCACTCCAGCTGCTCCCCTCAGGAGTGTACGTCAGTCTGCCCGTTCTGCTCCTGCTCTGGCTCTGATGAATTCTCTCACCCCCCCCCCCACACCTCTGGCCTGTATCCAGTTCTTGTATGCATAAATAAATAAATCAAAAAAAAACTGAAAAATAACCTGCAGTACTGAAAAGCTTTCATTTTGAAAATATAAACACAGTTAACAGCTTGAAAAACACCCACTGACACCGGGCACAGGGGTCACCTAGGTGGAGTAACGGTACACTTGTACTCTGACCGCTCCTTCCAAACTCAGTGAATGCAAAATTCACTGAGGGCGAAATTCTTGTGTGACTCCAACCTCCATATACGATTCAGGGCTACTGGACTATTACATCCCCACGCCTTAAACATAAAGCTCTAGTCACACTGCAAGGCATACCAGACTTCACCTGTAAAATCAAGATTCCACACCACAGGAACCCAACAGGTCCATTGATATGTATTGTCAAAACACTGGAAAAGGCATTTTAGTTTGTAAGGTACTGATGCTGCTGCTGATGAGAGCAACAACTATTTACTACATGCTCCCTGTAAACCAAGCATGGTTTTGGCATTTTACACTCATCTCATGAGTTCTCACAAGATTAAGGTAGACATTTTTATCCCTACCTACTATATTATTTTAAAGATTTATGTATTTATGCATAAATACATAAATGGGGGTACAGGCTAGAGGTGTGGGGGTGGTGAGAGGATTCACCAGAGACAGAGTGGGGAACAGAACAGGCAGACTGACTGAAAACACTGCTGAGGGGAGCAGCAGGTGAGACAGGAGAGGTCTGCTGTGCCATGTGGGTATCTCCCTGGCCAGCCAGGGATCGAACTCGTGCTGCAGAGGCTGCGGATAGCTTCACAGTGCTGTGCTTAACCCCTTGCGCCACCAGGGAGGCCTATCTCTACTATATTAATGAGAAAAAGTGATGAAAATTTAAGTAACTGTAAGAGTCACAAAAAAAGTAGTGAGAAAGAGAAATTTTTACAAAGGATCAAGAAATCAGAACAGCAAGGGAATTCTCAAGGAACAATGGAAGCTAAAAGCAAGGCCTTCAAAATTTTTGAAGGAAAATAATTTCCAACTCTAGAATTCTACTATTCTATCTTCATGAATGGTAAAGGTAATGGGTCTATGATGGGGGTCATCAAACTGCTAGGCCTGATGTCTGCTTTTGTAAATAGTTTTATTGAACAGAGCCATGTACATTCACTTATGCACTGTCTGTAGCTGTTTTTGAAAACAACTGCAGTGCTGGGTTGTCAAGGCAGAAACCCTCTGACACACAAAGCCTAAAATATTTACTATCTGGTCCTGTATAGATAAAATTTACCATCCCTCGTCTACGAATATGAATCAATGACAGCCATGAAAAATGGAGGGGTGAAGGCAGTTGATAAAAGTTACAACTCTTGGAAACAGTGCTGGAAAATAAAGATAAGACTACAATGGCACATTTATCTACACAAAATTTTTTCCATAATTATTTGAAGACAGAGTCCTCCCTGATGGCACAAGGGGTTAAGACGCAGCACTATGAAGTTATCCACAGCCACTGCAGCATGAGTTCAATCCCTGGCCAGGGAGATACCCACATGGCTCAGCAGACCTTTCCTGATTTGCCCGCTGCTCCCCTCAGCAGTGTATTTCAGTCAAGCTGCCTGTTCTGTTCCCCACTCTGTCTCTGGTGAATCCTCTCACCACCACCCCCACACTTCTGACCTGTACCCCAGTTTTTTTGTGCATAAATCAATCTTTAAAAAAATAATGATTATTATTTGAAGACAGAGACAACTGACCAGTTTCTGATGTTTATTCCAGTACTTACAACCTGGTATTTCAGGAATTCTGAAGAAAGTACCTAGAAAATGAATAGTCATCATTAAATTACTTGGAGACTAATTATAAAACATACGGACTTTCCAAAGTTTTTCAGTCTTTTATTCTCTGGCTACCCTTCTTTTGAATGCTCTGCTACTTACTGACACGACCGAGGACAGAGGACTGGGGGAAAAACAAAAACACATGAAAGGGCAGCAGATCAGTTGCCTTAGCAGGTAGAAACACTAAGAGTTGGAAATTGTTACAAAGGGTTAGAAAACTCAAGTTTTAAATACCAACAAAAGAAGTTCAATATGAACTAACAGTGAGACACAGGGAGCTACCCACATGGTGCAGCAGACCTTTCCTGTCTCGCCCGCTACTCCCCTCAGCAGTGTATTTCAGTAGATTCTGCTCCCCACGCTGTCTCTGGTCAATCTTCTCGCTCCCCACACCTCTGGCCTACACCCCAGTTCTTGTATGCATAAATAAAAAATAAATCTTTTTTTTAAAAAGTAAAAACTACAAATTAAAGAATATGTCGCAACTTGGAAAAAATTTCTCAAAATCATTTTTTTAAAGATTTATTTTATTTTATTTACTCATGCATACAAGAACTAGGATGTAGGCCAGAGGTACCAGGAGTGAGGGATTCACCAGAGACAGAGTGTGGAACAGAATAGGTGGATCTACTGAAATACACTGCTGAGGAGAGCAGCCACAAGACAAGGAGAGGTCTGCTGTGCCATGTGATTTAGCTTCCTGGCCTGGATCGAACTCAGTCCACAGGGGTGACAGCGCTGAGATTTAACTCCTACACCACCAGAGAAGCACATATTTTTCACTTTTAATGCTATAATTTACTTAATATTTCTCTATTCTTCAACACATGTTATGTCCAGTCTATGTTGCTTTACATGCAACAAAGGACAAGGGTAAAGTGATTTCTCACTCCTGAGGAACATGGGCAGGGCGGACAGTGAGCTGTTGGGTCTACAGGAAGAATTTAAAACTATACTAAGATCCCAAAATAATAGGACCAATGTGCTTAAATAAGACAGCTGGTCATTATCCAAACACTCCAGGCAAAACCTCAGGTAGAAAGAAAACTCTTGCTGGAGACAAAATACAGTTCCACTCTAGAACTTTGGTTGACTATTAGTAAGGATGGAATCTTCTGAGACCCTTGTATTAGAAACTTTTCTCAAATTTCTTCAAAGACTGCTGTAAGAAACTGAAAGTATAAGACTACCATACAGGGTGCTTAATGAGAACTTTAACAGTACGGGGAGAAGCAAACAGGCTGGGATCCCAAAAGCACCACTGAGACCAGCTCTTGCAACAAAATCACACAGCAACACCAGCTGCAAATTAAGTAACTAGACAGTAGAGGTTTGTACAACACTACCAACTGCAGCAGAACCAACAAATAAATATCCAAAGAATATATACACTCAAAACAATGGGAAGCAGAGACTCAAAAAGATTTTGTACCCCCACATTCATAGCAACTTATTCACAATAGCCAAAAGGAGGAAACAACACAAATGTCCATCAACAGATGAATGGAGAACAAAAAATGTGGTATATATTATACTTACTATGGAATATTATCTAGCCCTAAAAAGAAAATAAATTCTAGCATAGGCTACAACATAGATGAAAGCTGAAGACATTAGGTTAAGCAAAATAATTCAATGCCAAAGAACAAATATTTCACATGATTCCACGTATGTGACTGGAAGTAGTCAAATTCAGAAACAGAAAACAGAATGGTGTTGCCAGGGACTAGTAAAGGGTGAGTGATAAGTAGTATTTATGGGTACAGCATTTCAATTTAGAAAGACAGTAGTGGTAGTTGCACAACAATGTGAATGAACTTAATGCCAAAGACCTAGACACATAAAAGTGGTTAAAGACGATATATTTTACATTATATAAACAATTTTTTAAAATGCAGTCACATTAGCACAATGATGTCTGAACAGAGTACTTCCAACATCAGAAAAGGATATAAAACAAACTCTTACTTCCCTAAGACTATGACATCTAAAGTCTGAACAAAACAATCACACTAGGGAAAGAAATGGGGGGGAGGGGGTGCAGAAGTGCTCTTTGAAGTGCAGACATACAGGGAGTATGATAACTGGCATAGGGGTCAGTACTATAAGCCAAGCCCTGTTATCTGGTTTTTCAAGCTAAGAATGGTTTTACATGGTTGGAATGGTTTACATAGTTAATGGTGGAAAAAGATTAAAATAATAAATTTTACCACATGCAAAAATTAAACAAAATTCAAATTTCAGTATCCACAATAAAGTTTCTCTAAAACACAGTTCTGATGATTCATTTACATATTGTCTATAGTTGCTTTCATGCTCCCACAGCAGAGCTAAGTAGCTGTGGCATAAACAGTAAAACCCACAAAGCTTAAAATATTTACAATCGCATCCTTTACAGAAAAATTTTGCTGACCCCTAGTCAGAGTCCTAAAAGCAGTACATGCAGTATGAACAAAGATGTGCAAGAGGGGGAAATGTGAAAAATGAGATGCTAAAATGCTAAAGGTGGTGGGCCTTATGCGCTAAGCTAAAGAATCTGAACCTGTCTCAACTTGAATGCATTTACTATAAGAAGCTACTAAAGAATTTGACTCAAGAGTAATCTGATCAGATCCTATGTAAACACAATTACCCACTCATTCAGAAAGATATCTGAGCTATTCAGTTAATTTACAAGAAAAAACAAAAATTGGACACTGAAAAAAAGAAACCTTAGATGTGTATCAATAAGGTTAACAGTGGTTAACCTAATCAATAAGTGCTAACAGTGGTTAGCATAGCAGAAATTTTCATTCCCTTTTTTATGTTTATCTATGTTTTTCGTATCTTCTCATGTTTCCCATATCTTCTCAAATAAAAAGAGAACTGTTTTTATAAGTTAAATACAAAAATAAGCTATTTAAACTCTCTCTCTCTCTCTCTCTCTCTCTCTCTCGCTCGCTCACTCTCACACACACACACACACACACACACAATGTGTTCTCTAGTTTCTATTCTCCCCACACTTAGGTAGAAAGAGAAAATATATCTAGGCAGAATCTACACAGAGCAAAAGTATGGAAGTATGCTTCCGTCACAGGTATAAAGGATAAATGACATTCCACCTTTTCAAATAATGTATTTGTTTTACAGCCGTGAAAGAACGAAGTGTTTGAATGCAATACAAGGTACTCTCTTCCTGTATCATACTTTTATCATGTCAAAGAGCCAAATCAGTATCTTATTTAAATTACAAATGTTAGGGAAAAATGCAGAGCTTGCAAGTCAAGTCAAAATGTTGAAAAGCGATGCATGATAAGTGTATATAACTGAAAATATAATTATGAGCTTAAGAAATGCAAAGCCCTTGATTTATACCACAGCACTTTGCACTTACTGATACAATTCTAGTTAAGATTAAATTCCTTTTTAATGTTGTGTTTCAGTTCCCTGAAACTGTCAGGGATTCATGTGCAAGGAACCATGTCTTTTCTTTCTTTTGTGAGTCCCCCCCACAGCACCTCATACAGGGCCCGTGTAGGGTAGGTACTCAATACATACTTCAATTGAATGACAAAATAATTAACCCTACTTTAAGCTCACAGACTGAAACCCTCACACCTACAATTGACACCATTTAAGCTTCCTTCTATGCAACACTTTAAAGGACATTCCCGGGGCGAGGACTGCTGATTGTACTGGATTTATTACATTAGGTTTCATCTGCAGCAAAGAGCTCAAAGTACACGTGTAATGTTAAAATAGAACTCCTGACTACTGAGAAGGTGGGTGGGCAAGTGGGCAAGTGAAGGAAGAATCTATTATAACAGCCTGCCTCCAAAGAATAAGCATTATTCAGCCCTAGAGATTAAAACATTTCTAAAACATCTCTGAACTAAGGCTCCTAACCGGCATCATTCATTAAACTTTATATTGGCTAACTTCCTTTACAAAGAATATCATTAATACCATAAACTTACTATTAAAATGAATCCTAAAAATCTCAGTTAATGGTCCATATGACTATGTATTGTAAGATCTAGTTCTAACTACTTACTCTATTTTGACATAACAAAACTTTCAAGGTTTTTAAAAACATGATGATTGAGCATCAGCCCCATGGCAAGCACTGGGAAATGAATTTAAAAAAGGTCAATCAAAATATTAACTGACTTTGTTTTTGCTATAAATTAAAGTACAAACAACAGAGCTGAAGAAGTACCATGAAGTGAGGAGCCAACGTCTATCTTGGGAAATTACAGCAAATTTATGCTGGAAATTGAACAGTGAGTAGGGGTTTGAGGAAAAAAGTAGAAAGTGGGAGAGAAAGAATAATCCATGCAAATAAAGGGTTATACAAAGAGCAGAGGACAGTAGGCACAGCAGGAGGGAAAAAGAGGTGGGGGGGGGGGATGAGAGGATTCACCAGAGACAGAGTGGGGAACAGAACAGGCAGATGAAATGAAATGCACTGCTGAGGGGAGCAGGAGGCAAGTCGAGAGAGGTCTGCTGCGCCATGTGGGTAGCTCCCCGGCCAGGGATGGAACTCATGCTGCAGTGGCTGCGGATAGCTTCATAGGTTGCATCTTAACCCCTTGCACCGCCAGGGAGACCCAATTCAGGCCTCTTAATGCTCAAATGTTACCTCAGAGAAGCCTTACTTGGCAACCAATGTAAAGAACCATCAAACTTGCCGCCATCATTCTCTATTCTCTTGCACTTTTTTCTTCAGAACAGTATGACAAGCTCTGAAATGATATTATTTATTATTACCTATTATAAATTCCATGATAGCAGGGATTTGTCTTATTCACTGCTCAATCCCTAGATTGGTATAACTGGCATACAGTAGGGCTAATTATTTGTTGTTGAATGAGCAAACTTACCTAAAAGGTCTCATCTATCTTATTCATATTTTCATGCTATTGTGCATAATTGAATAATTCCCCACCTCTGAATTTAAATCTAATTCATGATCAATATGCTGTTCTTTCTAGAACAGAGCACCAAAATAGTTGGAAGGCTGTTAAAACAAGCTATATTGTACTGATGCCTTCAATTCCTTTCTAAAATTAGCCTTTCCATCAACTTGGCCATTTATTTTTCTTTGTCTATAATTTCCACTATTCTCTTTATATATTAGCAGGCTAGTCAATGTACTGTGCAGTGTAAATGCTACTGATAAATATGGACATGTCCAGAATATTATAACAAGTGTTTATTTTTTGCATTGCAAGTAACATGTGTATATATGTGTGTGTATGTGTGTATGAAACTGTAGTAAAGCAAAGCAAACCAAATTCAGAGAATCAAGGTCAACAGTAAGAGTGACAAGTTATGTTCACACTGTGCACTCTAATCCCATTCTAATCATGAGAAAAGCATCAAATCCCAATTGAGAAACATGGTACAATATACCTGCTCAGTATCCCTCCAAACTGTTAAAGTCATCAAAACCAAAAAAAGTCTGAGACGATCAGTCTCAAGAGAACTTAAGGGGACATAATTACTGAAAATATTGTGGCTATGTAATGTACTGTTCTGAGAGGCAGTAGTTTTCATATGAAGTCTCTGGAGAAGCCTTGGAAGATAACGCAACCAGCTTTGTTTGCTAAATGAAGCTATGCCCACTTTGATAACAGAGCCCTTATGTTTGTTTTCACTTTTCCCAACCTCATCTCCTTTTCCCCTTCACACCTTTCTCTAGAATTTCAATCATCAATAAATAAAGTATTAACACATTCTTTTTAAAAACTAATATAGCTTCCTAGATAGGATACTGAAATTTTAAAAAAAAAAAAGACAGATAAAAAGTAAAGAAAGTTAATTTATACTTAGATAATATTCTATCAATATTTATTAGATCATTAATTATAACAAATATATAATACTAATGTAAGATGTTAACATTAGGGAAAATTAGGTGTTGGGTATATGGAAACTATACTATCTATGCAATTTTTCTATAAATCTAAAACTGTGCTAAGAAGTAACATTTTTTAAATTAAGTGTATCCAAAAATCCTATCACTCAAATAAGATCACCATTAGTTTACATTTGATGTATACCAGTTAAGACTTCTAGGGCCTCCATGGTGGCGTAAGGGTTAAGTCTCTATCACCACTATGGCCTGAGCTCCATCCGGGCCAGGGAACTGCCCACGTGGCTCAGCAGACCTCTCCTGTCTTGCCTTCTGCTCCCCTCAGCAGTATGTTTCAGTGGATCTGCCTGTTCTGTTCCCCACTCTGTCTCCATGAATCCTCTCACGTTCCCACCTCCCCCTGCCCTCCCCCCCACCTCTGGCCTAGATCCCAGTTCTTGAATACATAAATCTTAAAAAATATATATATACATTAATATAAGTTAATATATCCTATTAAGTTTTTTGCTATTACAAAAAAATTGCTACCTCCTCATCCTATAAGCAGCCTTAGGTGATATCTGAAAATGGTATACTACTCATTTCATCTACAAACACCATGCAAATTAAGAGATTCAAATCTTCATGCTCATTTTAAGAATGAACCGCCCAGGCCATCAAGGGTTTGCGTATCTGCAAAGTCATCAAGCATCTGAAGGGTTCACGCTACAGAAACAATGTATGCCATTCCATCAACACAATGGTGGAGCTGGTGGGTATGCCCAGTAGGGCAGTGGGGCTAGCCTCAGGTTAGCAGACCACAGAGAGTACTAAATATTTACTGGACATGCTCAAAAAATCCAAAACTTAAAGAGTTTAGGTGCAGATTCTCTGGTGCAATATATCAAGCAAAAAATTTCCCTACAATATGCCTGGCTTTTCTGATCCCTGAATCTCCTATGCTGGAAAAACTGCCTGGCACATAGTAAAGATTGTGAGAGTGTGAGTGCGTGTGTGTGTGTGTGTGTGTTTAATGAATACTGATTTAATAAATTTGCCTTTTAACTATAAGTTTTTGCCCACTAGAGGTTGTTTCATGCAATAATTCTAAAATCTTTGCCTTCATGCATTCTGCCATTACAGCTATGCTTAAAATAGCTCATCCTATTCCAAGACTAGGAAACTGTTTACCCATTTTTTTAAAGTAGCAATTTTCTGACCTTATATTTTACATGTAAATATTTTATTCAGGGCCTCACTGGTGGCTCAGGGGTTAAAGACAGTGCTATTAAGCTATCACCAGTCCCTGCTGCACAAGTTCGATTTCCCAGCCAGCCAGGGAGCAACCCACATGGCACAGCAGACCTCTCCTGCCTCGCCTGCTGCTCCCTTCGGCAGTGTATTTCAGATCTTCCTGTTCTGCTCCCCACTCTGTCTCTGGTGAATCCTCTTACCACCACCACCCCACCACCCTGCACCTCTGGCCTGTACCCCAGCTCTTGTATGCATAAATAAATCTTTAAAAAATAAATATTTTATTCATCAAGATTTCATTTAAATTTTAAGGAGCCTATTTTATATTTTTCCAAAAGATGAGCCAATAGTTCCAACATAATTGTGAAATTCTCAACTAATATAAAATGTCACCTTTATAATACATTTCTAGATTATTCCACTGCTGTCTAGTCTGGACTTACTACACATACTTTTGATTATCATAGCTTTATTTGTATATTTACTAGTACTAGTCTCCTAATTTTTCTTTCAAAATCTTTCCAACTTTACATTAATTCTTCCAAATGAACTTGAGAATCATTTTGTCCAGTTTGCAAAAGGAATTCTGATTGGAATTACATAAATTTATCAGCCATATAACGACATAAAAATTAACCTCTATTGTGATTTCCCTCATTGGTAAAATGGACATAGTAGTACTTATGTCATAGATTATTAAAACTAAATAATTAAGACATCACTGTAACAGTTCAAAGTACTAACTATATTCATTGATCAATAAAGGTTTTCCAGACTGTGCCGCCCAAAAAAATCAAAGGCTCTTTAAGGCACATTAAATACTAGCATACAACATAAGCAGTGATACAGAGTTTGTGACTATTTCATTTCACTACGGCCTTGGCCACGGGTAAAATGAAGAGCTGGAGGTGAGAGCAAAGAACCAGGAAAAATACCCAGTGTGGTGGCAGGAAATCTCAACCGTTTTTCAAAGATTGGTACCCCAGTGGGGAAGACTGAAAAATTGTTCTAGTCAGTATTAACAAGGCATTAGCAAGTCCCTTCTAACCACTTCTGCTTCTCCATCTCCAGAGTCACAACACCACTCATTCTGATTTCTCCCCAGGAAACACAACAGAGACTAGACACCTAAAAGGCACCCTCCTCTTAGCCCCACCCCCACCCCATCCACCTTCACCCTCACTCACCCCCAGCCCGCCTCGAAAATACCAGACTCCTCACACCTCGTACCAGGGACACTTTTCAGATGAGAGAGTGGGCAGGTACAGAATACAGATGCTATTTATAAGCACGGCCAGACGTGCCCAGATAACAAATCATCCCCACCAGTTCCCCACATCGCTGCAATGACTGGGCGGGGGTATCACTGTGGGCTCTTTTTATAGGGGTTTGTGAGGCAGGTCGAAAGCGATGCTTGATCACTTGGTCTTTGTTAATTCCTTTGTTACCTAAACGACAGTGGGATTAGGTGCCAGTCACACACCATATGAAGGGCCTGGAAAAAATTCATCTCCTACACAAAGCTAAGCTGAGAAAATGGAGGCCGAGAGAGGCAGCATGGCTTGCCAATGACGGAAGCTGCCAACGGCCGCGCGCCGGGCGTCCGAGCGCCCAGCCCGCGGCGCCCTCCGCACCCCCGGCTCTCGCCGAAGCCCGCGCCACGCCGCCTCGACAGGGGAGGAGCCGCCGCAGCCCCCGCGGCCGCGCCCGCAGCACGTGACCGCGCGCTCCCCGCCGCCCCCGTCCCCGCGCCAGCAGCACGCGCTGCCAACCTGGTCATGTGACCTTCACGCGGCCCCGGCGCTCCCCCTGCTAGGCCGCTCTTTCCAGCAGCCATTTTGCCGAGAACGTGTCGCCCGAGCTCACGGCGTGGCGGGCCGCCGCGAGCAGCGGAGGCCAGATTTTACAGGCCGCGCCAGCGCTTCGAACGAGCGCTCAGGCCTCCGAGGCTGAGGCGAACCTCACGGAGCACATCGCACCCCGGGGCGCCGGGGAGAGCTGTGGGTGCGCCTCCGCTGACGATTGGCTGTGGCGTTCACGTGACGCAATTGCCCCCCACTCTCCTTTTCTTTCCCCCCCCCAACAAAAACCCCAGACTGACTCCTAACACCTCGCGCCAAAGACGCGCCGCCGGGCGCGCGGGACGGACGGCGCGCGTGGCAACCAGGGCGCCTGCGCGTACCTGCCAAGGCCGGCCGGATGGGCCCACGCGCCGCGCCGCTCGCGGGTCCCGGGATCCTCGCGCTGCCGGAGCGCCCGGCTGCTCATTGGCTGCCAGCCTGGGTCACGTGCCGGCCCCGGGCCCGCCCCCAAACGCTAATCACCTGGCACGGCGCTCGAAGCGGCGCCGAAAGTCGTTAGCACGCGGAAAGGGAGGGCGGCTAGAGGACGCGCTTTTCTGCCCCTGTGGGGTGACGTGCGTAAAGAGGGAAGGAGAAAGCGGGGTTTCAAAGCTGAGGACGCGCGCACCTACCGGTTCCACTTCGCGTGCCCCGCCAGGAGCCGGGAACCATCGCCCTTGGGCGCTCCCCGATGCACGCTGGGATACGTCTGGCGCCCCTCTGAGTGCGCGGAGCATGCCGGGAAAGGCACCTCTCCCGTTTTCCTGGCTCTCACCTCCAGGCGGTCCTTTCATGTCCCTCCGCTAGCCCGGTCTTTGGGCTTGGAAAGAGGCGGTTTGGGTAATTACAGGAGTGTGACTGGGTCTAGCAGGCACTCTCAGTCCCTCTTCCCCGACTTGTGCGATCTGTGTGGTCTTGGGGAAGCCGTTTGACCTTTCTTCTTGAGGCATGCATATACTAAATGCCTGCTGGGTGCCTCGTGAATATAATGCAAAAAAAAAAAAGGTTTTTGCCTACAAGTAAATTCAGGCGGTGGAAACGAATGCTAATTTAAAGGCAACACAAATCCTACTTAGGAGTGGAAAAATGCTTAGAATTTCTCTTGGGCTAGACGACCAGACTTTCTTTGATAAATTTCATGTTAAGGAAAATGGGGGTGGGAGGAGCTGGATGAATTGTAAAGTGGCCAGGGATGTCCTGTTACATTTTCTGATTCAACCTAATCTAGCGATGGTATATTGGAACCTAGGTGGAAAATTCTGCTAACACTGAGAGAAGGCGGTCTTACATCAGAAAGAGTTCATTGTATAACATGCACAAGCCAACCTCCAGACTAGAAGCTAATACTCTATTCCATGAAGCTCCAAATTAAAATAATTCATATCTCTTTTGCTGTGAACTTCACCCCTCAACTTTGCTGATTTTAAAATTTTGTTTTTAAAGGTACGATCAAGCTTAGGGAATTTGACTAGCACTGGTCAGACTCACAGACTGCTGATTTATAAGCTAGAAAATGAATATCAATTTATAATGTAGTTAACAAGTCAAAACAAAGTTTTGGGCATCCTTTTCTGATTTTAAGATACTTAATAATAATTGGAAGATTGTTTCCTGACTAGGAAACAAGAAAGGGAATCACGCAATAATAATAAACCATTAAAATATAAGCATAGCTTTGTTAAACTTGAGGTTTATAAAAACACTCCAATATGCTTTATTACATTTAATCCTAACAACCCTGAGAGAACAGTACTATCCTAATATTACCATCTTCTGTGACAGTCTTGAGTGGGAAACTGGAAAACATGTTGCACGACTAGGTTTGGGATATACTAGCTGTAGGAGAAAGAACCCAGGTCTTGAAGTAAGATTCACCGACTTGAACTTACAGTTACCTTGCTTACAACAGGTCTTTGAACTTTTGATCCTCAGTTCCTACAATTGCAAATTGGGGGCAGTAATACACAGTCTTTACATTGTCAGTAGTGGTTCTAAAATATAAATATTTCCACCACCTGTCATAGTCCCTGACACACAAGAAATACTCTAAGTGTGAGAACTAGAACTAGTGGCAAAGGTTGTATTTAACCAGCATCGTGCACTCTGCACAATAGGCGTCTTTTGAATCGTTTTCTCCACTATTCTGTTTCTCCCCTAGACAGTGCTAGAGGCACACTAACATTCTTATAATGCACATCTTTCTTAGACTCACCACTTGGGGACTGTTGCCCATCTATTAATATATATTGTTATATATATATAAATAAACTCATTTTGAGTTTTTTCTCTGTTAAAATGCTGAACTGTAGACATTACTGAAGCAAAGTAATGATGATACAGAGATGCTTAGAGGTTGGCGGGAGCCCCTGTGCCTGTACTTCAAGGAAGGTAAAAGTCATATTTAATACCTCAGACTAGAAACACCCTCAGAACTCACTCATCCCTTCACTTACTTAACAGTAAGATGTTCTCTTGCCAGTCTACATGCAAAGATTCCTTTTTATCTCCTAGCTTCATCAATTACTTTTAACAAAGTTGGGGTTCAGCTAGGGCAGAGTTCTTCATAGTCATCTGAAATTCAATATTTAGTGAGGGCAGAGTTTCCCATAGACCTGTGAAAGCCAAACTAATTATATGTCCCTTCACCCCACATACCAGCCTCTACTGCATTTCTTTAAATGAGTGATGACACCAGCATTCCAGTATGTCTCCCAGTCTAGGAAACCACCTTTATCCTTAATTGCTCCCTCTTATATGTTTTCCATATTCAATTGGTCACAAAGTTCTATTGCGTCCAAACTTAAACATCTTTTAAATCCAACCCTAATTTCCATTTCCTCCATCATCGTGTTACTGCAACCCCTCAGCTCTATGAAACTGTTTGAAATCCTATAAATATAAATATTTCATTTAAATGATAGTAGCATGTTAAAGTTGATATATAAAACCTGTCATCTATGTTGCCTTACAAAATCCAATAAAAGGTTTTTAATGTCCTATACAGAGAATGAATGATCTCAGAATAAGTGAAATACTTTCTTTAATATTTTCTTTAATACAGGCAGCTAAAAATCTGGAAGTTTTGGACAGATAAAGGTATCTGTCCTGGGCTGAAGTGCTGAAGAGTATTAGTAGTAATCCTGGAAGTAGTTATAGTAATTATGTTATTCTCAAATATATCTGGTTCTTCCAATTTCCAGGAACATGGTATAATTAACCTTCCTTGCTCCCTGAAGTTAGGAGTGACTATATGACTTGCTTTGGCAATGAAATTCAAGTAGAAGTGACATGTATCACTTAAAAAAGGGTGCCTTAAAAGCCTTTTCTCTTTCCCTCTGCCACAGCTACTAGCAATACTCCAATAGGTGGTTTGCTCCACTAGCCTTGGTTCCAAAATATGGATAACACAGAGCAGATAACCCCAGCAATGAATATGTAGCAGAAGAAAGAAAGAAGATATGTTGTTTTAAGACACTGAGATTTGAGATTGTCAATTACACATCACCTAGAACACACTTAATGATACAGGAATGGGGGAAGTTGTTAAAGGTGACCAAAATCCATTCTGTTTAGAAAGACTTTAATTGCCAATGTCCATAATGTAATACAAATTTAGAAACAAGAGAACAGGAGACTCTTGCAGCATGAGGGGAAAACTGCCTGTAGGTGGTATAAAAGAAGAGCTTGAAGAAAGAACACTCATTGTAACTTTATTTTTCATCTCTCCCCACTACATAATCCATTCTTCATAAGCCATCCAAACTGACCTTTAAAAGTATTGGTGAGATTGTATGACTCCTCTGCTTGAAACCAACCAATGTTTCATATTACGCTTAAGGTAAAATTCAAGCTCTTTACCTTGACCTGAGAATCCTAACTGATCTTATCATGTGCTTTATGTGGGGGGATGATCACTATTATCCCAATTTTTTTAAGATTTATTTATGCATACAAGAACCGGGGTACAAGCCAGAGGTAGGGGCCTAAGGGGATTCACCAGAGACAGAGTGGGGAGCAAAATAGGCAGACTGACTCAAATACACTGCTGAGGGGAGCAGTGGGTAAGACAGGAGAGGTCTGCTGTGCCATGTGGGTAGCTCCCTGCCTGGCTTGGGATCGAACTTGTGCTGCAGAGGCTGCAGATAGCTTCACAGTACTGTGCTTAATCCCTTGTACCACCGTGGAGACCCACTATCATCCCCATTTTATGGCCTTCACATGTTGTGTCCTCAGCCTGAGATGAGAGCCATGTGACCAGATCCTCCTCAATGGTTCTTATTAGCTCAAATATCACTTTTTAAGAGAAAGGTTTTCACTGACCACCCTATCTAAAATTAACTCTCTGCATCCACCAATCTTCTCCATTTTATTTATGGTAATTCTCATCCTCTCAAAGTAACTCAATTTTTTGATGTTTGTTTCCTGTTAGCCTCTACCCAAGAGAATTCAAACTTCATGAGAGTAGAGGCCTCCTCTACTCAGTCTCTTCAACACCATCTGGCACATAAAAGACAACAAAGAAAATATATTTGCTATCAGATGGTTTCACTTATAGGAGGAATATAGGGAAAACAAATAAGACATCAAGGGGGAAAAAATAATAACAGTACAAAACACAACAAAACAAAACAAAAAAACCTAGCCAATTATAAATCAGAGACATCCTGCAGGGGAGGAGGAGGGAGAGGGATCAGAGGAGCAGAGGGGACTGTGGTGATGGTGCATGGGTGCATTGGTGAAGGAAATTCTATGGGGACTACACCTGGTGCGGGGGGAGGGCAGAAAGCAAATTGTTTAAAAATGAACAATGGTGTAAAAAATATATTAATTAATTAATTTTTAAAAAGCAAAGTCAACACAAAAAAAGAAAATATATTTGCAAAAGATTTAATATCCAGAATATATAAGGAACTCCCACAACTCAACAACAACAAAAAAACCTCAATTAAAAAAGGTACAAAAGATTTTAATAGACGTTTCTCCAAAGAAGATAGACAAGTGGGGCCTCCCCGGCGGCGCAGCGGTTGAGTGCTGGGTTGCCAGGCTGCCCGCGGCCTCTGCAGCGATGGATCGATCCCCGGCCGCCGGGCGGGGTTCCCAAATGGCGCGCAGACCTCTCCTGCTGCCCACTGCTCCCCTCAGCAGTGCGTTTCATCACTCTGCCTGTTCTGTTCCCAGCTCTGGCTCTGGTGAATTCTCTCACCCTCCCGCATTTCTGACTGTACCCACTGCTTGTATAAATAAATGAATCTTTAAAAAAAAAAAAAAAGAAGAAGATATACAAGTGGCCAATAAGCACATGAAAAGATGGTCAGCGTCACTAATCACTAGGGAAAGAAGAATCAAAACTGCAATGAGGGCCTCCCTGGTGGTGCAAGGGGTTAAGCACAGCACTATGAAGCCATCTGCAGCCACTGCAGCACGAGTTCTAATTACATCCCCAGCCAGGGAGCTACCCACATGGTGCAGCAGACCTCTCCTGCTCACCCACTGCTCCCCTCAGCAGTGTATTTCAGTCAGTCTGCCTGTTATGCTTGCCACTCTGTCTCTGATGAGGCCTCTCACCCCTCCCTCCCTGCACCTCTGGCCTGTACCCCAGTTCTTGTACACATAAATAAATAAATATTTTTTTCAAAAAAAAACATAATGAGATACTTCACCATCTCACTTCACATCTCTTAGGATGATAATTTATAAAAAGAAACAGTAACAAATGTTGGCAAAGATGTGGAGAAACTGAACACTGTGTCTTGTTGGTAGGAGTGTAAAATGGTACAACCACTATGGAAAAACAAACTACAAACATATTACCATATAATTCAGCAATTCCATAACAATTTTGGATATATACTCAAAAGAATATATGAACATGTACAGTCATTTTCATAGAAGCATTATTCAAAATAACCAAAAGGTGAGAATACTCCACAGGTGAGTAGATATGCAAAATATTATAGACACACAATGGAATATTATTTAGCCTTAAAAAGGAAGGAAATTCTGACACATGCTACAACATGGATGAAACTTGAGGACATCATGGTAAGTGAAAAAAGCCAAGCACAAAGAGATATATGAGGTTATCTAGAGTAGTTAAATTCGTGGAAACAGAAAGTAGAATGGTGGTTGCCAGGGACTAAAAGGGGGAGGAGATGTTTTTTTAAGGCTGTGGAGTTGCAGTTTCGCAAGATAGACTTCTGGAGGTTGGTTGCACAACAGGGTGAATGTACTTAATACCACTGAATTGTACGCTTAAAAATGGTTAAGATGGTAAATTTTGTTACGTGTTTTTTATCACAACATTTTCTTGAAGACAACATTACAGATAACCTCAAGAGTGTTGCAATGAGATGCCCAGCTAGTTAATAACTACAAAGTAAAATGTTTCAATAAAGGATCAGTGTAACATTAAAAAAAAATTTTTAAAGACCATCAGCAGATATTTGTAGACTGAATGAAAGAATAATCACATCAGTGTTGCCTTGGAGAAAAGGGAGAGATCAATGAAAAGGGGCACAGCTCATTTTTGTAAAAGATTTATTTATTTTTGTACAAGAACTGGGGTACAGGCCAGAAGCACAGGAAGGTGAGAGGATTCACCAGAGACAGAGCATGGAGCAGAACAGGCAGACTGACCGAAATACACTGCTGAGGGGAGCAGCTGGCAAGACAGGAGAGGTCTGCCTCACCATGTGGGTAGCTCACTGGCCGGCCGGCAATCAAACCCGCACTGCAGAGGCTGCATAGAGCTTCACAGTGCTGTGCTCAACCTGCTGCGCCACCAGGGAGACCTGGCACAGCTGATTTTTAAGGATGCTGGACGTAATCTATATCTGGGTTGGTGTTGCAGTTATAAGAATACATTTATAAAGACTTTTGAATCATAGACTTAAAATCCATATATTATAATGTATATAAGTTAACCTAATGGGGGCCTCCTTGTTGGTGCAAGGGGTTAACTCTCAGCACTATCAAGCAATCACCAGCTACTGCAGCATGAGTTGGATTGCCAGCCAGGGAGCTACCCACATGGCACAGCAGACCTCTCCAGTCTTACCCACTTCTCCCCTCAGCTGTGTATTTCTGTCAATCTGCATGTTGTGCTCCCCACTCTGTCTCTGGTGAATCCTCTCTCTCACATACACACCCTGCATCTCTGGCATATACCCCAGTTCTTGCATGCATAAATAAATCTTTTTTTTAAAAATCAACCTAATTAGGGCCTCCCCGGTGGCGCAGCAGTTGAGCGCTGGGTTGCAAAGCTGCCCGCAACCTCTGCAGAGCCGGTTCGATCCCAGGCTGCTCCCCGGCCACCGGAGGAGGGTCCCACATGGCGCGCAGACCTCTCCTGCCGCCCGCTGCTCCCCTCAGCAGTGTACTTCGGTCCTTCTGCCTGCTCTGCTCCCCGCTCTGGCTCTGGTAAATTCTCTCGCCCTCCCGCGCTTCTGGCTGTACCCAGTGCTTGTATAAATGAATGAATGAATAAATAAATAAATAAATATATAAATCTTTAAAAAAAATCAACCTAATTAAATTGATTTTTTTTTAATTACTTTGCTGAGCCTGTTAACTAAATTGAAACTGAAGTCTTCACCTTGCTGGGAGACTTCACAAAGTAGCCCCAGCCTGTATTCCCAGGGTCTTGCTTTCCCACCCTTTACACTAAAGCTAAACAAAATGTTTGCAACTCCACTTGGGTCCAGGCTCCTTGAGGTTGTTCTGTCTTCCTGGCATGTCTCTCCTGATCTCAGGCTGCTGAAGCCCCAGTCATCCTGTGACGCCCACTTTTACCCACCCCTGTGCTGACAGTCTTAGTCACCACCTCCTTTGGTTTGCAGAGCACTTTTTGAATGCTTTTATTATAATACTTATCACATTCCATTGTAAGTTTTTGTTTACATGTTTCTCTCCTTCACTAGATCCTCACTTCCTTTAGGAAAGAGCAACTTCTGATTCATCTCCGTATTGCCATAATCTCAGTACTGGGCTGGTAATAAACACTCAGTAAATGGGGGATGGATTATAGTACCGTATACTACAGGGTCTTCTTTTGCGTCTCTCATTTCTTTATTGGTGTCTATGGAATAAATGTGTCTTGAGTCTCCATCCTCTCCCACCCTCTCCTGTTGGCTTTTGGTTCCCTCTCCCTCCTTTAGCAGTTGCTAAAGACTCACCCAGTGTCATAGCTGTGACCATTTCCTTCTCTGCAACTATCTCCAAAAGCTGCTTGTTATCAGCAAATGTTTAATGAGCATTAAACAGTACTAAAGCCTGAAATATAAGAACTTACAAAAGAGGGCCTCCCTGGTGGCGCAAGGGGTTAAGCACCACACTATGAAGCCTTCCGCAGCCTCTGCAGCACCAGTTCGATCCCCAGCTGGCCAGGGAGCAGCCCACATGGTGCAGCAGACCTCTCCTGTCTCGCCTGCTGCGCACCTCAGCAGTGTCTTTCGTCAGTCTGCCTGTTCTGTTCCCCACCCTGTCTCTAGTGAATCCGCTCAGCCCCACACCTCTGGCCTGTACCCCAGTTCTTGTATGCATAAATAAATAAATCTTTAAAAAAAAAAAAAAGAACTTACAGAAGAATCCACAAATTTGAAGACCACAGCACGTTGGAAATGAGAAAGAGAAGGATTGAATATCTTCAAGAAACTGAGCCTGTGGAACCTAGAAAATGAGGATGCATCGTTAAATGAGGAAGTATGAAGGAGGAGTTAGTTTGGGAATAAATATGATGACTTTCTCTTAGCCAAGCTGGGGGCTCATGCTATTGTAGCCAAGTGAAACTGATATAGACAAAGGTGCAGAATTGTATTCATTTATTAATGTGATGTATGAATGTTTTAATCATTTATGAAATATGTGTACATTTTAACCTTGTGAGACTTACTTAGTGAGGTGACAAAAAGAAAAGAATTCTATAGAATCAACACAAAATTACAATTTATAAGTGCTGCAAAGAGGTACATATTCTTCTAAAAGCAGATAGGAAGTAGAATTGACTTGCTCAAGGAAGTTAACTAGGGGATGAGAAGAAATGAGACCAAAAAAAGTAAATCAATCAATGAGTCAAAGGGTAGAAGTATGAACACAGATCAAAACGTTGCACATAGAACCTTCCTCCATGACCACAGCTGAGGAGTGGGAAGAAGGAACTGGAGCCCTTCTGGGCCTTTTGACTAAGAGGTCGCAGAGGAGGAGAGGAAGCAGCACACCAGACTTGCACACAGTCCTGGTGAGGAGAGTCTCCGTGTCGCAGATGACAGTCAGCAATCACTGACTCTTGCAAAGAGGCTAAAGAGGACAGAAATCAAGAACAGCTCTTTGGATTTGGAGATGGATGACCATAGACACACGCATGGGAGAGTGGGGGGCGGGGGGAAGAAGCAGATGGCATAGGAATAATGAGAGAGTGAGTCATGAAGACATGGAGGCTCTGAGGATTTGGCAGTGAAAGAAGGAGGAAAATAAAACGGTAGCTTAAAGAGAGTGGGGTCATAGAGGCCTTGTGCAAAATAGGAGAGACCTGAGCATGTTTGAGAATGAGAAATGAGAGGCAGGAAAAAGGAAACCGTGTAAAATGTGAGGGAGAAAAGAATCCCTGCAACAAATTCTCTTGAGGAAATAAGACACGGGAATTAAGGCACAGGTGGGGAGCACACACTTAGAAAATATGACAGTATTTTATTTAGAGGGAGGGAGGAAGGGATGAATAGTGACAGAGATACTTTTTAGGTGAAGAGAAGTCTGGATAGCATAAATATCATTGGCTCTATCTTCTCAGTAATTGTAAGCGTTAATGTTTACTAAACACTCGCCATGGCTCTGGCCTAAACAATTTCGCTATATTAACCCATTTAATCCTCACAGCCACCTGATACAACAAGTTCTGTTGTTATCCCGGGACACTTTACATTAAAGAAACAATCACTGAGAAGTGAAATAATGTCACCAAGTTCAGAGCAGTCATAAATAGTAGAGGTCATATTTCTACCCATATTGTAGGAAGTGAGTAAGGAGACTTAACAAAATTAAAAGAGGAGCTTGTGGAAAAGGAAAAAAAAATGGGGTACTTGACAAACATAAAAAAGTTTAGAGGGGCCTCCCTGGTGAGGCAAGGGGTTAAGTCTCAGCACTATGAAGCTATCCACAGCCACTGCAGCACAAGTTCAATCCCCAACCAGGGAGCTACCCACGTGGCACAGCAGACCTCTCCTGGCTCGCCCCCTGCTCCCCTCAGCAGTGTGTTTCGGTCAGTCTGCCTGTTCTGCTCTCCACTCTGTCTCTGGTGAATCCTCTCACCGCCTGCACCTCTGGCCTAGACCCCAGTTCTTGTATGCATAAATAAATAAAACAAATCTTAGAAAGAAAGAAAGAGAGCGAGAGCGAAGAAGGAAGGAAGGAAGGAAGGAAGGAAGGAAGGAAGGAAGGAAGGGAAGGAAGGAAGGAAAGGAAGGAAGGAAGGAAGGAAGGAAGGAAGGAAGGAAGGAAGGAAGGAAGGAAGGAAGGAAGGAAAGAAAAGTTTAAAATAGCCCAAGCAAAAGATATGCCACAGAGTGCAGTGAGTTAGACTCTTCCTGAGAAGTAGTTCTATATTTATCCTCTGTGTAGAACCTCTCCACTGGAAGATTCCGCAATGATTTGTATTAATTCCTCACTGAATCTAAGATTTTTAAAGTGATTTAACCCTTGATTTCAAGTTCCTACGCTCTGGGTCTCTCCTAGCAAAGCTGAAGAGAAATGAAAATTACTCTGGCCTAACAGAGATGAGACACACACGCGCACACACACACACGCAGCTTTCCTGAACCTAGTTCAGTGTTGTTCTAGATTGATATTAGAATTGGGGCCTCAGTAGGCCCTATTTTTCAAGAAAGACTTTCGAATTTAAGGTGAGTTCAAGAGGGGACTTCCCTGAACTACAGGTAACAAACCTGCTCTTTCAAAACCAAATTTGAATTTGCTAAAAACTTTTATATGTCCCTTCCATAATTATTTACATCACCAAGGAAACAGAAGAATTCACAAGAAGCCAAACTGTCTCTATTCTCTTCCTCAAATGTCAGTGGTGTGTTGGCAAAAATTCTTAGGGGAGTGAGAACAGAAAAGCAGCAACGCTAAAAAGCCAAAAACCTCCTCATATAGAGACATCCATCAAAAAATGCCACAACCCAAATTTTATTTCACAGAAAGGCAAATTGAATCCAGAATAGTTTCCAAGCAAACTCACATCATTGGTATTACTTCCTTCAGCAATATGTATTAGTATTTTTTCACATCAAAACATTGTGAAGAACATTCAACTTCTTAATAATAATTCTCTTGAGGCATGAACATTCACACAATTCAATATTCTTTCCATCTCTCAAGCACATATAGAGCTGGGGTGATGAGGTTTCAAGACTCCAGAGGATAAATACAAATGTATTTACGAGTGGGGCAGCCTGGATATTCAGCTAGGCAACCCATTGGGTATCAAACTCAGATACAAAAATGCACGATCCATTGTTCCTAAGATGCAACAAGGAGCAAACACGGCACAGAACAGAATCGGATTTAAGAATGTGTCATGTGAATCCGCCTACAGACAACTCTGGGAACTGTTCCTGAAATGGGAGGAGGCTGTCAACACCTCTCCTTCGGTAGCACCATGTGCCACAGAAATCATTTTCGTTCTGGAAGTGTATTTTGATATGCTGTCTCCCCTCCCTCAGGTCCCTCCTCCCTACTCTGGGAACCTAGTTGATGCTCGCTAACCTCTGCATGTAACCTCAGAGGAAGGAAATGGGGGAAGTTTTACAAACCCCTGGGAATGTAGGTCGGCCCAGGCATCCCCCAGGCGGGCGTGCTCCCTGACGCCTCCTGGCGGGTGTGCGGGGAAGTGTCACTCCTGATAGCGAGGCAGTGAGGGCTAAGGTGTGAGCAATCAAGAGAGCTACAGCAAGATCCGTTCAGAAGGCCTGACGGGTGCGCTTTTAGCCTGTTTGTTCATTCTTTGCAAATAGGTATAAGAAAAGGGCTAAATGGCAACATTTCGTCCTTTGCTGCGAAGAGAAGGCTATAGTTTTTCAAACTGCACTAAGGCTCCAGAAAGATCAGCAGTGCCTGACAGGAAAGCAGACCTGAGTATAGACTATCAAAGTCACGAGGACAGCTTACCTTTGTTATTCAGTCACAGCCCTTGGGGCCCTCACCTATGAGCGGACAGTGCCTCATTAACTGAGAATTCTCTCTTCCAAGGACCACTGCTAGTCAGAGCTAGATGTTATGCATCCCCACGTGCGAGTAAGTCAGGCTGTGGAGACTTGGGATCCTGTCATCTGACCTTAAGCTGTCTTTTCAAGAAAGTTTTATATAATCCTGAAACCTTACCTATACAGTTCTCTATAATCACCTCTGCCTCTCCTAACAAAACAAGATACCTAAGGATTAGAAGAGTCTGTCTTTCTCCTATTATGTTTGCTCCTTGGAAAGGGAAGGCGAGAGGGGAGGGCTAAAATGCTCCTCTAGAATTTTTACATCACATTTCATTCCCTCTTAGTCACTTCTTAGCTACACAGACTTCAGTCCTTACATTTCTCCCAGAGTTCAGCTCTCTTTTCTCTTAGTCACTTGTTCTGTTTCCCTTCCCTGCTGCTTTAGTTACCTCACCACAATCACAGAAAAAGCCCTCCTTGCTACTCCACTGTTTCTACAGCATTTTCAAATTCATTCCTGCACACACACACTCAGTATTTACATGGGGTCCAGATGTTCTGGGCCCAAGTAGACTCATTTTAAATGAATATGTAGAGTCTGAATCCATAACTCAGGGAGTCTGTCTGCCCCTAGAAAACCTGCTTATCTGAATAAGGGGCGAGACAGGCTGTGAGCTGTGAATAGGTGACGTGAATCGCTGTCCACAGAGCAGAAAAACAAGACTCCCAAAAGGACAAACTTCATGTCAAACGCAGGGATTTAGCACTCGGTTTCCAAGTTTTCATTAGCATTTCCTGCTGGCCGAGGAGATAGGGAGATTCTGAAAACATACACCCTTTCTGACAATCACACCAAGACGTGGAACACTAGGGCTTTGAGGAAAGCAATTTCAGCCTACATCACTGTCACCAAGTTAACACTTGTTTCGCAATTTGCAATATGCAAAGCACTTTTATAAACGAGAGGTGGTTTGATCTTTGCAGCATTCTAATGAGAAGGCCAGAGAAAGGGCTCTAAGCTCCATTATCCAGAAGATTCTGGATTCTGCATTCTGGATGCAGAAGATTCTGACAGGTTTCCTTGTAGAGGCAGGCAGGTCAAAACAGAAGGAGGGAAAACCCACAAAGCAGACAGAAAGCGAAAAATCAAGAAAGAGAGAGCGAAAGGGAACTGCCTTCAAGGAGCTTCACCCTCGCTGATGGTTGGAGCCCATTGAGAGGGGGCTGGGGGGAGTGCAGTAGCCTCCCCAACTCTGAACTCCCAAACTGTATTGCAAAGGAAAACTTGGAAGTTAACCCACAGCACTTCCCAAGGATGGGAACCGTGGAAACACTGGGCATTATCAGTAATTAAAACCGTGAGCTTCCTCCCTTTCTTATGCATATTTGATGGGTCGCTATAAAATGTTAACCGGGAACTTGGGTTAATTTTATCAAGTACAAATAAAAGTGGGGGTTGGAGGAGGAACAACCCACAGTGTTTGCAGGAACTATCTTGTAATAAATAACGATAAAAATGAAAAAATATTATCATGAACAGAGCCTTGCTTCTCTGCCTTTCCCTCCCGCCCTCACACTCCAATTTTTTCCTGCTCCTGCCACTGCTGCTGGTGCTGTTTGCCTTTTCTCCTCCCTTTGCATCTCTCACTTCCTCTCCTTTTTTTGCATGAGTCTCTCTCCACGCCTCCTCACTGTTTTCCTCCGGTGCTCCTGAAGAACCAAACAGCCCCACTGTATGGGCCCCGTGAACACAGGGAACAGGCTGTGTAGTTGCCTGACCTGGTGCGCTGAGGACCTCGCAGAAACCACACTGATATCCTCGGTGTGGTCAGCCTGGGCTGTCTAGAGTTTCCCTGCTGTCCTATTGGCAGCAACACCAGGGAGTCCAGATGGTCCTAGAAAAAAATTCTGGCCCAAGGATATGAAGGCAGAGTTGATTCAAGCCCCTGGAAATGTTCAGTTGCTATTTATGGACTCAGAAATTAGGTTGAGGGCCTCCCTGATGGCGCAGGGGTTAAATTTTTTTAAAAGATTTATTTATTTATGCATACAAGAACTGGGGTACAGGCCAGAGGTGGGGGGGAGGTGAGAGGATTCGCCAGAGACAGAGTGGGGAGCAGAACGTGCAGACTGATTGAAATACACTGCTGAGAGGAGCAGCTGGCAAGACAGGAGAGGTCTGCTGCACTATGTGGGTCAGCTTCCTGACCGGCAGTGGGGATCGAACTCCTGCTACAGAGGCTGTGGATAGCTTCATAGTGCTGTGTTAAACCCCTTGTGCCACCAGGGAGGCAAACAGCGCTATCAAGCTAGTGCCAGCCACAGCAGCATGAGTTCCATCCCTGGCTGGCCCACTGCTCAGCAAATCTATCCTATCTTTCTCACCCCTGTCTTGCCCACTGCTCCCCTCAGCAGTACACTTCAGTAGATCTGCCTATTCTGCTCCCCACTCTCTCTGGTCAATCCTCTCACCTCCCCCTACCTCTGGCTTACACCCACCCCAGTTCTTATATGCATCAATAAATAAATCTTTTTAAAAAGAAAATAAAAGAAATTATGTTGAATCTGGGACCCCTGATAGCTAACCTGACAGATCTTCCATATGCCTCACCCAAGAGTCATTCAGTCCCTGGGCATAGTCAGGGGCTCCCCAGGATACAGCTGGTGGGAGGAATGTCGGTACCGGAACTGAAGACGGTGAGAGACATAGGCCACTCCTTGGAGAGGGGAATGGGTCAGACCAAAAACTTCCTGCAGAAAAGAAATGTGATTCAGGGTAAGCCCCTCCCCTGGACCTCAGGCAGGGGCAGCAATGGCCTCAGCATGACATCTGCTCATCTGTCTTCCTGCATGGTGCCAAAATGCTATCCTGGGCCTCCCCGGTGGCGCAGCGGTTGAGCGCTGGGTTGCGAGGCTGCCCGCAGCCTCTGCGGCGCCGGTTCGATCCCCGGCTGCTCCCCGGCCACCAGAGGAGGGTCCCACATGGCGCGCAGACCTCTCCTGCCGCCCGCTGCTCCCCTCAGCAGTGTACTTCGGTCCTTCTGCCTGCTCTGCTCCCTGCTCTGGCTCTGGTGAATTCTCTCACCCTCCCGCGCTTCTGACTGTACCCAGTGCTTGTATAAATAAATAAATAAATCTTAAAAAAAAAAAAAAAAAAAAAAAAAAAAAAATGCTAATCCTGAGTCCAGTACAAGGGAGGTAAGCACATGCCCACATCTCCTTGTGGACAAAGATGCCCTTCTGGCATTGGGAGCTGATTATATTCTGATGATGTGGCTGATTATATTTGCCATTTGTTTTAAAATATAAATGTTTGTGTGACCTTGGGAGTCCATTTTCCCTTTCCTCTCCCAATCCAATCCAGGGTGTTTGCAGCTGAGAAAAAGGGTTGCAGGACCTCCTTTGTGGTGCAGGTGGCTGAGCGCTGCTCTGTGAAGCTGTCCGCAGCCTCTGCAGCACCGGTTCAATCCCGGCCAGCCTACGAGGGTCCCACATGGCGCGCAGACCTCTCCTGTCACGCCCGCTGCTCCCCTCAGCAGAGTGTTTTTGTCCTTCTGCCTGTTCTGCTCCCCACTCTGTCTCTGGTGAATCCTCTCACCCTCCTGCACATCTGGCCTGTACCCCGGTTCTTACATAAATAAATAAATAAATAAATAAATAAATGAATAAATAAATCTTTAAAAAAAAAAAAAAGAAAGAAAAGAAAAGGGCAGTGAATTAGGATCAGGGGCCTGGGCCATACCTGAGTTGTATAGTTGCCGTCCTTGGGGTTGGACCAGAGGAAATGCCACAGCAGCTAAGATGAGAATCCAATAGACAAACAGGGAGGGGAAAGGGTTTTCTTACCCAGATGATAATGAGATTAGGTGTATCTGGGATCCCTAAGGACAAATGACTTTGGCAGGTTATGGACAAAATGGCAGCCATCCCCACAGCGGACATTCTAGGGAAAATAAACTGCATGCTGGTCAAAACAACGTGCAGTACAGAAACCTGACTTCTTTATTCAAAAACTCACTCTAAGAATTTTGGCTGAAAATATGAGGGATGTTCCTCCCTGGTGGTGCAAGGGGTTAAGCACCACACTATGAAGCAATCCACAGCCTCTGCAGCACGAGTTCGATCCCTGGACAGGGAGCAACCCACATGGCACAGCAGACCTCTCCTGACTCACCTGCTGCTCCCCTCAGCAGTGTATTTTAGTCAATTTGCATGTTCTGTTCCCCGCTCTGTCTCTGCTGAATCCTCTCACCCCCCACACCTCTGACCTGTACCCCAGCTCTTGTATGCAAAAATAAATAAATCTTGGGGCCTCCCTGGTGGCGCAAGGGGTTAGGACGCAACTTGTGGGGCTTGTCGCAACCACTGCAACACAAGTTCGATGCCCGGCCAGGGAGCTACCCACATGGTGCGGCAGACCTCTCCTGGCTCGCCTGCTGCTCCCCTCAGCAGTGTTCTTCGGTCAATCTGCCTGTTCTGTTCCCCACTCTGTCTCTGGTGAATCCTCTCACCCCTTGATTCTGGCCTGTACCCCAGTTCTTGTATGTATAAATAAATAAATATTTTTTTAAAAAAGAAATAAATAAATCTTTAAAAAAAAAAAAAAAGAATATGAGGGAGGCAGAATAATCTCAGAATCACAGAGCCAAGAATCTAAGCAACATCTAGAGACTTTTTTTTAACTGTATATTTCCAGAATTTTTTTCTATTTCCAAACTTATTTATTTATTTTCTTATATCATGGTTCATTTTTGTACAGTGTTTGATTTCTCCCCTCAGATATAGTCCTCATAGTCCTCCACCACTATAACATCTGTGACCCATCATCATAGCCCCTTGTGCTCAAGAGAGAGACTTTTTTTTTAATAGGATGGCTTATTTGGATGGAGGGGCTGAAAATAGGGTATTTCCAGCCAGAGAGGTGACAGACAGGGAGCAGTAAAGGAAGTCCTGATTCTGATTATCCAGTAAAGGGCAAAGCAGGTTTCTGCCTTTTGCAGGATCAGAATCTTAACCCACTCAGGCTGCTATATCAGAATATCACACATTGGATGAAGGCCCGCTTCCTAGCTCATCATCAGCCATCTTTTTCATTGTGTCTTCCTATCAAAGAAGGATCAAGGCAGCTCTCCAGAATCTCCTTTAATCCCCTTTAATTTTTTTTAAAGTAGATTGCCCCCCCTTTTTTTTTTTTTCTTAAAGATTTATTTATTTATTTATTTATTTATACAAGCACTGGGTACAGTCAGAAGCACGGGAGGGTGAGAGAATTCACCAGAGCCAGAGTGGGGAGCAAAACGGGCGGGCAGACAGACGGAGGATGCCACCGGGGAGGCCCTCCTTTAATCTCCTTTAAAAGGGCACTTATCCCAGGCCTCCCTGGTGGTGCAGGAGTTAAGTCTCAGCACGATCAAGCTATCACCAGCCCTGACCCACAAGGCACAGCAGACCTCTCCTGTCTGTCCTGCTGTTTCCCCTCAGCAGTGTATTTCAGTAGATCCACCTGTTCTGCTCCCCACACTGTCCCTGGTGAATCTTCTCACACACCTCCCCCCATACCTCTGGCCTACACCCCAGTTCTTGTATGTATGTATGTATGTATAAATAAATAGATAGATAGACAGATAGATAAAAATCTTTTAAAAAAAGGGAGGACACTAATCCCATTGTGAGAGTTATACCCTCATGACCAAATCACTTCCCAAAGGCCCTATCTCCAAATACCCTCACATTGAAGATTAGCTTTCAACATATGAATCTCAGGGGGAGACAAACATTGAGTCCATAGCATGCTTCAATCAACCTCAAAATCCTGTAGCACCACTCCAGGAATTTCATGTTATTTAAGATATTAGTATCTTACAGAATGATAACATAATCCAACTAAATTTTCTCTCCCCCCAAAAAGGTAGTAGAGTTGACTTTGTGACTTTTGAAAACACAGGGAGTCATGGGGAAAAGTGAGGCTCCCAAAACCCCCACTTCCAGGCAGGACCATCCCTGTGTCTTCCTGTCTCCCATCACTGGAAATCCCCATGGGCCCACTGGGGGCCAAGAGAACACTACGAAAGAGATGTGTGTGTATGCACGTGTCCCAACATGTCTCTGTGTGTGTGTGTGTGTGTGTGTGTGTGTGATACCTGGAAGATCCAGCTCCCTTATCCTCCAGCCTGCAAGTGGGTGTCTCTGAGAATTTGCCTAACATACAGCCTCCTCTCCCCACCAAGTCATTGTGGGGGTCGATCATGAATATTTAAAGAATGACTTTTTCCCTTAACCTGCACCCCCTTTCTGTGGCTGGATAGGGCACAGGTGTTGGAGCTCCCCAGCCCCACTCACTCCCCAGTCTCTTCAGAAAATGACAACTGCACCGGGACAGCTTCCTCTTTTCTAGAAATCTATTTATATTGCCATTACATAACACTCTACCCTCTGTTATCACCTGGGGACAGATGGTCCCTGTCCTGCAGGGTAGCATCCCGAACAGGAGCACTGCTTGAAGAATTAGGTTTCCGCCCACTGTGTGCAGCCTCAACCTCCCCTCCCTCAAGTTAGCTTGACAATTAAAACATATTCTTGTTTAAAACAAAAGAAAGAAAAGATAGTAGACTTGTCCTTAATTCATTAATTCAGTAATCCAACAAGCATTTATTCAAGTCTGTATCAGTTCTCTGTTGCTGCTATAATAAATTACCACAAATTTAGTGGTTCAAAATAACACATTTTTTGTTCCTGAGTTTCAGCACCAAAAAAAAGTAATAATAATAACACATTTTTATTAACTTATAGCTCTGGAGGTCAGAAGTCCTAAGTAAGTTAAAACAGGGGTTAACAGGCCTCCCCAGTGGCACTGGCAGTTGAGCGCAGCGCTGTGAAGCTGTCTGCCGCCTCTGCAGCGCGGGTTCGATCCCGGCCCACCAGCGAGAATCCCACATGGCACAGCAGACCTCTCCTGTCTCGCCCGCTGCTCCCCTCAGTGTATTTCGTCAGTCTGCCTGTTCTGTTCCCCGCTCTGTCTTTGGTGAGTCCTCACACCCTCCCGCGCATCTGGCCTGTACCCCGGTTCTAATATAAATAAATCTTTAAAAAAAAAAAAAAAAAGGTATTGACTGTGCCATATGGATTAGCTCCCTGGCTGAGGCTAGAACTCAGGCCTTAGAGGTGATAGCACTAAGACTTAACCCCTAGGTCACCAGGGAGGCCCTCATGACCCTTTTATAATCAAAGCCACACCCAGCAATGTCAGGGAGTCTTTGTCACATCATCTCTGATTTTTACTCTTCTGCCTCCCCGACACCGCAGCACTTTAAAGACTGATCAATTACACTGTGCCAATTGATAATTCAGGATAACATCCACACCTGCACATTAGTTGATTAGTAACCTTAATTCCCCTTTACCATGCCACAGAATATATTCACAGGTTCCTGGGATTAAGAAGTGGCCATATTTGAGGACCCATCACTCTGAAAATCACAAGGGCTGTCACAGACTGGAGGCTGCTCCAGAAGGCAGGAGGAGGACCAGTATGCGGTCAGTTCATTGTGCATTGTACATTCAAAAATATTTTTGAGATACTTTGATTCAAGGTGACTCTATGAGTTCACTCTTTTAGACAACTCCCACCACTCAAAATACATGGCAAGGATCGATAAAGCATGGAAAGAAAACACAATAGTACTCAACTCAAAAGCAAGATTATCATCTCTGTGACCTTGAATAGATGCACAAAGTTATGTGTAGACTTAAAGCTTCAAGGCTACGCGGATCCTAACAGAGATGCAATAGAAGTAGCCAAACACTTACGAGACAAAGAGGATTCCAGTCTAGGTCAGGGGCTAGAATCAGGCTCAATGCATAAAGGCAGGGCTGGGGACAATTTCTTCTCTAGAGAGAAGAGGCTGATAAGCATAGTTGCCCACAGCTAACAAGGGTGTGGATTACTTGGGCTATAAAGGAATTGTTTTGGTTAACAATGAACAATTTAGGGTTGGATGATAATGAAAGTAACATATGACAAAATTTGTGGGGTGGGAGAAGACTACCATGGCAGCGAAATGCATTAGGGAAAAAGAGCTCTACAAACCTGGGTGGCAAGACATTCCTCTGAGTCCACAAATTCAAGCAGGCAAAAATAAACTCTATCAGCTGCAAGACTTGTGTGGGATTGGAATCTGTGCAGAGGGAGGAACATTGCTTTTGACAACCCTGAAAGCAAGACAACCACCCCCTTCTCCCCTACAATAACTCAGAGGAAGTCTGGAGGGGATCCTGCAGGATCCAGCCCACCAAAGAGTGAGACAGCACAGTGATGAAGCAATAAGGTCTCCTGGTGATCAGGTAGCCTGGGCCCAAGCGCTCTCAGAGTGATAAACAAAGCTCCTTCCAAGATAAAGCTTTGCAATAAAGAGATACAGCAGGAAATAATATGCCAGGGTCAGGAAAAAAATAGGAAGAAGATTCAAATAAAAACAAGAGAGGGAAGTAGAAGGGCAAGTCTCAGAAAATAGGAAGTTTTACATATTCCATATATATAATTAATAATATTTTAATTATATGTAGATATATGTAGGCTTTTATAATTATATGTATAATTAATAAGTATATTTAAAATCACTATTTTTGGGGCCTCCCTGGTGGCACAAAGGGTTAAGACACAACACTATGAAGCTACTGTTATAGGGCAGGGAGAGGGGCAGCCCAAGCCCCGCAAACCTGCCTATTCTAAATGGGTTCTGCCATCCGCCACATCAACACAAAACATAGTAGACTTTAATGGGAAGGAACTTTAATAAAACTAGGAAACAATACAGGAAAGGCAAAGAGTCTAGTTTCTAAATGAAGCACCCAAAGTTACCCGTCCCCTCGTGGGTAAAAGTCCATCCAAATGGGATTGGCCCAGAGCAAAGCCCCAAAGCCTGCCACAAGTCTAAAGCATCTTCCAGTGGGGATCCACAGAAAAGGGTCAGAAATAACCAGACAAGCCCGGAAGGAAAAGAGCAAAATCAACATCAAGATAAAAGCTGCCATTGTCACCTCCCCACGGGTCTCACCCACATCTGTGTCACCCAGTCCACGACCAAAAGACAAGCGCAGTGTCTTCACGTGTCTCTAGGCTCCATGCGCCTCCTCCAGGTCTCCTGGCTCCATCCTGCTTCCTTCCTCAGTCTCTTCTGCAGCTTCTCCTCTTCCTGCTCAGCTCCACCCTCCCTTGGGTGGGGCAGGGAACCTCCCCCTTTCCTGGGGACCACCCTGTTACACTACCTGCAGCCACTGCAGCATGAGTTCCATCCCCGGACGGAGAGCTACCCACATGGCACAGCAGACCTCTCCTGACTTGCCTGCTGGTCCTCTCAGCAGTGTATTTCAGTCAATCAGCCTGTTCTGTTCCCCACTCTGTCTCTGGTGAATCCTCTCACACCCCACACCTCTTGCATGCATAGATAAATACATCTTTAAAAAAAATAAAATAAAATAAAATCACTACTTTTGAATACAACTAATAAAAGAGCTCTACTCTAGAACTGGAAACTACATATTGAAAGGACATGCCATATATCTGGGAAAAATTGATCCAGAATGGCCAATATAGAGACATGGTCTATTAAAAATAATGAACTTGAAAGAAAATACTATCGACATCCAGACCAAAAAAAACCAAGTTACTTGTAAGGGAAAAAATATATTGTTATAATAATTTTTTTAGTTAACATGTTATCCAAAAAGCAATAGAGTAACATATTTAGGAGACTCAAATAAAGAATATGTGAACCACAAATTTTACATCGAGCTGAAATGATCTTCCAGTATAAAGGCTGTAGAGGAATTGTGGAATTGTTAGGAATATTGCAGAAACTGAGAGGCTGCTGTTCTCATGAGTTCTTTTTGAGGAATCAACCAAAGAAAGAATTTCAGATAACTGAAAAATTCAGAGACATAGACATGAAGATGGATAAGAATGGAGCTGAATGAGTAAACCAGTTTTGTTTATCAAAAAAGGACAACACTGGGAAAATGTGGGACAAAAGGTGGAAGGAATCTGAGCCCCTGGATGAGCTTCTGACACAGAGCTGCCTGACAGCATCAGACCACTTGTCACCTCTAGACAGTTGGGTGAACGTAAAGAAAACTCCTCTTTAGTTTGAGTCATTGTATTTTGTAGTTTCTTTGTTATAACAACCCAACAATCTGGAACCAGGCCCCATAAGGATCTAGATGACCTTCTTCAGAATTTTTTAAAAGAAGATTTATTTATTTATTTGTTTATTTTTCATACAAGAGCTGGGGTGCAGGGGGGTGAGAGGATTCACCAGAGCAAGACAGGAGAGGTCTGCTGTGCCATGTGGGTCACCTCCCTGGCCTTGATGGAGCTCAGGCCTCAGGGATGATAGCATTATGGGGCTGAGACTTAATCCCTAAGCTACCAAGGAGGACCTACATAGAAATTTAAAACTTCTCTATACAAAAAGTGACAAAGTAAAAAGTAAGTCACAACTAGAAGACTGTTTGCCTCACTTATAAGTGATATGTGATTGGTCTAGAATGTGTAAAGAATATCTGTAAGTAATAAATATGACTTTTTAAAAAATCAAAGGTTGGCACTATGGAGAGCTGTGTAGAGATTTCTTTTTTTTTCCCCCAGATATATTTTTTATTTAAATTTTATTTTTATATTCCCGATACAACCCCCTTATTTTGACCCCAATCCCTCCCCTCCCCACCCCCCTCTCCCCATAGAGTGTCTCTGGTTCATAGTTGTTTGTTGATTTTGATATTTTCTTTCTTATAGTTATTCTTTTTCCTGGTTCCTTATTTAAGTTTTCTAGATTCCTGCTATGAGTGAGACCATCCGGTATTTTTCTTTTTCTTTCTGGCTTATTTCGCTGAGCATGATCCCTTCCAGCGCCATCCATGTTGCTGCAAATTGCATGTGTTTATCTTTTTTGTTTTTTGTTTTTGTTTTTTTAAGATTTATTTATTTATTTATTTATACATACAAGCACTGGGTACAGTCAGAAGCGCAGGAGGGTGAGAGAATTCACCAGAGCCAGAGCGGGGAGCAGAGCAGGCAGAAGGACCGAAGGACACTGCTGAGGGGAGCAGCGGGCGGCAGGAGAGGTCTGCGCGCCATGTGGGACCCTCCTCCGGTGGTAGGGGAGCAGCCGGGGATCAAACTGGTGCTGCAGAGGCTGCAGCAGCTTCGCAACCCAGCGCTCAACCGCTGCGCCACCGGGGAGGCCCGAGTTTATCTTTTTTGAATGCTGAGTAATATTCCATGGTGTATATGGACCACATCTTCTTGATCCAGTCATCTATTTTTGGGCATTTGGGTTGTTTCCAAAGCTTAGCTATTGTAAATAGTGCTGCTATAAACATAGGGTGCAGGTGCTCTTTGGAATTGATGTTTCTGTGTCCTTTGGGTAAATACCTCGGAGTGGAATTGCCCGATCATATGGAAGCTCTATGTTTAGTAGGTCCAGAAATCTCCACACAGCTCTCCATAGTGGTTGGGCCAGTTTGCACTCCCACCAACAATGCAGAAGAGTTCCTTTTTCTCCACATCCTCGCCAACATTTGTTGTTGCTAGTTTTTTTAATATGTGAGGTGTCAGATGGTATCTCATGGTAGTTTTGATTTGCATTTCCCTGATGACAAGTGATAGCGGTTGAGCACTGGGTTGCATGGCCACGGTCTCTGATTCGATCCCCGGCTGCTCCCCAGCCACCGGAGGAGGGTCCCACATGGCGCGCAGACCTCTCCTGCCGCCCGCTGCTCCCCTCAGCAGTGTACTTCGGTCCTTCTGCCTGCTCTGCTCCCCGCTCTGGCTCTGGTGAAAGACTGTTGCATGTATATTAAATAAAACATGCCTCTATAAAAAAAAAAAAAAACAACAAGTGATGCTGAACATTTTTTCATATACCTGTTGGCCATTTGCATTTCCTCTTCAGAGAAGTTTCTTTTTAGCTCTTCTGCCCATTTTTTGACTGGATTATTTACTTTGTTTTTGTTGAGTCTCATCCGCTCTTTGCAGATTTTTGTGATCAGTCCTTTATCATTAGTGTTGTGCGCAAAAATGTTCTCCCAGTCGGTGGGTTTTCTCTTTGTAAAACCTTAATTTTTATGAGATTTGGGGGAACTACTTAAATAATGATAAAAGGAACAGAGTCAAGGTGGAGTTATCTATGTCAGCTTTAGTTTCCTGAGGACTGGAATTTCCAGTCTCCAGAGACCCTCCAGTGAAATAAACTTGCCTAGGCACACTTTGGATGACAGATTCTCCCTCCCTCCCCCCTGTTCCGCCCTCCCCGCCCCAACCTGTAAGACCTTTTGCCTAAAAATAATTTCTTTTCCTTTAACCCATTTTTTTCTTTTAGATTTATTTATTTATTTATACAAGCACTGGTTACAGTCAGGAGCGCCGGAGGGTGAGAGAATTCACCAGAGCCAGAGCGGGGAGCAGAGCAGGCAGACTGACGAATACACTCCTCAGGGGAGCAGCCGGCGCGCAGGAGAGGTCTGCGCACCATGTGGGACCCTCAATGGTGGCCGGGGATTGCTACAGAGGCTGCGGGCAGCTTCCCAGTCCAGCGCTCAACCGCTGCGCCACTGGGGAGACCCTTTAACCCATTATTTTATTTAACCTGATTATTAGTTTTTAAGTTGCCATAAATCTAAGAGACTAGTGATTGTGAGAGATTCCTATTTCATTTATTTATGACTTCATTTTAAAGCAAATCTCTGTTAACATAGATCAAGAAGATGTGGTCCATATACACTATGGAATATTACTCAGCATTCAAAAAAGATAAACACATGCAATTTGCAGCAACATGGATGGCGCTGGAAGGGATCATGCTCAGCGAAATAAGCCAGAAAGAAAAAGAAAAATACCGGATGGTCTCATTCACAGCAGGAATCTAGAAAACTTAAATAAGGGACCAGAAAAAAGAATAACTGTAAGAAAGAAAATATCAAAATCAATAAACAACTATGAACCAGAGACACTCTATGGGGGCTGGGGGGAGGGGAAAGGAGGGATTGGGGTCAAAATAAGGGGGTTGTAATTGTATGGGGAATATAAAAATAAAATTTAAATAAAAAATAAACAGGTGGGAAAAAAAAATCAAAGGTGGGGGGCCTCCCCTGGTGGCGCAGTGGTTGAGCACTAGGCTGCGAGGCTGCCTGCAGCCTCTGCAGCACCAGTTTGTTCCCCCCCTGCGCTGGCGAGGGTCCCACAAAAAAATAAATAAATAAATAAAAATAAAAGGTTGGGGCTTCCCTGGTGGTGCAAGGGGTCTTAGCACCATGAAGCTATCTGCAGCCACTGCAGCATAAGTTCTATCTCTGGCCAGGGAGCTACTCACATGGTGCAGCAGACCTCTCCTGTCTTGCCCATGGCTTCCCTCAGCAGTGTATTTGAGTATATCTGCCTGTTCTGTTCCCCACTCCATTACTAGCGAATCCTCTCACCCCCACCCCTGCACCTCTGGCCTGCACCCTGGCTCTTGTATGCATAAATATATAAAATAAATCTTTAAAAAAAAATCAAAGATCATAGACATACCAAAGAAAGAAAAACCCAATGTCCCATAAATATTTGAAAAAAAGCTCAGACTCATTTGTAAGCAAGGAAATCTAAATTAAGCTAAAAATGGAACATCATTTCACACCCATCAGATTGTTAAAAATTAAACATCTGACAATACTAAGTATTATTGAGAATGTGGAGCAACAGAAACTCTCAGTTACTGCTGGTGAAAATGTTACTTTTATAGCCACTTTAAGAGCTTGGCAATATCTAGCAGAGCTGGAGATGTACTTTCCTAAGACCTAGCTTGAAACTCTCCCTTTAATATAAGAAGATCTACGCAAGACTACTCATTGTAGTATTATTCAATTTATTAAAAAAGTAGAAAATAAATGTCCATCAATAGAGAATGGAAAAATTGTTTTATGTTCATAAAATAGAATTTAAAATAAACTAGACCTACATAGCAAAGTGAATAAGTCTTAAAAATATACTGAATGTATTTATATTTCATTTATGTATATGTAAATGTAGTAAAAGTATAAACCATGCAAGGGACCATGAATGTCAATTTCAGATAATGTATATCTGGGGAGAGGAAGGAGAAAGGAGATAGAGGGGTGTTCAAATGTACCTATATTTTGTTTCTTTAAAAAACATCAAAGTCAAATATGGAAAAAGTCTGAGATTTCTTAAAGCTGGATAGTGGGAACATTGCCAAGGTTATACTTGTTTCAAAACCTTTCTGAGCATATGAAATATTTTCTAATTTAAAAAGTATTGCTGGATTATCTTGGCCCTCATTTTCCTCATAGATAATAAGGAGATAATAATTTTCATAGCATAGATCTGTGATTAAGAGCATGGACTTTGGACCTAGAGGGCTCTGCCACTTCTAAGCAGAGGACATGGGAAAGTTAATTAAGTTTTCTGTGCCAGGTTGGAAAAAAGGGGGATAATAGTCTCCATCCCAAACCATGTTAAGAAGATTAAATATGTTAATATTGCAAAGCTCTCTAAAAACAGTAAGTAAATGGTTGTCTTGATTAAATAAGCTAAAACAAATATTAGAGTTTGAGGATCAAAAATAATGTTTACAAAGGTATGCAATAGATGCTTGAACAGAATGTTAGGGATAATGATTATAGTGTCAAATAGTTGCCAGGTATCAAAAAGTGTCCATGGGGCCTCCCTGGTGGCGCAAGGGGTTCAGCACCATACTATGAAGCAATCCGCAGTCTCTGCAGCACCAGTTCAATCCCCGGCCAGCCGGGGAGCTACCCACATGGCACAGCAGACCTCTCTTGTCTTGCCCGTTGCTCCCCTCAGCTGTGTATTTCAGTACAACTGCCTGTTCTGCTCCCCACTCTGTCTCTGGTGTATCCTTCCCGTCCCCCCACCCCTGCATCTCTGGCCTGTACCCCAGCTCTTGTAGGTATAAATAAATAAATCTTTTTTAAGAAAAAAAGGGGGGTCCATGATCTGATTAAAAGAAATAGTAGCAGAATTGGAAGAAGGCTATATAGTTCTGATACTAGTCAATGTATTTAGAAGATACTGATGCATCGTCCAGTTCCATTTCCATGAGGCTTAACACTGTCTTCATCCCAAATTTACAGCTCAGGGTAGTAGAAGAGAATGATCTTACAAACACATGGTATATTTACAGTTGCAATGGGAGCAAATCTTGTGATTTGGGGCTCTCTCTTCTCTCTCTCTCTCTCTCCTTCCCTCCCTCAAGGTCATGATCACAAAAATATTCCTGAACAAACATGATGACTGCATTTATTATTTTCATCCATTTACATATTGGTGTTATAAATCATGTTTCATTTTAATAAAAGATTGCTGCTAACTGCCTTAAAATATATATTCAAAAATTGTTTGATTGGATTATGGAGTTTGGGATATTCGTCACTCTTTATCTGTGTCTTGCCCACAAGATTTTGTAGACCTTGTTTGCTTGTGGCCACCCCACAGCTCAACCACCTGGCTAGGACCGGAGGCCTCGCTGTGCCCAGCTGGCACCAGCCCGCCCAGCTCTCTCTCCTCTGCCCTCGGGGGGCTACTCCTTGGCTCTTCTGGGCAAACGCGAAACAGACGCCTCTTTTGTTTCCAAGAGCGAGGACTCCGTACTGTGGAGCTCGAGGCTCTTTTATATTCTCTGCCACGTCAGTCCTTGCTGAATTAAAGTTTATTTCCAAAGGAGACATATTGCAGACAGCTCTAACAGAAGCGCGCGCGCCCGGGGACGGTGCAGTGCTTCAGGGTGAAGGGTGGCTGGGCCGGGATGACCGGAGAAGCCGGGCTCCGGGGCTCTCACCCCACCCTCGTGGGAGAAGCGCCCCCGGCCGCAGCCGGGTGCCGGAGGGTCAGCCGGGCCGCCCCGGGCCTGCAGCTGGGCCCCTCCACGCCGCGGACAAAGGGACTTGTGTGCGCCACCAGCCCGCGCCTTCCCTGCCCGCCGCCGAGAGGCCAGTGCGGAGGCTGGGGCGGGGCGAACCTGCATGTGACCCCCGGCGGGGTCCCCGCTCCCTAATAGGCCAGAAGAGCCAGCAGTGAGGCCGCTGTAGGCCGGCCCCTCAGGTCTGAGTAACCCCCCACGGGGCGCCTCCACCCCGAGCCGCCTCTTGTTCCAGTCGGCGGGTGCAAAGGCCGGAGCGGCGGCTGCAGGTCCCACCAAGCGTTTCTGGGCGCGCGGGAACAAAGTGCAGACACAATCATCTGCCTTGGGGGCCTTTTGGATTCCCGAGGGTCGGAATGTAAAAAGCCTTTCTTGCGTTGCACTGATCCAGGATTTCCTCACCTCTCCTGTCTTGCTGAGAGCCCAGAGACTTCTGTCCTTTGCTCTACCCTAGGAACAAACAGAAATTTAGGGAAAAGGAAAAGAATCGTGCTTAAATTTTACTGTGCTTTGGCTAGGCACCAGGCATGTATAGATACTTCACAATAGTCCTCAGAAGACCTTGTAAAATAAATATTATTTTCCCATCCTATCTTTTTATGCTCAGAAAACTGAGGCTAGGGTTTTCTCTTCTGTGCCTTAGGCTCTGGTTAACTCCATCACTGACCAAATCCTCCAGTTATAAAATTTACTGGATTCGGGCCTCCCCGGTGGCGCAGCGGTTGAGCGCTGGGTTGCGAAGCTGCCTGCAGCCTCTGCAGCGCCGGTTCGATCCCCGGCTGCTCCCCGGCCACCGGAGGAGGGTCCCACATGGCGCGCAGACCTCTCCTGCCGCCCGCTGCTCCCCTCAGCAGTGTACTTCGGTCCTTCTGCCTGCTCTGCTCCCCGCTCTGGCTCTGGTGAATTCTCTCACCCTCCTGCGCTTCTGACTGTCCCCAGTGCATGTATAAACAAAACAAACGAACAAACAAACAAATAAATAAATAAAACATGCCTCTATAAAAAAAAAAAAAATTTACTGGATTCTTCCTTTTCCCTTTCTCCCACATCCATTTAATGAATATTCATTGAGTGCCTACTATGTGCTAGGGGGCAGGAGATACTGTAAGTAGTAAAGCAGACAAGATCACTGTGCTCACACAGCTTACACAGGAGCTGGAGGGTATAATCACAAGTAATTATTATAATTACAAAAGGCGAATGGTAGCCCTGAAGACAAATTTCCCAGGTACTAGAAGTTGGAGGGGGCCAGCACCTGTTCTGGCCTGGAAGAGGTCAGGAAACTTCCAGAGCTGTTGCAGTAGTCTAGGGAAGAGAAGGTCTGAGGATACTGACAGATGGACAAAATGACCCATTCAAAAGAAACTACTTCTGTTAATTGTGGATAGTGACAGAAAAGTAGACCCAGCTTCTCTGCTACCTCCAACCCTCCCACTCTGTGGCATAGGAAAAATAGAGGAACTAGATCCTGGGTTTTGATCTTGATTGTGCCTCTATTTGCTGGTGATTTTGGGCCTCCCTGGTGGCACAAGGGATTAAGATGCAACCTATGAAGATCTCCGCAGCCTCAGCACGAGTTCGATCCCCCGGCATGCCAGGGAGCAACCCAAATGGCGTAGCAGAACTTTCCTTGACTCGCCCGCTGCTCCCCTTAGCAGTGTACTTTGGTCAGTCTGCCTGTACAGTTCCCCACTCTGTCTCTGGTGAATCCTCTCACCCCCCACACCTCTGGCCTGTACCCCAGCTCTTGTATGCATAAACAAATAAATCTTTAAAAAAAAGCTTTACTATTTGCTGGTGATTTTGGACAAATCACTCCTCTGTAAAGCCTTGAAAGATCTGTATTCCTTTCTGCATATTCCCTGTGATGGTGTTCCTTAAACCTTAGAAGAACATTGCAAAAAATGTAAGAGGAGCAGGTAGGAAAACTACATATACATCTACAGTAATTTAATAAGTGATATACAATAGTTTCCCCTTATCCCTCGTTTTACCTTCCACTCATTTGTTTGTCAGCATTCAACCTCAGTCCAAAAATATTATGTACCATAAGATATTTTGAGAGAAAGAGAGGTCACATTCACATACTTTTTATTTCAACTATTGTTATATAATTGTTCCATTTTATTATTAGTCATTGCTGTTAATCTCTTACTGTGCCTATAAATTAAATTAAACTTGATCATAAATATAAGGAAAAAACATAGTGCATACAGGCTTTGGTACTATTCTTGATTTTATTTTATTTAAGGATTTATTTTTATTTAGTTATGCATACAAGAGCTGGAGTGTAGGTCAGAGTTGCAGGGGGCAGGGGTGAGAGAATTCACCAGAGACAGAGTAGGGAACAGAACAGGTGGATTGACTGAAATACACTGCTAAGGGGAGCAGTGTGAGACAGGAGAGGTCTGCTGCACCATGTGGGTCAGCTCCCTGGCAGGGGATCTAACTCTTGCTGCAGATAGCTTGATGGTGCTAAGACTTAACCCTTTGCACCACCAGAGAGGTCCCCAGTCTTGATTTTAGGCATCAATGGGGGATCTTGGAACGTATTCCCCATGGATGATGAGGGACTGCTGCAATGGTACTGACATGTAAATGGAATGCAGAGCCTAGAAAATAAACAAGTACATATGTGAATATAGAATATGGCAAAGAATATGTAGAAATACATAAAGATGTATTATTTAAGAACTGTTTAGAAAATGTAATTATTCTATATGTTGGGATAATAGATAACCATGAGGCCAAAAAAATTAATTTGGGCCCATTTCCCTTATTACAAAATAATGTATTTTTTTAAAGATTTACTTATTTGTGCATACAAGAACTGGGGTACAGGCCAGAGATGTGGGAGGGTGAAAGGATTCACCAGAGACAAGAATGGGGCACAGAACAGGCAGATCCAGAGAAATACACTGCTGAGGGGAACAGCCGGCGAGTCAGGAGAGGTCTGCTGTGCCATGTGTGTAGCTCCCTGGCCAGGGATCAAACTCGTGCTGCAGTAGCTTAGGATAGCTTCATAGTGCTGGGACTTAACCCCCTGAGCCACCAGAGAAGCCCCAAAATAAATTTTGGATTTCTCAAAATGAAATACCCAAAAAACTTTAGAAGTACTAGAAGAAAACATAATTAAAAACAATAATCTTGGAATCAAAGTTCTTTCTAAGTATGACACAAAATTCAGAAGTCACACACATATACATGCACATATAGACACAATCAACAACCACAACAAAAACCACCATATACACCCCATATCACAGACAAAGGAATAATTTCCTAAACATAAAATGGGCACTTATAATTTAGTAGCAAAAGACCAACAACTTAATAGGAAGTATGTGACATATAGCACACAGTAAAGGAAATTATACTGGTTCATAAATATATGAACAGATGCATCACTCATGAAAAATAAGCAAATTGAAATTACAATGCAATACTTATCAGATTGGCAGAACTCACCCATGGAAGGCAACTTAACAACATCAAAATTTAAAATGCGGAGCCTTCCTGGTGGCACAGCAGTTAAAGACAGAGCTATCAAGCCACTGCCAGCCACTATAGCAACAGTTCAATCCCAGACTGCAGGTCAGGGCACTAACCCACAGGATGCAGCAGACCTCTCCTGTCTTGCCTGCTGCTTCCCTCAGCTGTGTATTTGAGTACATATGTCTGTTGTGCTCCCTACTCTCTCTGGTGAATTCTCTCACCCCCACATGCCTCTGGCTTAGACCCCAGTTCTTGCATGCATTAATAAATAAATCTTTAAAAAAATTTTTTTTAATGGGGGCCTCCCTGGTGGCACAAGAGTTAAGTCTCATGCTATCAAGCTATCATCAGCCACTGTGGCCTAAGTTCAATGCCCCACCAGGGAGGTGACCCATATGGTGCAAACAGACCTCTCCTGTCTCCCTGCTACTGCCCTCAGCAGTGGATTTCAATAGATCTGCCTGTTCTGTTCCCCACTCTGTCTCTGGTAAATCTACTCACCCTGGCCCCCCGCACCTCTGGCCTGTACCCCAGTTCTTGTATGCATAAATAAAGTAAATCTTTAAAAAAATAATTTTAAATGCACATTCCTTTCACTCAGCAGTTTCCCATAGGTGTACTACCACAAGTATAAAATGATAAACCTCAAAAATTCATTGCACTGCTATATGTAGTGCTGGAGATGTAAAGTATTAGAAACAACCTAAATATCCATCCAAAGGAAATTTGTTAACTAAATTATAATACATTTTAGAAAGGAGTGATGTACCTATACTACTAGGAGAAAATCTTCATAATATAGAGACTCTCTCTATAGTATTTGTTTTTTTTTTTTTTAAATTTTTTTTTTTTATAGAGGCATGTTTTTTTTTTTATTATTATTTATTTTTGTTTTGTTCGTTTGTTTATACATGCACTGGGTACAGTCAGAAGTGCGGGAGGGCGAGAGAATTCACCAGAGCCAGAGCGGGGAGCAGAGCAGGCAGAAGGACCGAAGTACACTGCTGAGGGGAGCAGCGGGCGGCAGGAGAGGTCTGCGCGCCATGTGGGACCCTCCTCCGGTGGCCGGGGAGCAGCCGGGGAGCAGCCGGGGATCGAACCTGCGTCGCAGAGGCCGCGGGCAGCTTCAACCCAACGCTCAACCGCTGCGCCACCGGGGAGGCCCTCTCTCTATAGTATTTGAATATACTATATATATATATATACTATTCAATATATACTACTGAATATACTTTTGAATATACAGTAAGTATTTGATTGAAGTCACAGCTACAAAATAGTAACAATAATTGCTACTCCTGGGCCTCCCTGGTGGTACAAGGGGTTAAGATGCAACCTATGAAGCTATCCGCAGCCACTGCAGCACAAGTTAAATCCCCAGCCAGGGAGCTACCCACATGGCGCAGCAGACCTCTCCTGACTCGCCCGCTGCTCCCCTCAGCAGTGCATTTCACAATCTGCCTGTTCTGTTCTCCACTCCATCTCTGGTGAATCCTCTCACCCCCCCACACACACACCTCTGGCCTATACCCCAGTTCTTGTATGCATAAATAAATCTTTAAAAAAATTGCTACTCCTACTGTATGGAGTTATAGAAATTAAATCAAAGTCTCTAAAGCACTTAGAACAATATCCAGAATATACTACTAGCTATTTACTTCCACAATTGTTAATAAAAAGAACAAGGACACACACCATGTACAACTTTTGTATAAAAGAAAAAATAAATGTATGGGTTAATTATCTTGAAAATTTCACAACTCAGTAACAAATCAGTAGTTGCCTCTGGAAAGGAATTCAGGGAATCAGGAGAAAGGCAACTTATTTTCAGTCTGCCTTTCTACACCTTTAATTTTTTTTTAAAGATTTATTTATTTATGGATGCAAGAGCTGGGTATAGGCCAGAAGTGTGGGTGGTGAGAGGATTCACCAGAGACAGAGTGGGGAGCAGAACAGGCAGACTGACTGAAACACACTGCTGAGGGGAGCAGGGAGCGAGACAGGAGAGGTCTGCTGCGCCATGTGGGTAGCTCCCTGGCAGGCTGGGGTTCGAACTTGTGCTGCAGAGGCTGTGGATTGCTTCATAGTGCTGTGCTTTAACCTCTTGTGCCTCCAGGAAGGCCCCCACCTTTTAAATTTTTTACTACAGATATTTGAAAGAGAAATGAATTTAAGGAGAAAATTATCAATCAGAAACACATTAAAAGTAATTAAATTTTGTAAGATGTGAAATTAAATTATATTTTAATCATTTCCATTAGTGTTATTTTGTTTAAAGGATTATATGTTGCAGTCATTGAATGTTTTTTCCCAACCTTGCTACCCACTTTCAAATTATTGATGGAGCAGAGTCCTTACACCTCAATGTATGGACCTCAGACCAGAAGCATTAACACTACCTGGGAACTTATAGAAATATAGAATCTGGGGCCTCCCTAGTGGCTCAGGAGTTAAAATCTCAGCACTATCAAGCTAGCACCAGCCCCTGAGGCATGAGTTCAATCTCCAGTTAGGGAGCTAACCCACATGGCCCAGCAGACTTCTCCTGCCTTGCCCGCTGCTCCCCTTAGCTGTGTATTTTAGTGGATCCACTTGTTCTACTCCCCACTCTGTCTCTGGTGGATCCTCTCACCCCCCGCACCTCTGACCTACACCCCAGTTGTTGTATGCATAAATAAATCTTTAAAAAAAAAAGAAATTCCATCATTAGAACCTACTTCAAAACTTTTGATCATGAAAGGGGGGTGGTGGGGAAGGAGAAACAGGTATTTGGGGAGAAGAAATTACTAATACTAAATTTACTACTCATTGGTAACAAAAATAGATTATTTTGTCTTTGTCACACAACTCACACACACACACACAAATGAGAACTCCCATGCATTTAAAAAGATACCTACTGCCATGGATTCTTCCCTAAAATGAAAAGGTCACGATAGGATGCTCTCTGGAGTGTGGAAGGACGGTTGCCCAGGCTCTGCTCGATAACTTTGTGGGTTTCAAGCCTGAATCTACCACTCCTTAGATGCATAACCCAGGACAGGTTAAGTACTCTGATTTTTCTGTTCTATGGAGATTATATTACCACCTTATTGGAATGGTCTCTCTCTTAAGTGAGATAATATATGTGAAGTTCAGGGCATAATGCCTGCCATAGAAAAGGAGCCCACTAATGGTAGACAGTTGAGAATAAAGATTTTCTCAATCAATAATTCTCAAACACTACCTCACAGACAATCATTACCTGCAGTTAATGCTAAACACAGCAGGAAGCATCCGGAAAGCTACTTCCCTGAAAGTTAATTCAGGTCTCATGATCCACGTGGGAACCATAATCAGAGTGCCAGGGACAGGTTTTTCAGGATATTTGCTTTCTGACAACACCTGCCCTATTCCATTGCCTTCCACCAGCAGCGCAATACCTGTGTCCCTCCCAGTCTCCCCACGCCCCTGAGCAGAGGATCCTGTTTCTCACGCCTCCTGTTGCATGTTCCCACGAGCTTGCTCTAAAAGCTTTGAAACTAAAATTTTCAGGTGGAAATACTTGGAAGCAAACTTGATGCTCTTATTTCTAATCTTCAGGTAGCTCACCATTCTCTGCTCACTTCTTCCCGCTTCCCCAGGCTTCCAGCAAAAGTGTGAAGGTGAAAACAAAGTCTCCACACCTAATGATAGAAGCAAAGTCTGAAAGAGGATTGGAGACAGTCAAGACAGTTCTTTTCCTCTTCTATCTTTAGTTCCAAGATAAAGAACTTCTGGGGCCTCCCTGATGGTGCAGGGGGTTAAGTCTCAGCACTATCAAGCTGTCCGCAGCCACTGTAGCACGAGTTCGATCCCCAGCCGGCCAGGGAGCAACCCACATGGCGAAGCAGACCTCTCCTGTCTAGCCCGCTGCTCCCCTCAGCAGTGTATTTCAGTCAGTCTGCCTGTTCTGCTCCCCACTCTGTCTCTGGTGAATCCTCTCACTGCCCCCCTTCACCTCTAGCCTATACCTGTTTTTTTTTTTTAAGATTTATTTTATTTATTTATGCATACAAGAACTGGGATACAGGTCAGAGGTGTGGGAGGGTGAGAGGATTCACCAGAGACAAAGTGGGGAGCAGAACAGGCAGATCTATTGAAATACACTGCTGAGGGGAGCAGCGGGCACGACAGGAGAGGTCTGCTTCGCCATGTGGGTCACCTCCCTGGTCGGGAATCGAACTCACGCCTCATGCCGAACTCATGCCGCAGTGGCTGCAGATAGCTTCATAGTGCTGAGACTTAATCCCTTGCGTACCAGGGAGGGTCCCCCACACCCTGGCTCTTGTATGCATAAATAAATAAAATAAATTTTCAACAATTTTCTGCATTGGCTTAATTATCCACAATGGTTAATATATTATCTTTAATATAAGATTCTTTGGGATCGTCTCTAATTTCTGTACTCAATGCAGCAACCTTGCAAAACGCAAAGGGAAAAAAGTCCCCATAATCATAGCATGTAAAGATAACAGCTGTTAACATTTTGGCAAGTCTTCCTAAACTTACCTCTATGCAGAGATGCTTCATATTTGTGATGGGAGGGAGTGAAGCATAAACATTTAAGAGCCAAAGTCTTGGGTCTTTAGTCTTTGATTTTATTTCTGTTTTTAAACAGCATCTAACGATTTGGAAATGTCCCTAACAGCAAGGGCCAGCCCCATGCATTCCCAGAATCTCCTCTAGTGAGGGCTGGGTCCAGGCTTCAGCAACTCCCCCTCACCCACACCATCAGCCCTATTTTCTCTCAAGAGACTTGAGACACAAGAGGGTCTCCAGTTAGAGGGGAAGTTGGGACTAAGGGATGCCGCATGGAAGGATTGGGCTCAGACACAGCTGCCTTTGTTAGTCTCAGGATATTTTGGGAGTTGGTAGCATGCTCAGACAGTCTGTGGGAAGACATGGTAACAGCTCCTGGACTCATATGGCCTCACTCCTTCCTGGGCAAGCTCTACAGCACCCCTTTTTGCCAGGCCCGATACATTACCTTTAGAAGATAGGCAAATGGTAGCCCATGGTAACCTAGCATGCCTTGCTGTGACCTGGTCAACTGCTCTTAACTCCTTATCTAGGCAGGGGGGTAGTCAGGAGGGTAACGATGATTTGGACCTGAGAATGTCCCACGGCCTCCTACCACAGGGTTTGGGACCTGACTGTACCAACCCCTCACCAACTCTCACCTAAAGGGGAATAATACAAGGGAATCTCTTTGTGAGAAAGGGCAAACCTGGGCAATTCAGCCCCAGCATGGGCACAGCTGGATCACCAGGCTAGAGACGCCTCAATGCATGCACTAAAGCAGCAGAGGCAGCTCAGCGGGGAAAGTAGGGACCCACAGGGCTGAATTTATCCCCCTCCCAACTTCTCTCCACACCCATGGTAACCATGGAAACATAACCACCCCCTCCTGCCAGCTGCCTGGTTTTAGACAACCAGGGCTGGCCCATTTCCACCCAGCCAAGGCCTGAACCGATGCCAGGCTGGCCACAGAGTGGCTACAGGAAGAACTGGGATTGGGCGATTTGGTCAGTCCAGGCTTCCAGCACAGCTTGGGAGGACTACCACAGGAGCCTCCACATCTTGCTGCCTGGGCTGGGGTCAGATGGAGCTTAGTCAGCCAGCATGGTGGCCGGCAGAGCCAGCAGCATGGCCCCAGATGCCCTCTGCCTGTGGGCTAACAGCTACTGTGGGGCAGCAGCCCTTGCTGCAGTAGCAGCAGCCTCTGTGCCTCGTTGAGGGGGCTTTCTGGCTGCTGCTGCTGCTCCCCCAGCCCAGGCTGCTCAGCCAGCCCTCCCGGGCTGAGGATGTAGCGACAGTCACTGGGGGTGCCCCCCATGGCTCCCGGGGTACTGCCATCCCCAGCCCCACTGCCGGCCTGTTCCCCACTAGGCAGCTCCAGGCTGCCTCCTTCTGCAGATTCCTCAGCTCTCTCCAGGTTGATGTACAAGGGGTCCCGGCTGGTGGACAGCACAGAAAGATGGCCCAGGATGTTCTCCAGCTCCATTCGCAGGCAGGTGAAGCTAGGGCGCTGCTTGGGGTCAGCATTCCAGCACTGGTACATGAGCTCATACCTGAGGCAGAGAGGAAGATGAAGGTAGGGAGACGCCACAAGAAAGGGCAAAGCTGGCCCTGCCCTCAAAAGCAGAGGTCCCTTAATCATAAAGAACCAGGATTTTTAAAAATGTTGTTTAATACACTCATATGTAGGGCTTTCTTTGTAGCAGGCCCTCGTCTCAGTATTTTACATTTATCGTTTAATTCTCACGACAACCCTATTAAATGCATGATCTCTATCGTAGCGATGAGCACACTGAAGTGCAGAGAGGTTAAGAATCTTAATTTAGGGGCCTCCCTGGTGGCTCAGCGGGTTGAGTGCAGTGCTGTGAAGCTGTCCGCAGCCTCTGCAGCACTGGTTCAATTCCCAGCAGGCCAGGGAAATTCCCACATGCTCCCACTGTTCCCCTCAGCAGTGTATTTTAGTTCTTCTGCCTGCTCTGCTCCCTGCTCTGGTGAATTCTCTCACCCTCCCATGCCTCTGACCTGTACCCCAGTGCTTGTATAATAAATAAATCTTTAAAAAAAAAAAAAGAATCTTAATCTAGGCCACACAGGTAGAAAGTGACAGAGCGGTGATTTGAAGGTAGGTGGGTTGGCTCTGGAGACCCTCTGCTGCTGTTTTGAGAGCAGGTACTAGGAATGCTTTTGTCTTGCAGAACAGTCTAGAGTGAGGGCTGTTGTTCAGGGGGTGGATTTGAGCATCCACTCTTCATCCTACAGTCCTCACCCACGCAGGCAGTTTTCAATCCTCATTGTTCATGGACACCTTAGAGACTCTAAGAAAAGCTCCTATCCCACTCCGCCTGGCAGGAACACTTTTTATAGTCTGAGGAGCCTTACAGACTCCCAGAAATCTTATCCCTGTTCCCAAGGAATGCCTCGGGTTTAGCGAGGAACAAAAGAACGAAAGGGAAGAGGCCAGACCAGATTTCCTCCCTCTGACTTTGCAGCGTGAATTTGTCATGCAAATGCCTGACTTTCTCCCACAATAAAAAATCCCAAACACTCCCCCCCCACACAGCAGCTTTCCCTAGAGGGGCCCCCAAAGATGGGAGGAATCACACCAGACATGCAGTGGGCCGTGGGAATAGTCTGGAGTCATGGGTACGTGGCCAGCCTGGGATAGTCAGGCCGTGCTAGGAGCCAACTGGCACCTATCCACTGGGCTGCCTGGTGGGACGCCAGCACCGGCCGCCCGCTATTGACAACGCGAGCCCTGGCCCAGAAGGAGGCTAAACCAGGGCTTGATCCCACTGTCCAACAGCCTCTTCGGTTCCAGGCAGGCTGCAGCCGCAGGTAGCCTGAGTGTCCTACCCTTGCCACACCGAGCTGGTTTGTGTACTCAATTCCCCTCTCAGGTACAGGCGAGTCACACAAAGCCCAGACCTGGGATAATTCAAACCCACTGCTTCAGAGAAAGAGGACCGAGCCATTCAGACTGAGCCTTCCTCTGCCTGCCTCTGAAGGCCCAACACACAGTAAGAAATAGGGAGTAGTTTCTATCCCTGGATCACTGGACCTCACCCACACCCGGGTGTTAGCAAAGGTCCTCTGGGGGCCAAGGGAAACTCTGACATGATTTCTGGGGTGAGGGGATAGCGCTAGAACAACCAAATCACAAGTTGGCATGGCGGTTAAGAACACATAGTCTAAAATCACAGGGATCTAAGTTCAAATTCCAAGTTATCCTCTTACTAGCTGTGTGACCTTGGTCATGTTACTTAACTTCTTTAATCCTCATTCCTCATCTACAAAATGGGGATAATAATAGTCTTTTCCTCATAGCTAGAGGATTACCTGAAACAACGCCTGTCAAGCGTCTAGTTAATGTTAGTGATACGGTCTTCCAGTCACAAGGGGCTCATGAGACTCCCCCGTGCAGTGGGTGTACAGCCACCCCACCCCACTCCCAAGCGCTTCAGGATTCCAGGAAGGAAAGAAGGCCCTTTCCTTCTCCCCAGGATCTCAGCTTGTTATCTTAAGTCCTCTACTCTCTCAAGAAGAGGCCAAGACAAAAAAGGCACCTAAGTCCCGCCCCCAGCGCCCCCTCCTTGTCAAGCCAGGAATGCGAAGGAGCAGCAGTTTTCTCTTGCCCCAAGCAGCTCTCTGTGGGGGAGGGAGAGCTCAGTTCAGGAGATTTTCTTAGAGGAGCCGGTGACTGAGAAGGAGGTGGGGGCAGGGAGAAGGTGACAGAGTAACCTGGAAACGTGCATACTTGGTCAAACCTGTACCTTCTGCCTTTTGGGGCTTCCTGGTTCTCTTGCTGGAAAGTGAAGAAAATAGAGACAGGAAAAGGCTGGAGCAAGAAATGTGCGATGGAAAAGAAGAGAAAGGAAACAGGGAGGAGGTGGCACAGGGGCTAAAGTCTCAGCACCATCCCAGGCTACAGCAGCACAAGTTGATCCCCAGCCAGGGAGCCACCCACATGGCGCAGCAGACCTCTCCTGTCTCCCTGGCTGCTTCCCTCAGCAGTGGATTTTGTCGATCCACCTGTTCTGCTCCCTATTCTGTCTCTGGTGAATCCTCTCACACCCCCATGCCTCCACACCCCGCACCTCTGGCCTATACGCCAGTTTTTGTATGCATAAATAAATAAAAGTAAAACCTTTGAAAAAACCCAAAAAGTTCCAATCAAGGTTCTGAGCTCCCACAGGCCAGTAGTGGTAGTGGCGTCATCTGCTAAAACCCCAAATTCCTGTTTCCTCCCCAGTCCCCTTCCCAGGTACTCACACGTCCTCCATACACTCTGGAGGCTGTTTGAGGCGGTTCCCGCCGATGAGGTAGTTGTAAATCTCAGCGTTCTCAATGCCAGCATATGGTGTTTGCCCACGAGTCATGATTTCCCACATGGTCACCCCGAAGGCCCACTGGACAGAATTGAGGTTGGAAGGGAGGTGTCACTAGGCTTCCTAAGCCAGGTAGAGCCCCAAGGTAAGCGCATCTTTGGGATCTGGGGCCTTGTGACTGGGCAGCCAAAGTCCAGAGAGGAGACCTGGTTAGGCCCTGGAGGAACTTATAGGCCCACCCCTGTCTAGTCCACACCACTTCACCACCACCAAGCCACTTCACCACCACCAAGCCTCTACTCACCACGTCACTGTGCACAGTATACAAGTTGTCAGCCAGGCTCTCTAGGGCCAGCCACTTGACAGGCAATTTTGAGGCACAGCCCTGACGGTAATAGTCCCCGCTATAGATCTTCCGGGAGAGTCCAAAGTCAGCCACGCACACGGTCATGTCTTCTGCCAGCCTGTGAGGAGAGTTGGAGGTTGGCATCGGCTGTCCCCAAGCAGGCAGCCTCACCAGAGCCAGGGCATCTCTGCTCTCAAGCTGTCCCCATGCACAGCAGACGCTGTTCCAGGCAGGAGCCGACCACTAGCTAAGCGCTCCTCCTAGCACCAGCTGCTGCTCCCACGCCCAAGTCCTCCAGAATTCACATACATGCAATTCCGAGCGGCCAGGTCTCGGTGGATAAAGTTCCGCGAACTCAAGTATTCCATGCCACAGGCAATGTCCACCATGAACCGGATGAGGGTCTGAAGTGGCAGGTTCTAGGAGGCACACAGGAGAAGCTCAGGCTGCACTGACCCCGCAGAAGAATGGGTTCCCCAGCCAGAAAGCCTAAAGACTGTCCTCAGACACACTTCACAGGAAGGGGAGGGCAGGGCTTCCCAAGGCAAGGAAGCTTTGGCGAAGTCAGAGAGTGTGCCCAAGAGTCATCACTCACCCCACCTGGAGTTCCACAGGTCTCTTCTCCCTGGAAGGGCCCTTGCCCAGCCTCAAATGCCCACCAGGGCTTTGTGGGCGGGGAGGAAGCCTACTAGCAGAGCCTTAAACCCAGGGCCCACCTTTTCCCAACCAGCTGAATCAGCCCTACCCATCAAGTGAGGCTCTCTTTCCGGGTCTTTGCCCCTTTCCAACTCCTGGCCACCACCCCTTCCCCAGGCACTCACGAAGGGGTTCTCCCCAATTCGGGAGGCGAGCAGGAAGGCGTGTAGGTCCCCGTGCTTCATGAAGGGGAGGATGACCATGGGGATGGGGAGACGGCCTTTGGCCCTGCTCCGGAGGCTCACCCCTGGGGACAAGGGAGAGTTGAGCCAGTCACGTAAAGGTCAAGGGATAGCCTGGGTGTCCACGTGGGCCCTGCCTGTTGCATCCTCTCTCTAGCCCGAGCTCTCTCTCTTTCCCCACAAGTTCCACTGTGGCCTGCAGACAATCCAGGGTGCTCTGGCTGCCCTCACATCTCTGGAGCACCTTCTCTGTCCCCTCCTCCTCCTCTGTGGACAGTCTTCATGATCAGACCTCTGGTACAGGATCTGTAAACAGCTCCTTACCAGGAGTCTGATCAGATTTCTGTCAGGATCCCCAGCCCCTTGCTATTTTGCAGTCTGCTTACTTATGAGGTTAAGTCCAAACCCATCTCCCACAGGATACCCTCCCACCTTGGAGGAGCAAATTTTAGCCTTATTTTATATCTGCCTCTCGCGAGAAGGGGCTTACCAACAAGCTTGGCCACGTGTGGGTGGTCAAACTCCTTCATGCAAGCCGCTTCCCGAAGGAACTCTTCTATGTCACTTGAGGCAATGATGTCCGCTGGGGAAGGAGAAATGGACGGGATGAGGGAGATGTGCCTCAGCTCTGACCCAAGACCCCTGGGACTGGTCCTTGAGATGTCTGCGGTTCCCTAAGGGCATAAGAAGCTGCCTGGCCATGAGCAGGAGAAATGCCATGGGCGGTGCTCCCCCACTTTCTCCACTTGCGACTGCCTCCCCTTTGGTTTGGACAGCCCAGCAGCCCAGCCAACCACAGCTTTAAACACCCCAAGAGTGAGTGAGCCCAGACAGTACAGACGTCAGAGAGCAAAAGCTGATAGGTGTGTGGGTTTCTGCTTGTGAATTAGTCACATGGAACAGCTAGCATCCCGGTGAGTGCTGAAAATCCAGGGGGCCAAGCAGAGTCGACTTCAGGATCAGCCGATCCTTTCACCCTCGAGTGATATCCACATCTGCTATTTTCCACTCACCCTTAAGCATCTTTACAGCCACTTTCACAAAGGAGCCATCGTCTTGCTTCAGCTGAGCCTCCCGCACCGAACCAAACTCTCCTAGGAACCAATCCAATGATGGTGAATCCCCACGGCCTCCTGTGCCTTCCTCTCTTCCCTCCCAGAAGACCCTCCGTAGGGACACAGAATCATTAGACTCTGGGGCCAGAGGGAGAGGCTCCCTTGTCTGTAGCCAAAGCAAAGCTATGCTGGGAATAACTCCTAACCCTCCTCCTCCCCAACCGCCATGCCCCCAAACACGCCAACTATGGCGTCTACAAGCATACCCTGTCATCCTGCTGACAGGGGCTGACCCACACCGCCCAGTGATGGCAGCAACCAAACACACCCCACTCCCCGCACAGCCCCAAAAACCTTTGCCCAGCATCCGGCCCAGAGTGAACTGCTGCTCTGGGATGAGAACATCCTCCAGTTTGTCCTTCAGCTCATCGCTGATGCCCAAGCTGTCCACTGTGAGGAGGAAGTGGTGAGAAAGGGAAGGGGCTACTTTGATTCCTCATCTAAAACCCAGCCTGCCTCTTCCACCCCAGGCCTCACCCTCAGAGAAGAGATGAGCTTAATTAAGCTCCCCCACAGCTAGGACAGCCACCTCCGGGAAGGGCGGTCTTGGTGTTTTGCCCACCGTTGTGTGCTTGGGGCTCATCAAGATTCAGACATAGGTGTCAAATTAATGAGTTAATAAAAGGACTGCTGCTAGGGACACGAGAGCCCATTTTTCCCTCCTGTGACTCCCCACTACTCACATGTGGCCTCAATGCGCTCAGGCCTTTCTCGGTTGAAGGACCGGGCTGCCCGGAAATGAACAGCTGGCTCCCCCCGGGCCATGACACTGTCAAAGGCTTGCCTAAAGGGAAAGCAAACTTGGGATCAGCTCCAAGGTCTTCAGTCACCATCTGCCTCTCCCTCCATGTCTCTACCCTCTTACCCGAACCGTGTCTCCTTTCGCCTCTTTCGAAGCAGGATGAGGGCCAGAGCAGCAGCCGTCACCAGGGCTGTCAGCACACCCAGGACCACGGGCACCCAGGAGGTACGGCTGTGGGGCGGGCCCTGCTGGCCTGTGGGAGGCAGGGGCAGTGGCATGAGCAAAGCGGACACCAACGAGACCCTGTATAACTTTTTGATGATGATCACCTGGCCTGGTCAAGAAGTCCCCCTAAGTCGATAAGGGTCCCAAGTATAAAAAGAGGTTTAAGGGAAGACCCAAGAGCTCCTACCCTGCCAGTGACAGTTTTGGGGGGGAAAAGAATGAGGTATAGTTTAAATATCAACTCTGGTCTTGACAGCTTGACTCTGAGTTTTTGGATCTCTCAGGAGAGGCCAGCCTCCTCTGAAGTGTCTAGGTTGTTCTTAAAAGCCTAGAACCCTGTTCCCTCCCCTTATAGGCCTCACCTGCATGGTCATGAGAAGTGACCACTAGTGGCTGGCTCCAGGGCCCCCAGCCAATTGCATTGGAGATGCACACACGCACAGTCAGGTCCTTCTGTGGATCCCAGCCTGTCAAGTTGGCCCTGGTCCCCTCCACTGTCAGCTCACCCTGCAGCCAGGAAAATCCCCCAACCCACAATGAATCTGAGGAACAGGTCTCCAGTTAGGGACCCATTTGAAGACAAAAAAGGACTAGCTAGGAACATGGGAGGCTAGAGACAGGGTGGGCTCAGGGGATGCAGGAACACAACCTGCTGAGAGCAAGCACATTCCTGCTCCAGGCAGCAGTGGCCTCTCCTAAAGACAAACCACGGCTCAGTTCCAGAATGCAGGGGTGGGGAGTGGGAGGGAACCGGGCTGGGGAGAAGGAGGCCTTATCTGTGCCCTCCCCCACTTTGTGCAGGAATGGACTTCCTGCTTTGCACACGAAGTGGCAATCCTCTTGGGAGACATAATCCAGCGAGGAACACAGCCAGAAGGAGAGCAGGGGGGATGTCCAGCCCACCAAGGCCCACCAAGGACAGCCATTCGGAATTTCTGCAGGCCTTAGAGCCCTGAGGGCTGATTCTGGCACACCTGCTGTGGAGTGGAGGCTCTGTCACTCCTTACCTGGGTTCCGTTGTCTTGAACCCAGGACAGTTTATAGGGTCCCAGGGGGACTTCCAAAGGGCCCTCAGGGATCACTTCTTCCCACTCCAGGATGAGGCCTGAGTCTGTGTGGATGGCATGGAGGTTCTGGGGAGCACTGGTTGGTGCTGTTCCCAAAGAGAGAAGGTTACTAAGAGTGCTGTCCTTCCCACCATCACCAACCCAAGCCGGCAGTCTTTGCAACTGACTCCAAACTGCTGAGAAGAGTTCCCCTCCCAGGCTCCTGGGGAGGAGGGGTAATTAACAAAGCCCCGAGCAAGCAGCTCAGCAGATCACTGCTCTTCATTGCCTCAATAGCTGCTGGAGAACACTAAGCAAGTTCCCACCCCGTGGTCTTTGCATTGACCGTGCCTCCTTCCCCCAGTGATTGCCCCTTAATGTTTATGACCCTTCCCTTATCATTCAGAGCTCTCCTGGACCACCCTCAGGCAGGCTTCCTCACCACTCATCTTTTCCACTCTGCTTGTCTGACCCGCCCACTAGAATTACGGATAGAACTGCTGAGAGAACTGGATTTATCTAGTTCACAGGTATGAGGCAAGCACTCCCTTCATCGGCTGAAGAGAGCAGGAACCTCCCTCTCGACTAACCCCTCTCCCACACAGCTCCATTAGGAACTGCAGCCAACAAAGTCCTTATCCCACTCACACCCTGCCCTTCGCAGCCTCTGCTTTGTGCGTCCTTTACCTAGACCCCTTGTCCGGAAGGGCACCCAGTCAGCATATGGAGAAGGCCCCAGGGCATTGGCACAGCGCACCCTGAGACTGTAATTGGTGGCAGGTGCTAGGTCCCGGACCAAGCAGGTAAAGGGTGGCACGGGAACCACAACAGCCAGGACCTCCCAGTCTCCTGGGGCCTGCTTCACCTATAAAAAAGTAGGAAACAAATGATGTAGAAGAGAAAGGAGGAAGGTGGAACAGGTATGGGGGCATGAATTAATCCCTCCTCTAAGTCTATCAGCAAACACTTGCAACCCACCCCCTTCCCACTCACCCCCAGCACTCAAATACCAGGTTGCGTATTTCCATGCCTTTGCAAATGCTGTTCCCTTTGCTTGGAATGACCTGTTCTTCCTGGCAAAGTCTAACTCATTCTTTAAGACCCAGCTCAAATACAATGCATTCTCTAAAAACCTTTTTCAACTGCTCCAGAAAACTCATATCTAGTTCATGATATGAGTTGGGTGCCTATCTCGGTTACTTCTTAGAAGTAGTTATCGTTTACTGTAACTGTTTGCATGCCAGAGTTTCTCAAGGGCCAAGTAACTGGGAGCCTAGGAGCACCAGGAGCCAGAGCTTCACACATTGGGGGTCCAGGGAAAGAACACACATGGAGATCTAGGTACCAAATGGCTAAATATTTAAACATTACACGTCAGCTAACAAACTACTAAATATTTTCTATCATCATCATATGTCGACAAATAAAATTTCAAAACGTGGAAGTTCAGGTTTGCATTTATAGTCCTCCAAATCCTTGGGTTCTGGAGCCAAGGAAGAATGTGGGTAGCACAAGAAGAGCTAGCTTCCAGTCAGGTATACCCACTACGAGGGACATCACATGCACAGGTGGGGACAATGTCGCCTGCACCCCCACCCCGAAATGACTGCCCTTTGGGGCAGTCAGGAAAAGGTATAAGTACCATGTGGTCCACCCTTGAGAGGACAGACCAGGGAACAGGCCCACACAAACTGCCTTGGGGTGTGCTCGTGATCTGGATGGGCTTGATGGACGGGCTTGACCTTTGGCCTTACAGATTCCCTGCCCAGAGCAAGGGGTGTGGCCAAAGGAAGGTCTAAGTGGGGGTCCTCTAAATGGTAGAGCCCAGAGTAGGAGCCTTCTCCTGTCCGGGGTAACTGCCTTCAACAGTTTCCAAGGTGCTAAATACCTTTTGACTAAACATGAAAACGAGCAAGCCTGCCTTGCCTCCTGCTTTCAGTATCGCCTTACCGACCTTTTCTACTGCTTAATGCTGAGAACCCCTCATCCCCTTGTTCTCTTTGGCATGAGTCAGAGGGTGCGCTATGGTAAGTGCCGGTATCAGATAAATCAAAGGTTTGGGTATTTTTCCAGTTATCCCAAATCCGCTCTAGTGATGTTTTCCAGTCTGTAGACTGCAAGGGTTTGAGCCAATGTGCAGAGCTGCTTGGTTGCCCCTAAAGGCACAAGGGCCCAGACTCTTGGGGGAAGGGAACACCACCTAAAGGGGAGCTGAAAAGTAAGCCCCAGGGCAAAGGATACCACTCCCACCTGGAGAGCCCGCCCGCCTGTGTCAGCCTACCTGGACTGTACAGGACTGGAGCAGGGCCAGGCCGTCAGCCCCTGGCATCCAGGCCACACTAGCATTGCTGCTGGAGAGCTTCGTCACTGTGATGTTGAAGGGGGCTGCGGGCAGTGCTGTGGAGGGGGACTTGGCGTCAGTGCCCTGGCATTCAGTGCCCAGGAAGGAGAGACGGGAGCGGAAGGCATGGGAGGCAAGCCTAGCCCCTCCTCGGGCTGGAGGCCCCAACCTCAAGATGGCCACTCAGCACTCCAGACCTCAGTCACGCACGAACTGAGCGACTAGTAGGCAACAGCTGGTCATGTCAGAGTAGCGCCTAGAGTGCCCAGGGTCTGGAGAACAGGGGCCTCTTCCTGAATCAGGTCCCCTATCTGATCAAGGAATACGATTAGATGGTGAGGGTGTGCGGGGACAGCACTGCAGCCTCAGGAGACAGCCCTCCTATAGCCACAACCCATTCCTGCACACACAGACCTCTCCTTCCTTCCTTCCTCCTCCCTCCCTCCCTCCCTCCCTCCGCACACACCGGCCTCTAGGTCTCTTCAGTCACCCTGCTGAGATTTCCCCACCCCCATCCTCTGCAGGGGCTGGCAGCAGCAAGGTTGGGCATGAGCCTTGACCGGCTCCTGCTGGCTCCCTCTTCCTCCCTCCCTGAACTCTGCTTCGTGATGGGAAATCTGCTGTGACGTCAGGTTTCTATTCTCATCTCAGCCAAGGCAGGGTCTCAGGTGCTCCCACTAGGAATGGAGCTAAGCCAATTAACCCCTTATTCTTCAGATCCCAGCAGGGAGGAAGGAAGTGGAAGAACAAAAGATCTTAACTTCACCCACCGCCGGTCAGCTTACTCGCTATGCCCCACCTCCCCCACCCTCCCCCCTCCCCCACCAGCCCTCCTACCTTGAAGACGAACAGTGGCTGGTCGAGAAGAGGCCAGACCTTTTCCATTGTGAGCTTCACAGGAGAACACAGTGCTCTGGGTCACCCCTGGAGCGAGAAAACCTCAGTCAGCCCCCCTACTTAGCAACCCCCACTCAATCTGGGATTGGGGAAGGGAGATATTTAAGGTCTGGGTCCAAACATCCTAGAAGTCGCCCCAGCCAAAGGAGCGTGCTATCCAGTGGGGGATGGTGGAAAGAACAGGGATTTTGGCAACTGATGGACATGGATATAAATCCCACAGCTGGGGGCTCTGTTTTCTCATCTCCCAAATGGGAGAACCAAATGACGTCAGTGAAGTGCAGGACACAGAGCAAGCAGTTGAGAAATGTTATACCAACCCTCCCACCTCAAGCCCATCCCTTGCAGAGAACACAAAACTGCCTCCCTTTTCTGGTCTCTTCTTTATTGCGCATTCCAGAGACCTCTGTTTGCTCTGTGCCATGTCATTGCTGTATTTGCAGATTCTTTGCTTGGTAATAGTTTCCAGCTTCTTATGTATGTGTCTTGTCTCCCCAAATACAATAATTCCTTGGGGGCTGAACCGATGGCTTTCTGTTCCTCTTTTGTAATCCCCCGGTCCCCCGTGGTGCCTAGCACAGTGTGGCGTGTGGAGTAGGAGTTCAGTGAGTGCTTATTATCAGGCTGGCTGCCTGAAGGTCCCAACCACGCACATCTGGAGAGAACTGAGCCCAACCTCCATTCTAATCCGCTCCAACCCAGTGCCTCCTGAACAGGACTGCCCTTGCTTGCAACAGGTCTCGAAGCCGGCCCCTTCTCTCGAGATTCATACTGCTGGAGGATGTGGCAGATCAGACCCTTCCCTCCCTCCTCCAGCCCATGACACTAAGCTTAGCCTCCCATCTTTTTGGGGCAATTCAAGCACTGAAGAGAAACAGTAAACTTTGTTTCATAGATAAGCGCCTTCCAAGCATGTATGTGCTAAGGGATCTGGCGGTCCAGGTGGGTATGCAGGTATGGCTCCCTTGGGTCTGCGTGAAGACATCAACAGATACAGTTCGGGAAAACGTCTGGAGAATTACAGGGTGGGCCACTAGGAGGGAGACCCTGTGTCTTTGTGCTGGAATCTCCCTCCTCTCTTTCCTCCTCCTACCATTCTCCACCCTGCAGGCTGAGACTCCTGTCTTCTAGGCGTCTGCCAGACACTCCTCTTAGCTCTGCGTGGGCTGGTTCCTGGCTCCTTCTCTTGGAAGGGATGGGGGAATGGGTGCCCTTGGCCCCACGCAATTCATCTCCCAGGGCCAGCTGTGCTCAGCCTGGACTACTGTGAAAGGGAAGAGGCTCCAGCACCCCCTCAACACAGCAGGACCACCACTGGCCAGGTGGGCCGAACTGCTCAAAGCCCCCTCCTGAGGCTGCTCACCTGTTACATTTAAAACAGAAGGAGAGGGAGTGGGTTCCCCAACCTTCGTGTCTCCTCTCCACCAGATAATGGTAACAGGTTCAGGTGGACCCACAGCCTCACAAGTCAGTTGGAAAGAGGCATTGGGTGGCACTGCCAGATCTTTTGGCTCCACAGTGAAAAATGGCACACCTAGAGAGAAAAGGGGGAGTAAATCTTACCACTCCTCCTTGGTGTCCTGCTGCCCAAATCACAAGTTTGCTCCCACTGGAAGTTCTCTAAGTAGAAGGTGCCATGGGTTCTTATGCTTGGTCTATTATAAAAGAAACATCCAGGGCCTCCTTGGTGGTGCAAGGGGTTAAGACACAACCTATGAAGCTAACAGAGGCCTCTGCAGCACCAGTTCGATCCCCGGCCAGGGAGCTACCCACATGGCGCAGGAGACCTCTCCTGACTAGTCCGCTGCTCCCCTCAGCAGTGTATTTCAGTCAATCTGCCTGTTCTGCTCCCCTGCTCAGCCTCTGGTGACTCCTCTCAGCTCCTCCCACATCTCTGGTCTGTACCTCCATTCTTGTAAGCATAAATAAATAAATCTTTAAAAAAAAAAATGAAAATGAAGAAGAAAAGAAACATCCAGCTTGATGAGGGAAATTCTCTTCTTTGGTCTCCTAAGGAGTAGATCCTTTATGCTGTCCCCCAAGGCAAGGTATTCTCCCTTCTCAGACCAGCTCAGCCCATCTCTCAGACTAAGGGAAAAGAACCCGAGGATGAGGAGTTGGGGGAAGGAGAAAAAGGAGGGGGAGTGGGTGGGAGCTTTAGCAGAGTTCTGCTGGCAGGCCCAGCTCCCGTTCAGGGCCCTTTGTTACTTTCTTAGTCACTTTGTTTTCCAGGGCTAAACAGCTCTGGGCTCAACACAGCTGCGGGAGCCTTCCTCCCCTCCCCACACCCCTTCCTGGCCTGGCCACTTGGCAGAATAAAGTCCAGCCCCAGATGGGTACTGGAGGCTTGTTGCTCAGCCAACTGAAACAGGCTGTACTCCATAGGTTGTAGGACCGAGTAGCTCCCTTGGCGTTCAAATACCCACACTCCAGTGGGCATGGTCTTCTGACCACTTAGGGCATGGCCTAGAACCTGGTGCAAACGAGGTCCCAGAGGGCAGTGAGGCAACCCGGTTTCCACTGGTTTCTGCACAGGAGTGGTCACTAACAGACAGCACCTACTCCAGACCAACATGCTCACCTGCCACTGGTTCCTCACCTTCTACAGTGAGCCATACAGGCTGGGAGGTCTCGGTTTCTCCCCCATCCTCCACCTGGCACCAGTACCGGCCTGCATCAGAGCGCTCCACTGACTTCAGGCTGTGGAAACAGGACACCAGGCTTGCCTCCCGGGGTTACAGGGGGCAGCTCTGCTGGGCACACTCAATGGCTTCAGCCTGCCTCCATTTCTGGAAGTTTCCACTGGTTGCCAAATTAAAAAAATAAACTACAGACTTCTGTGCATCAGTACTGCCCTTAGCTGGCAAACCCCAAGAGCTCAGCTTGCCCCAGGCCTGGCATCTGCACCTTCCCCCAGTGTTCTGCACCTGAGGAAGGCAATCCAGTGCTGCTCACTGACTGAGATGTACATCTGATCCACACTCTGGACCACAGCCCCATCCTTCATCCACTGAATCTCAGGCTCTTTCATCCCCTCCACGCTGCAGTTGAGATTCACGGGCTGCCCCTGAGATACTGTCAGCTTCACTGGGGCTCCCATGAGCTTCAGACCTGAGAGGTAGGAAGGAGAATGTGTCAGTCGGCTTGAAAAAGATCCTGTCTCTGCATATATCCCCCATCTTCTTCCAGAACCTAGCTCCATGTCAGAGGGCTGGTACTCAGCCAACAGCCAAGGAGTAGAGGCGATACAGTAGGAGGGAAGGTGGCCTGGACCTGGGACAGGGAAGGAGCACCACAACCTCTCTGGGCACCATTTCTGCAACTGTCAAGTCCCCCCCCAGTTCTAAGGAAGTGATCTTTTCCCCATACCTTCCCTGCTGGGCAGCGTTAAGCTCAAACCCAACTTCCTAAAGGGAAGACAAATCAGGCTGAACCAGTGGGGCATTCTAGTTCACCTGGGGCAGGTACCGCCCTGGGAACCACTACTGCACCCAGTCAGTGCAACAGGCTGCCAGCTCTCTGCCCAAGGTGACAGCCCAGACTCCACGCTGCTGCTGGCATTCCCCCCCTGCATCCCACCCTGGCAAATGAAAGGAGGCTGAAGAAGGAAGTGCTCCCCAGAAGTAGAGAACATATGGCTGCAAAACCACGTCAGATCAAACACATGGCAGCCTTCCTGGCAGCCTCCCGCTCTATTAATACCTGAATGTGTGCAGGGGTGGGTGCTAGGAAGGTAGGAGGTAGAAGGGAGGGAAGGGGCCCTATGCAGGAAGTCCAGGACTCCTGAGCTATTGGCATACCAACAGGGACTACCTTCTGGAACTCTACCCTCTATACACACACACACACACACACACACACACACACACACACACACCTTCTAGTCACACACACACCCCCCTTCTAGTCTACTGACAATCTGAAGCAGAGACAGGCAGGTGAAGTATCTACATTAGCTGAAATCCAGACCTGCTTCTTCCCGCCCTTTGCTATGTGACTCTAGGTGAGCTCCTGGGCTCTCTGATCCTGCGAAACCTACCCCTCAGTTTGTAAATACTTATCATTCTTTCACTTCCTTTCCTGGAGAAGCTGGTATGGCAGGGAGTGATTCTCAGGAGCAGGTGCCAGCTGGGTGACTACTACTTTGGCCTGTGCCTCTTCCCTATAATGGGGCTCGCCCACTCAGGACAGTCACAGAAAGGAAGCATCGCCTCCTACCCCATGCACATCCAGCCGTCCCAGGGGTATGGAGCGTAAACTTGGGGATCCCGGGTCTGGCCACTGCCCACTACTTCGATGGTTATGTGGGAACACAAGGATAACCCAAGACCAGCAATCTTGCCCAGTCCACCCTCTCCAACACCCCGGTTTCGGGAAGCTCTGAGTGGCCACAGGGACCAGAATATTCCTGGATGTTATCTGGTGCCCGGGCACTCACAGCCCCGGGATCTACACCGTCCAGGGACAGCTCTGGAGCGCTCGGCTCCAGCCCCCGTGGCTTCGGCGCGGGGCTCGGGCGCGGGGCGGCGGGCTGCGTCCAGGGGCTGGGAAGGGACAGCCGGCAACTAGGACTGCGAGGCGGGAAAACCCGGCCCCCACACCCCCTGGCCGCTCAGCCCCCAGCCCCCTCCCTCGCCTCGCAGCCGGCCAGAGGAGCCTGGACGCGAGAAAGTTGGGGGTGGAGGCCCGGACCCGCGCTCCCGCCGCCGACACCGCCCGGCGCCCCCTCCCCCAGCCCCGCGCCTCGGCCTCCCGGTGTCGCCCCCCGCCCCCCAAACCTCCGGCCCGCCCAGGCCCGGAGCTCCCCCGGCGGCGGCCCCGGGCTCCGACCGCGGCCGCGCCCCTCCGCAGCCCCCCGCGTCCCGCCGCCCCGCGCCTACCTGCGGCCGCGGGCTCCGGGAGCAGCAGAGCCGCCAGCAGCAGCAGCGGCGGCGGCAGAGGCAGCGGCGGGAGCCCCGGCCGCCCCATGCTCCGCCTCAGCGCCATCGGCGGCGGCGCCGCACCATGCCCGGCCCGGCCCGCGGGCGACCTGGGGAGGGGGCGGGGGCGGGGCGGGGCGGCAGGGGGCGCGGGGGCCGGCGCCGCGGAGACCCGCGCCCGCCGCGAGCCGCCGCCGCCGTCAGCCGCGCGGGGTCCCCGGGGCCGCTCCCGGGCCACCGCGCTCCTTCCACGGCCGTCGCCGCCGTCGCTGATTCATGTTCTCGGAGCCGCCGCCTCCTCCCCGCCCGCCCGCAGCCCGCGCCCGCCCCCCCGCCGGGAGCCCCGCGCGCGCGCCCCGCCCCGCGCCCCGCCCCCGCGCCCCCCACCCGAGACCCGCCTCGGCCCCCCGCCCCCGCCCCCACCCCGAGACCCGCCTGAGACCCGGCCCGGCCCCCGGCCCGCCCCGGCCCCCCGCCCCCACCCCGCCCCACGCCCCCGGCCCCCCGCCCCCCACCCCGAGACCCGCCTCGGCCCCCGCCCCCCCCGCCCCGCCCCGCCCCCGTCGTGCCCGCGCCCCGCCCGAGACCCGCCCGGCCCCCGGGAGAAGCGCCCCGGCCACGCCCCTCCTCTCCCTAAACACGCCCCGCGCCTCCCAGCCCGGCCTCCGCCCCCCCCGCGGTACCCGCCGGGCGCCGCCACCACGCCCCAACTTTTGTCTAGACGGATCCCAGAACCCGGCACCCCTCCGAGCAGAAGCCTCTCCCGCCGCCAGGCCCGCCGAGCTGCCGTGACTCAGGACTCCCCCAGGACGCGCGGGCACCCCCTTTGCGCCTCTGTCACGAACCTTTTCCCCGAGTTCCCAGTGTTTGTCCAAGATGACCTTGGACCTTGGGGCGCGAGTTTTTTCGAAGATCTTGGCGGCCCTCAGGCGCCGGCTCCGAGGGCCGAGGGCCCCGACGCCGCCTGGGGCTTCCTCCCCGCGCCCCGCGCCCGGGACGCGCCGAGAGAGCTGGCCGCGGCCCCGCCGTCTCCATCGAGGCAGCAGACACTGCACACAGTAGGCCCGCCGTGAATAAATAGATGCCTGTTAAAATGAATGAACAATTACCTCAGCGCTTGGCCTGCCCCACAACTAGTAATCACGGGGGTGGGCGCCCACGGACATCCTGTCAGACGGATGCAGAGCCGGTTCCAAGCCCCGCCGACGGCGCTCCCGCCCGGCCCAGCCTCGGCCTGGCCCCTCAGCCCACCCCGGGGCGCCCTTCCCGCAGGCGGGGAGAAGGTCAAGACACTCGGCTCGCCTTGCCCGAGGCCTCCCTGCATCTTTTCAGGAATTCTGAGCAGCAGGGGCCTGCCTCTTCCTCCACTTGGCCCCGTCAGTGCTTGTTTATTAATTACACTAATGATAACAACAACAGCCGTGTTGGCGGCGGCCTCAGACCCAGCTGGGGGCGCCCCCAGGCGGCAGCACAGGGAGCGGCTGCGGATGCGCCGTCGGTTGCATGGCAGGGCCCCGAAGGCTCAGGCTAGCCAGTGCTCCGCCAATTTTCTTGGGCAATGGGGGTCGGTTCCAGGACCCTCTTCTTAAAGAAAAAAACTTGGGGTGGGGAGACAACAGAAAAAGGAAAAGAACTTGCCGCCTTCCACAATCCACGCCTTCTGAGCTTGGGCTGAGTTGCATCAGGGCAGGCAGACAACAGTCTGGTGGTGAAGTCAGACTTGCCAGAGGCGCGGCTCCTGCAGCAGTGTGGCCGCTGCTGCCCTGACTTGAGGACTTGTCACTTCTCAAGGACCTCTCCCCTCCTTTCCTCTCTGGAGAGGACTTCACATGTCCGCCGAGAGGAAACCTCCTCCTATTGATCCTGGCTGTCTTTGGAAAGACTCCTAGAAGCGGTCTTCCGCTTCCTCTCACTTCTTTCCCACATTTACTGAACTCTGACAGGGAGGGAATCCCAGCCCAAGGGCCCGTGCTCTGTCACCTGTTAAGCAGACTTCTCAGACACGGCATGGACTTAACAAACTCCCTACCTCAGACTTAACAAACTTCCTACCTCAACTGAGGCCTGTCACTATCCTGTCACTATCCTCCTGGGGTGGCACCCTTTCCATGGGGGGGCCAGAAGCTCTGAATTCCTGGTTCCTCTACCCCTCTCAGTTCTTAGTATTTCCCTTTGCAGGATGGAGGTGTAGGTAGGGCCCTGGTCTTCTGACTTTCCAGCTTCTATAGAGAACAATTGCCTTCCTGAGCCTTTGTGGCCCACTCTTCTTACCCATGCCCCCCACCTTCCTCTTCCGTGCTGGGCATGGCATAGGAATGTGCTGTAAGTGTACGTGAGCAGGTGTGACTTTGTGGAAGAGGTGTGTAGGTGGATGAGAGGGTGTGCATTGTGATGTATGAGGGAGGGTGTACATTTGTGCAAACTAAATGTGACTGACGCTTTGTGGGCGGATAGGGAGAAAGTGTGTGTATGTGTGTGCGTGGAGGAGGTAGACTGCCTATGCAAATACATGCCTGCAAAACCTCCTTTTCATTGCTTGAAGGAAACTAATCAAATTAACAGGAAATGTATTTGACCTAATGCAGGAGCAGCTGTCCCAGGAGTTCCTGTCTTCAGAACAGGACCAGAGTCAGTTATGATCTATGGGGGGGGGGGGTTATAAGCGGAGGGAAGGAGATGGGATAGGGGGATGAGACAACAGCAGCCCCTCATTATGAATGGAGCCAAGCTGGGCTGTGGCATCTCCACTAGGGTGAAATAATCATCCAACCATCCTCTGCCTTTTATGATCCAGGACTACCCAAGGAGGCCAAGGATGGAGGAAAGACAAACCTGGAAATATAACCCATCTGCCCACAATAGCAGAACATGCTAATGGCAACGTCCATCAGTCCCAGGAAGCAACAGTTTCAGTTTTTTCAGAGTTAGGACCAGCTCCCCTTCACCCCCCTCAGGGAATAGAAACATGCAGGAACCAAGGTGAGCTGTGAGACTGGCAGTCTCAGGTCTCGCTGACCTTATGACTAAGGACCTGTTCTTTCCAACTACTGGTTAAAGAGGTGGGTGTGGGAAGTTCCACTTAGAAATGGGGTATGCCACAGACTGTTCCTGAGCACCCTAGAGAAGTCAGGGAATCTATGTTAGGGGGGCTTAGAGGGAAACTTCCTACAGATGTGATGCCAGGGGCACTGAGACTTGTAGTGCCCATAGCCGCCTTCTGCCTGAAATTCCTAAGCCAGACACGATGCCAGCCCTTGCCCAGTTGAAGATGAAGCAGAAAGGTAAATTCCTAGAAGATAACACATTTTGACTTACAGTCCTCGGGGCACTTTCAAATAATCCTCCCCCCCCCCCCCCCCCCAAAAAAAAAAAAAGCAGATTTAGAAATTGGAGTGAGAGCAATAGATTGGGGTTTCTGAAATGGCAGATGAGTCCAAACATGTGGAAGAAAAACTTTATCATCTTCAAAATGTCACTTAGGGGTGGCCCTGAAAGGAAGGGTTGCACACATGAGTGTGTGTGAATGTTTCCTATCTGACTGTCTATTGCGCTCTCTTTTTTTTCTTTTTCTTTAAAGGATTCACCAGACAGAGTGGGGAACAGAACAGGCAGAATGACTGTAGTACACTGCTGAGGGGAGCAGCGGGCAAGGCAGGAGAGGTCTGCTGCGCCATGAGGGCTCCTTCCTGGCTGGCCAGGGATGGAACCATACTGCAGAGGCCAGCGACAGCCCAATAGCGCTGTCTTCAACCCTGCGCCACCAAGGAGGCCCTATTTCTCTTTTTGACCCTCTCTGCCTGCAACCTTGCAAATGAGGCATTTCTGGCTCTGTTTTCTAAAACACCTCTGATTGTGGACATTTTATTTTTTTAAAAGATTTATTTATTTATACAAGCACTGGGTACAGTCAGAAGCGTGGGAGGGTGAGAGAATTCACCAGAGCCAGAGCGGGGAGCAGAGCAGGCAGAAGGACCGAAGTACACTGCTGAGGGGAGCAGCGGGAGGCCGGAGAGGTCTGCACGCCATGTGGGACCCTCCTCCGGTGCCCAGGGAACAACCGGGGATCTAACTGGCGCTGCAGAGGCTGTGGGCAGCTTCACAACCCAGCACTCAACTGCTGCGCCACCGGGGAGGACCCCTGATTGTGGACATTTTAAACATATGCTAAGGTAGGGAGAATAAAATAACAAACCCCCAATGTACCCATCACTTTGTTTCAATGATTATCTTAGCCAATTGTATTCTATTGTCCCATGTTTAGTGGTGTTGCTGGAGTTTTTAAAGACAAATCTTAGTCATATAATTTCAGCTGTAAATATTACACACTATCTGTAACAGACTTAAAAAAGTATCCATCCACAAATACATTCAGATGGTTACATATAGAATATTTATAGATGTATATGGATATATATAGCTATGCACAGATATAATTCCTAAAACAAGACACCCCAGTGGCAAGGAACATACCTAGCACCTAAATCTTGGCTTCTAACATAATTTTCCAATGAAAGGATGCAAGGATAATTGCAGAAATGACTGACTTCAGGATCCAGGCAAGGAATACACAAAACGAGCCTGGAGCATCTTGTAGTGACAAAAGTAAGGAAGTACAAACAAAAACAAAAACTGAAAACAGACCAAGCCCCCTAGCCCCCGCCCTGCCAAACACACACACACACACACACACACACACATAATTTATATTTGAATAAATAAATTAATAGGGAGCATAGACAAGTCTCCCATGCAGACCTCCCTGGTGGCACAAGGGGTTAAGTCTCAGCACTATGAAGCTATCAGCAGCCACTGCAGCACAAGTTCAATTCCCAGCCAGGGAACTGGTCCATATGGTGCAACAGACCTTTTCTGTCTTGCCTACTGCTCCCCTCAGCAGTGTATTCTGCTCCCCACTCTGGCTCTGGTGAATCCTCTCACCTCCCTGCACCTCTGGCCTATACCCCAGCTCTCATGTGCATAAATAAATAAATAAATCTTTTAAAAAACTCCTATGCAGAAAAATTCCAAATAATGTATGTACATACTCTACCATCAGGAAGGGGAGCACAATTCCCCACTTACTAAGTGTGGGCTATATGTAGTGCCTTCCTTCCAAAGAGGACAAAAGGGATAATGGGGGCCTCCCCGGTGGCTCAGCGGTTGAGCGCTGGGTTGCGAAGCTGCCCACGGCCTCTGCGGCGCCAGTTCGATCCCCGGCTGCTCCCCGGCCACCGGAAGAGGGTCCCGCATGGTGCGCAGACCTCTCCTGCCGCCCACTGCTCCCCTCAGCAGTGTACTTCGGTCCTTCTGCCTGCTCTGCTCCCCGCTCTGGCGGATTCTCTCACCCTCCCGCGCTTCTGACTGTACCCAGTGTTTGTATAAACAAAACAAAACAAATAAATAAATGAATAAAATACATGCCTCTTTAAAAAAAAAAAACTTATAAAAAAAAAAAGGGATAATGGGAAGAGGAGTGGAAAGATCTGGCAAACTGCCTCAGCGACAAGATTAAGGTTAACATCAACCATGACAAATTGTGCAATGGTCTGTACACTTGATACAATGTGATAAAAACGGCATTTTAGCTATGTGGTCTTCTTCCCAAGATCCAAATATAACCTCAGTCCAGTCTTGAGAAAAACATCAAACAACTCCTAACTGAGGAATATTCTACAGCATATTCTACCCAGTACTGCTATAAATTGTCAAGGTCATCAAAAACAAGTCTATGAGGGCCTCCCCTGGTGGCGCAGCGGTTGAGCGCTGGGCTGCGAGGCTGCCCACAGTCTCTGCAGCGCCGGGTTCGTTCCCCGGCGCCACCGGCGAGGGTCACACACACACACACACACAAAACAAGTCTATGAAAGTATCACAGCCAAGAGGTGACTAAAGAGACCTGACAACTGAATGTCACGTGGCATTAATTCTAACAAACTTATTGTATTAATATTAAATATTAACAATGGGGGGCTTTCCTGGTGGTGCAGGGGTTAAGACGCAACCTATGAAGCTATCCTCAGCCACTGCAGCATGAGTTCAAACCCTGGCCAGGGAGCTATCCACATGGTGCAGCAGACCTCTCTGGACTCGCCCACTGCTCCCCTCAGCAGTGTATTTCAGTCAGTCTGCCTGTTCTGTTCCCCCCTCTGTCTCTGGTGAATCCTCTCATCCCCCCCCCAACACCTTTGGCCTGTACCCCAGCTCTTATATGCATAAATAAATAAATCTTTAAAAAAAACCACAGCACTGATTGTACCTAAAATGGTCTTTGGTCAAGTGTGATTTCCTAAGGTCTTACGAGCATGACAACATGCTGGGTGCTGAGCGTTATGGACACAAAAGAGAAGGCTTGGGGGCCCCCAAGGAACTCAAAGTCTAGTCAAGGCAACAGGTCACATGATGTGGAAAGGTGGCAGCTGTCAGTGGCAGCTGTCAGTCAGCAACGCCTTGCCTTCCAAATGCCACACAAGTGGGGCGGGTGGAAAATCCCAGGTGATTATAAGAAAAGTTCAGTGAGTAGGCCCAGTTGGCAAAGGCTTAAGAGCTGTTTCCTGCTAGACTTTAAAAGAAAAGAAAAACCTGGAACTGGAGGTGGCAGGGATAAGAGGGAGGATTTCCAAACAGGGAGACAGGACAGGATGCTCAGGAAGGGGATCACCTTGCCGGCAGCAAGCCCCTTCTATTCTCTCCTCAACACCACCCTTCCTACACTGTCTCTTTCCTTAGGCCTCGCCTTCCCTTTTCCACGGTTACCTTCTTGTTTGCCCATAAACATATTAAGGAGGTTACACGAGTGTGGGTGCAGGTTTCTGTGCGCTGCCCAAGGGACTGGGTGCTGGAGCACAGGGTGTGGTTATCCCACCCGGGGAACCCAGAAGAAACCTTTGCCTTGGCGACAGGTGCTGTTGGTGCAGAGGGGCCGAAGTGAATCCAAGGGCGAGTTAGGGATAATTTGGCAGCCTCGAGGACAGTGCAGGGCCTTCAGGAGAGTTAAGGAAGGATCCAAAGATAAGGACAGCAAATTCCAAAGGGGACTAATCAAACACCCCAGGCCTTATGACATTACGGTTACGGACTTACTTTATGACTTCAGGGTCAACAAGACATTCCAAATAGAGGGCAATGAAGAAAAAAAGGTGAGGCTGGGACACAAAGACTTAGTTCTGGGCACAGAGACATTTAGGCAGTGAGTGAGACCACGGAGAACTAACCAATCACAAAGAGCCTGGCGGAGCTTTAGAATAATGAGGGAAAGAAGGTCTATATTCCCTGAGACAGGGCTCCACTTGGGCTTCCTTGCCCCTCCCTGGCCTGGTTTCCTGGCCTGGGAGTCCCACTGTAACAGGGTGGTCCCCAGGAAAGGGGGAGGTTCCCTGCCCCACCAAGGGAGGGTGGAGCTGAGCAGGAAGAGGAGAAGCGGCAGAAGAGACTAAGGAAGGAAGGAAGCAGGATGGAGCCAGGAGACCTGGAGGAGGCGCATGGAGCCTAGAGACACGTGAAGAAACTGCGCTTGTCTTTTGGTCATGGACTGGTTGACACAGATGTGGGTGAGACCCGTGGGGAGGTGACAATGGCAGCTTTTATCTTGATGTTGATTTTGCTCTTTTCCTTCCAGGCTTGTCCAGTTGTTTGTGACCCTTTTCTGTGGGTCTCAACTGGAAGATGTTTTAGACTTGTGGTAGACTTTGGGGCCTTGTTCTGGGCCGATCCCATATGGATGGACTTTTACCCACGAGGGGATGGGTAACTTTGGGTGCTTCATTTAGAAACTAGACTCTTTGCCTTACCTGTGTTGTTTCCTAGTTTAATTAAAGTTCCTTCCCATTAAAGTCTCCTATGTTTTTGTGTTGATGCGGCGGATGGCAGAACCCATTTAGAATAGGCAGGTTTGTGGGGCTTGGGCTGCCCCTCTCCCGTCCTATAACACCACTTTATTTCGGTTCCTTTTCTCCTCAATAAACCTTTTCTTTTTTTAATAGAGGCATGTTTTATTTATTTATTTTTTGTGTGTTTATACAAGCACTGGGTACAGTCAGAGGCGCTCTGCGCGCCATGCGGGACCCTCCTCCGGTGGCCGGGGAGCAGCCGGGGATCGAACCGGCGGCAGAGGCCGCGGGCAGCTTCGCAACCCAGCGCTCAACCGCTGCGCCACCGGGGAAGCCCCTCAATAAACCTTTTCTTTCTCTAAACAAACCTGCCTCTACTCGCTTGCCGACCTGAGCGTCTGCGAAGTTCCTGCTGCGGCTTCGTGAGACACCCACCGCGGGGGTCTATGGCCTCAGCGCTGCCCTGCAGCCTGGGCTCCTTCCCGGCTGGGAGACTAGGCCTGAACACCTACACCTCTGGTATCACAAGGATATATGCTCCGAGTGTCAGCTTGGCGTTAGATGCTGGGGAAGGGCTTCGCAGACGGCGCACCTTCCCCTCGCGGGCCCCAGACGCGGAGCCGGCCAGACCCAGGTGGGCGGGGCCACGCGCGGCGGGGCGGGGCCGGACTGCGGGGCGGAAGCTGGAACCTGGAGGCGGCGGAAGGACCGCCCCTGCGGGGCAAGATGGCGGCGCCCAGGCGGGCCTAGCGCAAGTAAGTGGCCGGGCTGAAGGGGTAAAGTTCGGGGAACTCCGGCGGAAGGGCCAGGGGCAGGGTATCTAGGCGGGTTGGCGGAGCCTGTCTGAGAGACTCGTTTGAACAGGAACGGCCGTAGCCTCTTCGATGCGGAGATCCCGAGCACGGCCCTCTGCTGCTTCAGAGGCTGAGACTGGGCGATTTCGATCCGCAGACGCGGTGGTCTGGGGCCGCCCGCTGCCGCGGAGCCCTGGGTGCAGCTGCCGGACCCAACGTGGGGCGGGTCCTGGCACTAACGGATGGCCTGCAGAGTGGGGGCCCCAGAGATTCCTCAGCTACCCGAGAAAACAGTGGGGTCCTTTGTTAGCGCTACTTTGCCTCGAGTTTACTCTCTAGGCACGGAGATCGTCCTGTTGAGTTCAAAATATCATGTCTTTTAGCACGGATTGATTCTGAACAAATCTGCTGTGGTGTTTATGGGGGAAATACATTGGTGACTTTACTTACGACTGAATAGTTGCTGTCATTTACTGAGGTTTATTTATGTGATTGCCAGGCACTGCGGTATGTTCTGTGCATGCCTGGACCGGGATCATCATCTGGAGGATTAAAGTCCAGTTCTCACACAGTTCTTCTTATATAGGACTTGTTGTTCACATTTTACAGTTGTGGAAGCTGGACTCGGCGTAACTTAAATAAATTACCCAAATTAGCTCTGCAATTAATACGTCGAGGAACGGGTGTTTGATTTCTGGCCTATTACACTCTTATTCCTTTTGCAAAGCACATTATAGCCTACGAAGTAGGCCGGATTAGGTGTCTTGAACTCATGGATAAGTAAAATTATTTCTATTTGTTTTGATTTTTTTCAAAGATTTATTTATTAATGCATACAAGAACTGGGGTACAGGCCAGAGGTGTGGGGGGTGAGAGGATCCACCAGAGACAGAGTGGGGAGCAGAACAGGCAGAGTGACCAAAGTACACTGCTGAGGGGAGCAGCAGATGAGTCAGGAGAGTTCTGCTGCGCCATGTGGGTAGCTCCCTGACTGGGGATCCAACTTGTGCTGCAGTGGCTGCGGACATCTTCAAAGGTTGTGTCTTAACCCCTTGTGCCACCAGGGAGGTCCCATGTTCTGCTTTTAAATGTATATGTGGGGTTACCATATCCCTTCATACAAATTTGAGTGCATCATTTAACAAAAGGAAGACTTACAATTTGGGGCAATGCCATTTCAGCTACAAACCTTTGGAACTCCTATGTTTACAGGGGGAAAATTATATAAAGAGATCATGAAGTAAGAAATTACAGACCCAGGGCCTCCCCGGTGGCGCAGCGGTTGAGCGCTGGGTTGCGAAGCTGCCCGCGGCCTCTGCGGCGCCGGTTCGATCCCCGGCTGCTCCCCGGCCACCCGAGGAGGGTCCCACATGGCGCGCAGACCTCTCCTGCCGCCCGCTGCTCCCCTCAGCAGTGTACTTCGGTCCTTCTGCCTGCTCTTCTCCCCGCTCTGGCTCTGGTGAATTCTCTCACCCTCCCGCGCTTCTGACTGTACCCAGTGCATGTAAAAACAAAACAAACAAACAAATAAAATAAATAAATAAAACATGCCTCTATTAAAAAAAAAAAAAAAGAAATTACAGACCCAGCATTTTGGCTTGGTCTTTGTCTAGCTAGGGATGGCGTCTCACCTCCATTTCTTTGTATTTCCAACCCCTTGTATTATTTTGTCCAGATTAAACTCTGAAAGAAAAAAAATTTGGTAGTGTTCTTAAATCAGATCCTCATGTTTTTGTTTTACCATTTCTACCACTTTTAACCCTCCCCTTTCCACGGTATGTTAGGTGATGTTTCCAAATACTGCCTAGTATTAGATCTGATCTACTTAAGTCTGGATGAAAAAAGACTAAGGAAATGTATTGCTCAGAACTTTCTTTATTCCTGCCTATCCAACCTGTCTCCCCTGCATCGCAGCCCTCTTTCCGCTTTAGGACACCAGTCAACTTCATTGAATTCTCCCAGTGCCATGTTTCTTCCTGCTTCCACTTTTTCTCAGCTGTTTTTTTCTCTAATGGTCTTCTGTCTTATCCTTGAAGGTCTGATTCAGTGGTTTTCAACTGGGGCTGATTTTCTTCCCTTGAGGGGACATTGGCAATATCTGGAGATATTTTTGCTTGTCACAGTTTGGGGAGGAAGTGTGCTAATGGCATCTGTAGGCTAAAAACCTGGCTAAACTTTTTATAGTGCACATGCCAGCCTCCTATAACAAAGAATTATCTGATCCCAAAGGTCAGTAGAGCTAAAACTGAGAAACCCTATTTTAATTCAAATCTTTGTTCTTTAGGAGAGTCTTCATAGGTCGCCCCAATCTCCCTGCCTCCACCTCTCAATTACAGACTTCTAGGATACTTAAACACACTAGTTAGTTGTAGGCTTAGGGCATAGTGGTTAAGAACATGGGCTGACGTCCTATCATTTACTTACTGAAATCTTTTTTTTTTTTTACTATTTTTATTCCTTTTCTTTCTTTTTTTAAAAAATAATTTATTTATTTATACAAGCACTGGGTACAGTCAGACGCGCGGGAGGGTGAGAGAATTCAGAGCCAGAGCAGGGAGCAGAACAGACAGACTGATGAAGTACACTGCTGAGGGGAGCAGGGGGCAGCAGGAGAGGTCTGCGCGCCATGTGGGACCCTTGCCGGCGGCCGGGGATCGAACCAGCGCTGCAGAGGCTGCGGGCAGCTTTGCAGCCCAGCGCTCAACCGCTGAGCCACCGGGGAGGCCTACTTACTGAAATCTTGGGCAAATTATTCAACTTCTCAGCACCCCCTTTCTTCAACCCTAAACTATAAATAATAATAGTAACCTATGATATAGCTGTTGCATAGATTAAATGAATTACTTGGAGAAAGTATTAGCACATATTAAATGGTCAATATATTTACTGTTTTAATAATAACAATAACAAATATTTTTATTTCGCTTCTAGCTCAGGGATCCCACCCAAACTAGCCACAAAATTTGCAGACATGTTTTATTTGGCCAACCCAAGATTGTTTTTCTAATTAAGGTATGATTCATATACCATCAAACTCACCACTTGAAAGAATACAGTTCTGTGGTTTTTAAAATATTCGCAAGGTTGTAACCAACATGACTGTTTAACTCAAGAACATTTTCATATCCGTAAAGGAAACTGTACCATTTAGCACTCACTTCCCTTCTCTCCTGTTCTCCTAGTCCCTAACACCCACCAATCTATTTTCTGTCTCTCTGGATTTACCCATTTTGGACATTTCATGTAAATGGAATTGTAATAGGAGGCCCTTTGTGACTGACTTCTTTCATTTTGCTTAATGTTTTTAAGATTCATCCATGTATCAGCACTTCATTCCTTTTTTATTGATTATATGTTGTATATATACACTATGCTTTGTTTATTCTGTTACACTACACTTCGTTTATCTCTTACTTAGATTGCTTTTACTTTCTGACTATTATGGCTAATTCTGCTACAAACATTCATGTGCACTTTTGGGGGGTGAACATGTTTTCATTTTTCTTGGGTTTATATCTAAGGAGTGAAATTGTTGGTGTGTATGGTAACTTCCATATTTGCTAGGCCATTTTACCTTCCCACCAGCAATGTAAAGGCAGCCAGTTTCTTCACATACTTGCCAACACTTGCTATTTTCCCTTTTTTTTTTTTTTTTTAAGATTTATCTATTTATGCATACTAGAGCTGGGGTACAGGCCAGAGATGCAAGGGGTGAGAGGACGCACCAGAGACAGAGTGGGGAACAGAACAGGCAGACTGACTGACTGAAATACACTGCTGAGGGAAGCAGCGGGTGAGACAGGAGAGGTCCCACGCCATGTGGGCATCTCCCTGGTCAGCCGGGAATCGAACCAGCGCTGCAGAAGCTGTGGACAGCTTCACAGCGCTGTGCTCAACCCACTGCGCCACCAGGGAGGCCCCTATATATTGGTCTTTTATAGCCTAAGGTTTTTAATGATTTGAATACCTTTAGGCCAGGCATGTTCTTTCCAGTTTGATACAGAATCACCACTCCCTGTTTTGACACATTTATCTGCTTGGCCTCTGATAATATTTTCCTTAGGTCATTCATTGATGGTTGTCCCTGAGAGTTTTATCATTCACAGATTGTAAGCAATCTAAGTTGGCAGTAAATACTGTTACTAGGCTGGTGATATTAGGGAGGGTGGAAATAAGGAGGGGGTGGTAATAAGGTACAAATGAGTTGGAATGAACCCAAGAGAAAAAAGAGTCTTTGCTGATGTACAATAAAGAGAGAATCAAGTGTTAGTTGCAGAGGGCCCATCACCTTTATTGCTTTCAGGGGTGAAGGAGAGAATTCCCACACCAAAGCAGTGTTGGAAAGATTCACCAGGGGAGGCAGCCAACAACGTGTCAAGATGCTCTCTAGACCAAAGCCCGGGGAGTCTGAGGTGGATCTGCTGCACTTCCAGAGTCAGTTTCTTGCAGCTGGAGCAGCCCCAGCTGTACAATTGGTGAAGAAAGGAAGCCGGAGATGCGGCGATGTTAACCTGGCCCAGCGTCCACCGCAGGAGCATCGGGATGTGGTGATGCTGGACAGTGAGTGGCTGTGGGTGCAGCCAGACTGCGGGGAGAGGCAACATCCCTGGGGCTCCTTCCTCTCTCTTTCTTTTTTTTTTAAGATTTATTTATTTATGCATACAAGAGCTGGGGTACAGGCCACAGGTGTGGGGGGTGAGAGGATTCACCAAAGACAGAGTGGGGAACAGAACAGGCAGATTGACCAAAGTACACTGCTGAGGGGAGCAGGAGAGGTCTGCTGCACCATGTGGGTAGCTCCCTGGCCGGGGATCAAACTTGTGCTACAGAGGTTGCAGACAGCTTCATAGGTTGTGTCTTAACCCCTTGCGCCACCAGGGAGGCCCTCCTTCCTCTTTCTGATGTGACTGGACTCTGCTTGTTATTTCAGACACTGCATAGCCCCATTTTACAGTTGAAGAAACTGAGGCTAAAAGAGGTTAAGTATCTTGCCTCAGGTGACATAGCTTGAAGTCAGGGCCCCACTACAGCTGCCTTTTGTTCTTTGACTTCCCCCTGGCCCTCAGTCTCTTCCTGGGAAGGTGTGAATATCCTCACAGCTAGTTTTTTTTCCCTTAGGTCTCCCAGATTTGCCTCCAGCTTTGGTTCCTGCTCCCCCAAAGAGAGCCAGACCCAGCCCCGGTCGACCTCTACCTGAACACGAGGACCCTGAAGAGAGGCTGAACAGGCATGATGAGCACATCACTGCTGTCCTGACCAAGATTATTGTGCGTCTCACCCTGGCTGAGTGGGATGAGGCATTCCGGGGCAGCGAGGATGTTGGGTGGGGGTGGTGAGCCTGATGAAATCGTGGGTGACTCAGAAGGGTGGAACTTTGACCACTGCAGTAACATCGGGGGCTGATTTACAATTACTTTTCAAGGAGGGTCAGGCATGACTCCTTGAGCAAGTTTCTGAGGGTCAGGCATGACTCCTTGAGCAAGTTTCTGGTCCTGGAGAACTGGGCCCAGCCTGCGTCATCTCTATATTGTTACTACTTTGTGCTTTGTTGTTGCAGGAGCGAGATACAAGTTCAATGGCTGTAAATCTGCCTGTGGCCAGTGGTGTTGCTTTCCCTCCTGTATTCCATCGTGCACAGGGGAGACAGGTAGGCAGGTGGTAGATGGTGCTTAGGGGACACCCAGGTGAACCTCCTAGTATATCTTCCCAGGTAGACAATCTTAGTGATAAGCAGTTCTGTTGTTAAAGCAGCACCATGCTAAACACTTCATATGCATCACTTGGTTTAATTCTCCTAACAGCAACTATATAAGACAGCTGCCATCCTATTTTTCAGATGAGGAAACTAAGGGGTAAATAATTTGTTCAACACTATACATCTAATAGGTAGAAGAGCCAGAAACCTAGCCCAACTCTATCAGACTTCAACACCTGTGCACCTACCTGGCTTTGCTTTTCTGAGGACTAGGGTTGTGTCTCTGGATATTTAACAAAGTTCCTTCTTTTTTTAATCTCTTTATTTTCAACCTTGCTAGAAACGGGTTGAAAAGAGAATGAGGCAATGAGCATCAGTCCGCTGCATTTTCTTTTTGCCCCACAGGGAAAGCCAGCAGCATCTGGTAAGAAGAGCATCTTTGCCCAGGAAATTGCCGCAAGGAGAGGGTCTGAAGCCAGGGTCCCTCCCGTTGGAGAAGACACATCCATGCTGGGCTCACCAGGAGGTGAGTCGGGGTTAAAGAGATGGCTTTTTTGTAAGGCATGATCATCGAGTCATCTTAGGATCTGTATCTTCCCTGCCTTAAATATGAAATGCACTTCTTCCATTGAAAGAGAAATCTGTCCCTCTACACCCACTCAGAGTATTGAGTATGAGAGGCTTAGGTCCACACCTGTGTCTGAGGTGCAGGGAGAAGGCAGGCTATTACTCTACCCTGGGAAAAACGAATGGGTGAAAGTGTCTGGCAGGGGCTGTAAAGATGTAGGCCAGGGTTGCTTTAATGATGCAAATTACTGAGAGAAGATCTGAGGGTGGGCCTCTAGAGACTGCCTAGACAGTCACAAGGAGAATCAAGTGTTACTGAGGGAAACTTTTCATACTAGTCCTGGGGTGGTAGAGAGGCTACCATCCCAACCCAATCCCAGTCTCCAAGGTTAACCGGTATTACAAAAGTATAATCTTCAAATGGTGGAGGGTAATAAAACTGAACCTGGGTATCCCTGATGGTGCAAGGGGTTAAGATGCAGCGCTGTGAAGCTGTCCACAGCCACTGCAGCATGAGTTCGATCCCCAACGAGGGAGGTGACCCACATGGTGCAGCAGACTGCAGTGTATTTCAGTCAATCTGCCTGTTCTGCTCCCCACTCTGTCTCTGATGAATCCTCTCACACCTGCATCTCTGGCCTGTACCCCAGTTCTTGTATGCATAAATAAACATTAAAAAAAAAAAAAAAAGCCCTGAACCTGCACTTCTTCCAGGCACTGTGACCTGTGAGGTACTCACACCTAGGGATCAGGACGGCCAGCTTCCTCAGGGCAGCCACCGCTTCGTGGGACCCCATCTGGTCACAGGAAAGGGACTCAGATGCCAGGAGGCTGAGCAGGAAGTCCAGACTATCCACGAAGAGAATGTCGCAAGACTGCAAGCCATGACTCCTGAGGAGATCCTGCAGGAACAGAGGCAGTTGCTGGCTCAGCTTGGTATGGGCACCTGGCTCTCCTGCTAACACAGGATAGGAGGGGCTTCCGGTGTGTGCCAGCCATGGTGCCGGCTCCTGTAATGAAGGATTTCATTCTGCCCTCAGACTATTCCTGGGACGTAGGTAATACTAATGTCATTGCTCATATATGGAAAAGAAAAAAATCTGAGGCTCAAAACCTAACGAAATTCTCCCCCTGGCCACATAATTGGTAAGGAGCACAGCAATGAGATGCAAACCCACCTCTGTCTGGTCTCACAGCCCCTACTGTTCATCTCCACACTGTGTATACTGGAGCCTAGTGCAACAGACACTGTTGTAGCCATACTCCAGCACAGCCACGCTGTTCTCGGTAATAAGAGGATGCCACGTCTCCTTGCTTCTGTTCACCAAAACTGTAGCACCAACTGTCTTGTTCCAGGCTCTTGTGTCTAGCACCTGTAAAGAGCAGAGCATATATTGGATTTTTAGTCAATATTGGCGGCGAAAGAATTAGCAGAAAGTGAGCGAAATGATTCCCCTAAGTGTATTTCCCATGCCCTAGTCAGCATGTGTTTGCTTATTCCACAGCCACTTAGTTTGGACATCTGACTTGGAACCAAACACAGGGAGGGCATAGGCCTGAACCGGGGGGCTGTGAGGGGTGGAGGGAATGAGGACAAGCAGGTCCCAGTGAAAGGTAGGAGAAGACAAGTTCATAGAGGCCCCAGGAGAGCCCAAGAGGCTCAGGTCAAGCCTGGCATGTAGTTTGTCCTGGCCTTGGCACCCACAGGCAGGTGGTATTCAGCAGGCCCCGGTTTGTAGGGGGCTGAGGAGCATCTGCCTCCATAATTCTCCCCTCCATCCTCTTCACTAGATCCCAGCTTGGTTGCCTTCTTGAGATCTCATAGCCACCCCCAGGAGCAAGTAGGCGAGAAGGCCGTGGAGGAGCAGAGGTCAGAAGGATCCTCTGTGGAAGTCACTGAAAAGGAGCCCCTTGTGGCAACTTCTGCCAGTGAGCCCAAGAAGGAAGATGAGCTGGAGCCAGGAGCCCCAGGTTTGGAGGGTGGGAGGATCACCTTTCGGGGAATAAAAGGAGAAAAAAGCCCTTCTGCTAGGCCTGGCAAATAGGAAAAGAGAGAATCTTCTCTCTCCTTGGGCATGTAATGCTCACTATTGGCTTGAAATCAGTCTTCATTTGCTGATGCGTGTCTTCTTCCTGTGTGTGCATCCTGTTCTCTTGTCTGTTGCTGTTCCTTCTCCCCCTTCCCTGGTAAGAGGCAACACTGTGATAGCTGATTGGCCTCTGCCCCTTGCAGACCAGCTACTCCTGCCTTTGGGTAGCTGATCCAGCTCTGGCTCAGTCCAGCCTACCGTTCTTTCTGCCTCTGATCTCAGAGTTGGGGGGACATGGCAGGTGGAGGGTGATTGGAGAGGTAGGGGCTGACGCACGTCTGATGAAAATGTCAGATCTGAAACAGAGAAGCCAGTGGGAGCAATTATTTCCCAGGAACTAGATTTTATTAGTGATTAAAAAGGAAGAAATTGAATTATGAGAGCCAGGAATCTGCTGCCCCAGGATGAACTCCCAGCTAGCTGAGCAGGTGGGGATGAGGATTGCAGTGAGGAAGGAAGAAAAGATTGTGGGTCTGTTTTTGTATCTTATCCCTTCCTCGTTGCCCCTCCCCACTGCTCCTTTAGCGGGTGGGCAGCTATGTTTTCCCTGCTGTGCTGGTCCTCCCTTCCTCCTCTCTCTTCCTCACTTCCTCCTTCTCCCAACAAATCCTTGGTGTCAGTGGAGGCAGAAGCTACCAGACTGCTGGGCAGGGGTGGATGTGGCACTTTGGGGTAATGGATGGGCCCCCAGGGGAGCAGTGAGCTGCATCTCTTAGGAAATGCTACTTTGCTTCTGTCCCCCAGCTCTGACTCTGCCCGTGACCCCTCATAAAGAATGGCTGCACATGGACACTGTTGAGCTGGAGAAGCTCCACTGGACTCAGAACCTGCCCCCACTCCGGCGGCAGCAGACACAGGAGGTGAGGAGGGTCAAGCGGCTTACAGGTGGGCAGGCGGGGGGTGGCCTGTAGCTCTTGCACCCGGTACTCAGGCCCTCCTCTTCCCTCGAGCTTGAGAAGCCTCTCCCTTTGCACTCAGCCTCCTCTCCCATCGCCTTGCCTCGACTCAAGGGCCAGGAGAGTCAGGACCCAAGTCCTGGGAGGTGGAGGATTAAAGGTGGAGGATTAAAGGAGGATTAAAAGTGGGTGCAGGGCCCAACACTAATGATAAAGGACTGATCACAAAAATCTGCAAAAAGTTGATGAGACTCAACAACAACAAAGAAAATAATCCAGTCAAAAAATGGGCAGAAGAGCTAAAAAGAAACTTCTCTGAAGAGGAAATGCAAATGGCCAACAGGCATATGAAAAAATGTTCAACATCACTTGTCATCAGGGAAATGCAAATCAAAACTACCATGAGATACCATCTTACACCAGTGAGAATGGCACAGATTAAAAAAACTAGCAACAACAAATGTTGGCGAGGGTGTGGAGAAAAAGGAACTCTCCTGCACTGTTGGTGGGAGTGCAAACTGGTCCAACCACTATGGAGAGCTGCGTGGAGATTTCTGGACCTACTAAACATAGAGCTTCCATATGATCCAGCAATTCCACTCCTAGGTATTTACCCAAAGGACACAGAAACATCCATTCCAAAGAGCACCTGCACCCCTATGTTTATAGCAGCACTGTTTACAATAGCTAAGCTTTGGAAACAACCCAAATGCCCAAAAATAGATGACTGGATCAAGAAGATGTGGTCCATATACACCATGGACTATTACTCAGCATTCAAAAAAGATAAACACATGCCATTCGCAGCAACATGGATGGCGCTGGAAGGGATCATGCTCAGCGAAATAAGCCAAAAAGAAAAAGAAAAATACCGGATGGTCTCACTCATAGCAGGAATCTAGAAAACTTAAATAAGGGACCAGGAAAATGAATAACTATAAGAAAGTGAAAATCAAAATCAACAAAAAACTATGAACCAGAGACACTTTTTGGGGGGTGGGGGGCGGGAGGGGAGGGATTGGGGTCAGAATGGGGGGGTTGCAATTGTATGGGGAATATAAAAATAAAATTTATTATTTAAAATAAAAAAAAAAAAGTGGGTGCGGGGGAGTTGCTGCTGCCCCTCTCCATAGCCCTCTTTCTTCTCCCATTAGCGGATGCAGGCCCGATTCAGTCTTCAGGGAGAGCTGCTGGCCCCCGATGTGGACCTGCCCACCCATCTGGGTCTGCATCACCATGGAGAGGAGGCGGAGGTGAGGCCTGGGCAACTCTGGCAAGTGCTTTGAACCACCGTGTGGAAAAGAACCTCTGGTCAGTTGCCATGGACCTCCTGTGCGCCCTGCTCTGGTTCATGGCCTTTCTGTCCATTCCTGATCGCCTAACTAAGCGGACTTGAACTCTTTCTAGTCGTCCCCTTACATTCTAGTCAGTGGGCAGGACTTACCCGTTCTGTGTCTGCCACCTCCCGTGATGTGTCCTCATTGTGAGCCATGCTTCCTCGCGACTGCTCCACCGCGTGGCCCGCTCTCTCCACTGTGCCATTCTGTCCCTCATGGGGCTGCCACCCCCATTTCCTCGGGCCCAGCTTGGGCCATGCCTTGCCTCAGAAGTTTCCTGGCTCCCCTCTGCCTGCAGAATAAGGTCTTAGCTCCTTAGCCACACAAGATATCCCTTCCACAGCTTCTCCCTGCTGACCCTGCAGCTCCCGCCCTCCTGCTGTGCATGGACAGTCCTCTCCCCACGTGCACCTGTGCTCTGGGACCTCCAGAGCTCAGCTCCTGAAACCTGCCCCAGGGGTGTGTTGGCCCTTTGCCCCCTGCCAGGCCATCGTAGCTCCCACCACCCACCGAGGCCAACCACATTTCTGCTCTCTTGCTCTCCAGTTGCAAATTAAATACCAGTGACTACACTCTTCCCAAGCAGCCTCATGCCACGGGTATTGAGTACACGCCTTATCTTTTTTACCAGTTTGCAGGGCCATGGAGAGCAGAGGCAAGAATTAATCACTTATGCTTGACACACAGTGCTGGCACTTGGGGTGGGAGGGTGCTCCCCTCTGTCTTGGCTCTTTCTAACTTCTTGCCCCTGCCTCAGAGAGCAGGGTACTCCCTACAGGAGCTGTTTCACTTGACACGCAGCCAGGTGGCCCAGCAGAGAGCACTAGCGCTGCATGTGGTGGCCCAGGTCATCGACAGGGTGAGTGGACTGCAGGCCTGGGCCTGCCCCCTGCCTTAGATTCTCCCACCTCTGCCCCTTCCACTCTGGCTGATGAGCCCATACATCAGCTGACTGTGGGTCAGACTGGGAGTGGGACCAACCCACAGTCATCGGTGGGCAAGGAAAGGGTTTAGGACAAAGAGTATAATCTTCAGTTGGCTTTTATCCTCCTGTCCCCAAGGCCCAGGCTGGGGAGTTTGGGGACCGGCTAGTGGGCAGTGTTTTGCGCCTTCTTTTGGATGCTGGTTTCCTCTTCCTCCTGCGCTTCTCCCTGGATGACAGAGTGGATGGGGTCATCGCAGCTGCTGTCCGTGCTCTTCGGGCTCTGCTGGTCGCTCCTGGAGATGAGGTACAATGGGGATAGGAGTGGGGCTTTGAGACTTCAGGCTCCCTATGTCCTGCTGGCCATGCCCATGTTGCTGCAGCTTTGCCATGAAGAGCAGAAAATGGAATGGCAGCTTTACTCTCTTCAACCAAAGGCTCCGAAGCCCAGGAGCCTTTCCTTTTTTTTTTTTAAGATTTATTTATTTATGCATACAAGAGCTGGGGTACAGGCCAGAGGTGTGGGGGGGTGAGAGGATTTACCAGAGACAGTAGGGAGCAGAACAGGCAGATCTACTGAAACACACTGCTGAGGAGAGCAGCGGGGAGACAGGAGAGGTCTGCTGCGCCATGTGGGTAGCTCCCTGGCCGGGGATGGGACTCAGGCGATAGCTTGATAGCACTGTGTCTTTCACCCCTGAGCCACCAGGAAGGCGCAGGAGCCTTGCCTTTCTCTCTGTGGGTGGCCTCCGCTCCCTACTCCTGGGCCCATTTCCTAGCCTGTCCTTCTCCTTCCCTCCCGATTCCCTTTCCATTGGCAGGAGCTCCTTGACAGCACCTTCTCCTGGTACCATGGAGCTCTGGTGTTCCCTCTGATGCCCAGTAAGGAGGACAAGGAAGATGAGGACGAGGACGAAGAGCCCACAGCAGAAAAGACCAAAAAGAAGAGCCCTGAGGAAAGAAACCGGCCTCCATCTGATCTGGCCCGACATGATGTCATCAAGGTAGCGGCACTGGGACAGCTGCACCTGGCCCATGACCGCAGCACAGGGGCAGGCACATGTTGGACAGGAGGGGCCGTCACGGCCTGGGGTCCAGCTGCATTGGTAGGAGATTTATCTCTGATCTACCCCCAGGGGCTTCTGGCCACCAACCTGCTGCCTCGGCTGCGCTATGTGCTGGAGGTGACCTGCCCAGGACCCTCTGTGGTCCTTGACATACTGGCTGTGCTCATCCGCCTGGCCCGGCATTCTCTGGAGTCAGCCACGAGGGTAAGAAAGAGGCAGCAGGAAATGGACAAAGAGCTTAGCTGGACCTGGTCTTGACCCTCAGCCTCCCCTTTTCCTCCTGTCCCCCGCAGGTCCTGGAGTGCCCTCGGCTGATAGAGACGATAGTTGGAGAGTTTCTGCCCACCAGCTGGTCCCCCATGGGGGTGGGGCCTACCGCCAGCCTACACAAAGTCCCCTGCACCCTTGCCATGAAACTGCTTCGTGTCTTGGCTTCGGCTGGTAGGAACATTGCTGCCCGACTGGTGAGCAGGACACAGGGCCACGTACAGATAGGCACCCATCACCTGTCGCCAAGTAGCTGTAGAACAGATGCTCGGCTAGTACTTGCTAGAAGGAAGGAGATAGTTTTACCTTTTCCAGAGCTCTGACCCTGGGGCACCAGAGGGGCCAGGAACAGTTGGCAAAGTCTCCATAGTGAGAGAACCAGAGGCTTCTTGGGACTAGGGAGTCCCAGCTGATCCTGACCCCAGACTCTGCCCACCCCAGTTGAGCAGTTTTGATCTCCGGAGCCGCCTGTGCCGCTTCATAGCTGAGGCTCCCCAGGAACTGGCTTTGCCTCCTACGGAAGCTGAGACACTAAGCACTGAGGCCTTCCGCCTGTGGGCTGTGGCCGCGGCCTACGGCCAAGGCTGTGACCTTTATCGGTAAGGAGAGACCCGGGGTTGGGGAGGTTAGGGCGCTCTCGTAGACCCCCAGATCTGTACAGGTCTAAGCTGTTACTATCTAAGCTGATATCTCAGCTTTGCCCAAGGGTTCAAGCGTGGTAGGAGGCTGAGAATGAGGAAGAGGGGATTCTGGGAGGGAAAGAAGGCTTGGGGTCTGGACCAGCCCAAGGGCAGTAGGGAACCACACTCACGCACCATGGCATTGGTGTTGGATGAAATGAGGTTTACATTCCCTGCTGAGGAAAACCTTAAGGAGCTACTGCCTCTCCTCAGCCCCAGCCTTCCTGCCCTGGTGAAAGCTTCAAGAGCACCAGGCCAGGAATGGGCCTGGGTGGTAGGGGCTTACATCTTATATCTCCATCTCCCTTCATGCCCTGAAAGGCAATTGCTTTCTCCAGGGAGCTATACCCAGTGCTGATGCGGGCCCTGCAGGCTGTGCCGAAGGAGCTCAGCACCCACCCACCTCAGCCCCTATCCGTTCAGCGGATAGCCTCACTGCTCACTCTCCTCACCCAGCTGACCCTGGCAGCCAGCAGCACCAGCCCTGGGCCCAGCAGGTAGGTGATAGCCCTGACCTGCCCGCAAGCATGTCCTACAGGGGACTCCAGGACACGTAGGAGTGCTCCACAGGGAGGGGTGGTTAGAGCTTAGAGGGGAGGTGAGGGGCCTCACTTGGCCCCTATTGCACTCCTGTAGCGATTCTGCTGAGAACCTCTCAGCCGCCCCTTCCGGGATCACTTGGACCCAGGTGTCTGGGCTCCTGCCTCTGGTGGAGCCATGTCTAAGACAGACCTTGAAGTTGCTACCCAGACCTAAGATTTGGTGTGCCCTGAGCCCTGTGTCTACTGCCTGCCTGCTCTTCCTGGGCGCCTACTACCAGGCCTGGAGCCAGCAGGTGAGTGCTGCCCACCCGCGTTCCCCCAGGCCTCCATCTAATACTCCACCTACTTACTCCTGTTCCCCTCCCCACTCCTGCCACCCCCATTCCCACCATCTCCTACCTTCTGCTGCTTATCTTCCTCTTTCCACCTTCATATCTAGTGAGGCTTCCAGAAGCATGGTGGTGGGGACCAGAGAACCCCAAGCAGCAGCCCAGCCCTGCGTCTTTATGCTCTCTCAGGACCCCTAGACAGTGGGTGTCGGAGCAACCTCAGGGTCTTTTCCACAAGGGTCAGAAGGCAGAAGTCTACACACAATGACCCTTTGGGCTCTTGGAATCCTGGGTTTGGCCTAGGTACACTGGGTATAGGAGAAAGTGTATCCTAGCCCTCAGCTCATTGAGCCCCTTGGTCCTCCAGCCAAGAATGTGCCCTGAGGATTGGCTTCAGGATATAGAACGCCTGTTGGAGGAGCTGCTGTTGCCCTTGCTGCACCAGCCCACTCTGGGCAGCCTGTGGGAGTCCCTTGGGTATGTACATCGTGGTGGGGGAGGGGCGGGAAGGGGTTGTGGGAGGAGACACTTGCTCTCCTTGTGGGATTCCTGGGCCTGACTCCCTGCTCCGTCCCAGGTGGAATCCCTCAGCCTGAGGGAAACCTGAATCCCTAACAGGTGATGGTTGTATAGGGCAGAGGACAGTGGCACTCCTCTGCACAGCCAGGGCTCAGGAGCACATCAGGCCAGAGCCCCTTTCAATGTCTCCATTCTGCTTCCAGGCGCTGCTCCCCTCTCTGCAACCCTCTGTCCTGTGCTCCGGCCCCTGAAGCTCTCCCGAGCCTTGTGTCACTGGGCTGCACGGGAGGCTGTCCCCCTCTCAGTCTGGCTGGCTCAGCGTCACCCTTCCCATTCCTCACCGCCCTCTTCTCTCTTTTCAACTCCCTGACCCGGATCCATAAGGGCCTTTGTGGTCAGGTGAGCCGTGGGTTTCCTGGTTAGGGGCTAGACAGGAGGTCAGGAATCAGAAAGAAAAGGGGAGGTGTTCCTTGGGGAAGGGAGGCCTCTTCTGTCGGCACCCACTTCTCTGAGTTTGGCGGGGGACACCCAGAAGAGAGTGAGTTTGGCTGAGTTTGGCCAGCTGCCTGGGGACACCCAGAAGAGATCAGTCGCATTCTAGATGTGAAGAAATGTGCTTTTCTTCAGCTGGAAGCCATACTGGCTGCCCCGGGACTCCAGAACTACTTTCTCCAGTGTGTGACTCCGATGGCTGCCCCACACCTCACACCCTTCTCTGCGTGGGCCCTGCGCCATGAGTACCACCTACAGTACCTGGCACTCACCCTGGCTCAGAGAGTGGTAGGTGCCCCTGTCTGTTGTTGTCTCCCTCCACCTCCCCCCTGCCAGTATCTCTATCCATGCCACTGTCCCGCATCCTTCCCAGTTGTCCCCATCCTGCTTGTCTGGGACTTGTGCTGCTTCTGCTAGGCCACATAGTTCCTGCTTTCCTCGAGACACACCCTGCAGCATATATACTCTTCTTCTCGTCTCTTTGTTTTGTTACCTCCTACCCCCTCTGCCCTTCCCCAACTGCTCTCTGCTTTTCTGTCTGCAGGCAACATTCCAGCCAGTGCCGGCCACCTGTGCTGCCCTCCATCATGGCCTGGCCTTGGCTCTACTGAGTCGCCTGCTGCCTGGAAGTGAGCACCTCGCCCATGAGTTGCTGCTGAGTTTTGTGTTCCGGCCAGAGTTCCTCCCGTAAGCGCAGGGTTGATGGCATCAACTCAGCCCTTTGACAGGCTGCTGTGATGACTGACAGCAGCCCCGAATCTGGAGCAAGGAGACCTGGATTGAATTCCTTTTCTCCCATGGGCTACCCCTAACCTGTCTGAGCTTCCATTTCCTCATTAGTGCAGTGAGGAGGAGGGTAACCACACTAGAGAATTATTTTGAGACTTCAGTGTGACAGTATGACTCAAAATGTTCTGTTAACTAGCTATACACGTGTGATAGCTAACAGTGCTGAGTGCTAACTCTGGGTCTGGTACTCCCTTAAGTATTTTACCTGAGTACTATGAGATACATATTCTTATTACCATCCCCATTTACTTGCAACTGGCATACCCCCAGCATGGAAGGGTAGTAGGAGGACAGGGAGGGGCACGACTAGATGTAGGAGCCTCTGGGAAGCCCTGGGAGCTGGCAGGGCCTTCGGGTGCTGTGGTTGAAGCCCTCATTTTTGGCTTCGTGTTCTGTTACAGGGAAAAAGAATCAGGGGGCCTGGAGGCAGCTGACTTCTCTGACCGGCTCTCCTTAGGGAGTGGAAGGGATCTTGGGTGTGCGCAAGGGGCTCTGCTAGCTCAGGCCTGCCAGGATCTCCCCAGCATCCGCAGCTGCTACCTGACCCACTGCTCCCTGGTCCGAGCCAGCCTGATTGCTTCCCAGGCCTTATACCGAGGGGAGCTACAGCAGGTCCCTGGTCTGCTGCTCCCTGTGCCTAAGGAACCACTGCTGCCCACCGACTGGCCTTTCCTGCCATTGATTCACCTCTACCACCAGGCCTCAGAGACCCCCTCAGGGCTCCCTCCTGCTGACACAGTGGGCACAGCCATGCGGGCCCTGCAATGGATATTAGTCCTGGAGAGCTGGCGCCCCCAGGCCCTCCTGGCTGTGCCTCCCGCTGCCCGCCTGGCACGACTCATGTGTGCCTTCCTGGTAGATGGTGAACTATTTCGGGAGACCCCAATACAGCACCTGGTGGCTGCCCTTCTGGCTCAGCTCTGCCAGCCTGAAGTCCTGCCAAAACTTAACCTGGACTGCCCACTTCCTGGCCTGACGTCTTTCCCTGACCTCTACGCCAGCTTCCTGGAGCATTTTGAGGCTGTCTCTTTTGGGGATCACCTCTTCGGAGCGCTGGTCCTCCTTCCCCTGCAGCGTCGGTTCAGTGTCACCTTGCGCCTCGCCCTCTTTGGAGAGCACGTGGGAGCCTTGCGAGCTCTGGGCCTGCCTCTGATCCAGGTACCTTCTCAGCCCAGTAGGGCCTACGGTGGGCTTCCTGTACTGGGCCTTGGTAAGAGTCCTGAGCGGTGGGGTGCTGTGGCGGGCCTCAGGGTCCTCATTTCACTCCCTGGAGGCTTTGAGGAGATGGAGAGAATCCATGAGAATGATCCAGCATGGCATCAGGCACAGAGTCGGTGTTTGTTGCTATTCACAAGACATTGCCCCTCGCCCACAAAGCGCTACAATCTAGATCAGAAGAGATATACTAAAAGCCCACAGAGTTCGGAAATACTCAGATTCTAGGTGGGATTTAGAGAAGGAAAAGGTCCGAGTGGGCTTCCAATAAGGAAAATGCTCTGTGGAAGAAGTAGGGAGTGACCGGGGCGTCGAAGGCTGAGTAGAATCTGTATTGTGGGAGAGGTAGGACAGGGTGTGCTAATGGACTAGCATAAACAGTAGCTCAGAGGCAGGGAAGAGTAGGAAAGGGTAGAAGGAGGAAGTCAACAGCGATGATGTCTTTGAACATATGCCAGTTCTGTTACACCGGGCACAGAAAGGAAAAAAAAAAAAGGAAGTCCATGTTTCACTTTGGGAACTTGCTGGAAATAAGGCAAAGTCTTAGAGGGCCTGAAATATCAGGATAAGGGGTTAAACTTCTAAGCTATAAAGAGTTAACTATTTTTAAGATTTGATTTTTTATGTTCATTATTACATTCTGATAAAGTAAAAATTTTAATATATAAATACATTTATTGTGCATATGCTATATAAATACATCTTTTATATAAAAGCCTAAGAGGAAAATGCAAAATTTTTTTAAACATTGCTTTAAAGATTTGTTTTATTTATTTATTTATACAAGCACTGTGTACAGTCAGAAGCATGAGAGAATTCACCAGAGCCAGAGCAGCATACACTGCTGATCTGCAACCCTTCCCTCGAACCCGCTGCAGATTCACAACCCAGCGCTCAACCGCTGCGCCACCAGGGAGGCCCAAAATGCAAAATATTTTTAACAATTAAAAAGAAAATTGTAACCATTCATAATTCCCCTGCCCAATGGTAACCATTTTGATTTCTTTTTCTATTTTTTATATAAATACACATTTTTGTAAAGTTGGATGGGAGTCACTGCCATTTTCTTCACTTAACATTACATAGAAATAGGTCCTCCCTGGTGGCACAGCGGTTGAGCGCTGGGTTGCGAAGCTGCCCGCAGCCTCCGCAGCGCCGGTTCGATCCCCGGCTACTCCCCGGCCACCGGAGGAGGGTCCCACATGGCGCGCAGACCTCTCCTGCCGCCCGCTGCTCCCCTCAGCAGTGAACTTCGGTCCTTCTGCCTGTTCTGTTCCCCGCTCTGGCTCTGGTGAATTCTCTCACCCTCCCGCGCTTCTGACTGTACCCAGTGCTTGTATAAACAAACAAACAAACAAACAAATAAATCTTTAAAAAAAAAAAATTACGTAGAAATAGTCCCCACATCATTAAACATTCTAAGTCAGCATTTTTTTATTATTATGTAATGTCCGTGTGCAGGCGTGCCCCGACTTGCTCCTTCAGAATCACTGGTGGTCCTGAGAGTTTTCAGGGGTTTTTTCTATTTAAGTAACGTTATGATAAGCTTACCCTTGTACATAAACTTTATTTTCCTCAAGACATTTCTGCACGGAATTAAAAAATGTTTTGAAAGAAACATGAACTTGAGAAAGGTTTAGATGATATACTTGAACAGTGAACTTGAAAGTTTTAAGTAGATTAAACAAGGAGTGGCAAGCAGTGAAAATTCACAACTGCTTCTCAGTTTCCCAGCTTCCCAGCTCTTTGGTCTTTCGCTGTCAGCCTTATGATAGAAAGGGATGAATGTTTAGGACCTGACCTTCCCCCTCAGGATTTGGTTCAAGTGCCCATCAACCATCCGCCCTGTCATCCAGTGCTGCATGCTCCCAACCACACTCGCGTGCCTCATTTTCCCTGTCACAGTTGCCCGTGTCCCTGGCGTGCTACACAGAGCCCCCAGAAGACAACCTGGCCCTTCTGCAGCTCTACTTCCGGGCCCTGGTCACCGGTGCCCTCCGCCCATGCTGGTGCCCCGTGCTCTATGCTGTGGCTGTGGCTCATGTCAATAGCTTCATCTTTTCCCAGGACCCAAGGAACTCAGTAAGTCACATCCCCATCTGCAGAGGGAGGAAGGCGGCCTGTGACTGAGCTGGGGAGGAGGTGAGAGGCATGCAAGGCCCATGGTGGGTACCAACCCTTGGCCCAGTGCCCCTCTTCCTGTTTTGCCTCTAGGACGAAATGAAGGCTGCCCGCAGAAGCATGCTGCAGAAAACCTGGCTGCTGACAGATGAGGTAGGGTCAGTACCTCCTGAACGATGGGAAGACAGAAGGTTTTGGGGGGAGAGAGATCTCACCCAGATCTTATTACCTGTTCAATCATATTCCTTCCCTCCTTGCAGGGGCTCCGGCAGCACCTCCTCCACTATAAGCTTCCGAATTCCACCCTCCCAGAAGGTTTCGAGCTATATCCCAAGTTGCCCCCTCTGCGTCAGCAGTACCTCCAGAGACTGTTCCAAAATGGGGTATCAGGGACCTAGCAGAACTGCTACAGATGAAGAGATGGCTATATTCTCTTGGGGTGCACCCACAGATGCCTCACCAGACAGAAGAGCTTTGTGTTCTAAGGGTGAACAGGAGACAGGAGCAGAAGGCTTGCTTCCTGGGAGCAGGGTGAACCTTTATATCCTGATATCTGAAACTTGGGCTCTGGCGCTTCTGCGGGGTGGTACAGGGAATGAAGGGTGACTTAACCATTTATCCCCTCTTGGGGAAAAGACAACTAAGTTCACCTCTCCTGCCTCAGGCTAGAGTATACAAATACTGTCGCTGTATATTGAAATAAAAATTTTTTTAATCTCCTGGGAATATGATTTGGGCTAATTTCAGACATGTTGAGGACTGGTATCAAGGGATGGATTGGCCCAGAGAAGAAGGGCTACAGTGGAAGAGGTGGGAGACTGAGTCCATGTTTGGCGACCATAAAAATACAGGTCCCAGTTCTGGAGTGGAGCCACGCAGTACAATACTCGTGGGAATGGGGATGCTTCAAGATGGATTCATCCAGGGCCTCCTTGGTGGTGCGAGGGGTGAAGACGCAACCTATGAGGCTGTCCACAGCCACTGCAGTATGAGTTCGATCCCTGGCCAGGGAGCTACCCACATGGTACAGCAGACATCTCCTGACTCGCCTGTTCTGCTCCCCACTCTGTCTCAGGTGAATCCTCTCACCCCCCCACAACTCTGGCCTGTACCCCAGTTCTTGTATGCATAAATAAATCTTTAAAAGAAAAGAAGGATTCACCCCAGTGGGCCACTTGGAGTGTAGGTGTCTTTAGTGAGGTCTCCTTATGGTCCCCTATTTCCATCAACTGCTATCCTGAGACATGAAGAAGCCCCAAATCAGACAGGCGCAGTAGCTGCCTCTCTCAACTTCTTTGGGCTGCCGTCACACAATGCCATAGACTAGATGGCTGACAAACAGCAGAAATTTATTTCTCACAGTTCTGGAGCCCAAGAATTTCAAGATCAAGGTGCAAGCAGATTTGGTGTCTAGTGAGGGCCTGCTTCATGGTTCATAGACAGCCTCACATGGCAGACGGTTCGAAGATGCTGTCTACCTCCTCTGTTCATGGGGCACTCATCCCGTTCCCCGGAGGTGGAGCCCTCATGCCCTAATCACTCTTCCAAGGTCCCACCTCCAAATACCCTCACATTGCGGGTGAGGCAGCAAAATGTGAATCTGGGATCTATGAAGGAATGGGTCAAAGCATAAACCCTGGTTCATCTGTTCATCTCATTTGGTGGAGTTTCTAAGTTTGGTCCGGGCCTCCCTGGTGGTGCAGGCGGTTGAGCACAGCGCTGTGAAGCTCTCCGCAGCCTCTGCAGTGCCGGTTCAATCCCCAGCCAATTGCGGAGATACCCACATAGCACGGCAGACCTCTCCTGTCTCACCTGCTGCTCCCCTCTGCAGTGTATTTCGGTCAGTCTGCCTGTTCTGTTCCCCGCTCTGTCTCTGGTGAATCCTCTCACCCTCTCACAATCTGGCCTATACCCCAGTTCTTGTATAAATAAATATTAAAAAAAAAAGTACTAAGTTTGGTCCGAATTTTAACATTTAAGTTTTTGTACAGTGTCATTTGCTGTATGGAATTACTTACCAGAAAGGCTTCCCTGGTGCCTCATGGGTTAAAGTCTTAGCGCTATCAAGCTATATTGCCAGCCACTGCAGCATAGTTCAATCCCCAGCCAGGGAGGTGGCCCTCATGGCACAGTAGACCTTTCCTGTCTCACCCGCTGTTCCCCTCAGCAGTGTATTTCAGTAGCAACGCCTGTTCTGCTCCCCACACTGTGGTGAATCCTCTCACCCCTACCCCTGAACCTCTGGCCTATACCTCAGTTCTTGTATGCATAAATAAATAAAACAAATCTTTAAAAAAATTACTTACCATAGCTGTTTATAGGTCACCAAGGCGAGTGTGTTGTGCCTGTTTATAGGTAGACAGAACCACTCCTCATAAATGGAGCTGCTGAAAACAGAATTACACATTAGGTTTTTTTAAGCAACTACTGTGTCAGCAACAATAGTTCTCAAACATCTTGTGACAAAAATCACCTGGAAATTGGGGGGCCAAACCACTAGTGTTTCCGATTCAGTAGGTTGGGGTGAAACCCAAGAATTTGTATTTCTAGCAAGTTCCCAGGCTTATGCTGCTGTTAAGAACTAACCACACTTTGAGAACCAGGCTTACATAGTGTCTTGCAAATAAATTCTGTGACCTCCTAGTGGGATATCTGCAGAGTCAAATAGGGCATGGGTACCAGTTTTTACAAAATCGCTGTGTGTCCACACCTAGCCCTGTACACTCAGACACTTTACCATGTAGTATTACCCCCCACCCCGGTTTTTATATTAAACACAGGCCTCAGTCTTCAAAATAATTGATTAGAGCAAAAAATGAGGACCCAAGACACAAACCAGCTGAAGCTGAGCGGCCCTCACAGTTATGGTGCCAATTTCCCTGCATGCAGTGCTATGCTGGTGGGGAAACTCAGAGAAGTTGGGACCTGTGTACCCTCAGCCATTGACCGGGGATGCTAGAGCCAACACTCGGGTCTTCTGCCCCCCTGGTCCAGGTTCTGCCATAAGAGAAAGAAGCTGTACAGTTAACATGGACAGGCAATGGCACTGTGTGAGGAGACCCATATTTCTAAGTCACAATCTAAGAAATCGGTCACAAAGGCATTGAAAGGCTCAAGTAGTGGCAAGTGATTATGCCTCACTTGGGGTAATTTAGGAGAACTTCCCAAATGTTATCACCACCCAAACCCACATATACATCACAGCTACCCCTGCTGAGGAAACCCACCCCACTGTTCCTGACTGACAAACCTAGAAACCCAAGCTGGATTCTGGGGTGTGACACCACTTTCTCATCCTGTTGCCTTGAAAGGGTAGGGGCAGCCAGAGGCCCCTTAGGTGGGGGCTCTAATAGGTTCCTCTCTGGGAAAATGTGGAGATCTGGATGCCCACATACCCTGCTCTTCCCTCCTTCCACATCTCCAGGGCTGAGGTGGGAGTGGCGCGCTGCCTTTAGGACCCCGCAGTGTCTGGCGGCTGCGGCACTCTCCTGCAAGAGGCAGTCTGGGCCAAGTGGCGAGACCTGAGCCAGCAGCCCTGGCCTGGGCAGTCCTAACAGCACCAGGCGCTTCCACGGGCTGCTGCTGTGGCTGGGAGGGGCAGGTAAGTGCCTTCTGGCAGACAGGGGTGTGTCAGAACTGGGGAACCATCACAGGGTTGGGGACACAGAGGCGACAGTCTGGGTCTCATTGAGTCCTCCTGATACCTGCAAGCCCCTGGACCAAAACTTCCTGGGCCCTGCTGCTGCAGTGCAGGCTGAGAAGCACAGTGGGTGCCAGCCCAGAAGACCACATTATGCAGCTTGGAAAGGATCTGCCTTGAGGTCTCAGCAGTGCCTAGGTGGGGACCAAGTTTAGCCCAGGAAAGAATGGGGGACCTGGAAGACCCAGCTGTGCAGCCCCTAAATAACTCAATGGGAAGAACTGTCCAAGCAGAGAGACTTGCAGAGGTATCAGCGGACACCCCACTGGGCTGAGGCCACCGGAGCTGGGGTCTGGCAGGTGTCAGGGCTGGTGCGCGGCGGCGGGGTGGGTGAGGGCGTGGCAGAGAGAGAAGTTGCCTCTTTATGGCTCCTCCCCGCCTGCCTTGAACCTCCTGCGGCCTCTCCCAAACCCGCGACTCCCGAGCAGCTTCCAGGAGCCATTCTCTGCTCCAGTTCGGATCCCAGGAGCTTCACTGCCATCTTCACCCCTGCGCCGCCAACTCCAAGCCCGCGGGATGCGAACGTCCCCGCCCCCTTATCCCCGGGGAGCAAGCCCCCCGCCCCCTTATCAGCCCTGAGCTCCTGCTTTCCTTCTCGTCCGCCCACCGCCGCCGGCTGGGGCAGCAGCTCTGCGGGGCGCTTTCCCGTCCCTGCCCCAGGCGCCCAGGGGCCCCGGCTGCTTCCACCCGGGGCCAGCGGCCCTGGGGCGCGGCGCACGCGGGCAGGCGCGCGGGGTGACCTGCGGGCGCCGGGCCGGCCGGTACCTGGAAGCGCGGCGCCGAGGCGGGGCGGGTGGCGAGCTGCGCGCCGCACCGGGCGTGGGGGCGCCCCAGGGGCCCGCGGCCCCGCCGCCGGCCCGCCCGCCTTCCAGCAGCCCCCGGGAGCCCCGGCCCGCGGCGGCTGGCAGCGCCCCCTTTCCATTAAACCTTGTAAAATAGGGCCTCCCCGGTGGCGCAGCGGTTGAGCGCTGGGTTGCGAAGCTGCCCGCGGCCTCTGCGGCGCCAGTTCGATCCCCGGCTGCTCCCCGGCCACCGGAGGAGGGTCCCGCATGGCGCGCAGACCTCTCCTGCCGCCCGCTGCTCCCCTCAGCAGTGTACTTCGGTCCTTCTGCCTGCTCTGCTCCCCGCTCTGGCTCTGGTGAATTCTCTCACCCTCCCGCGCTTCTGACTGTACCCAGTGCATGTATAAACAAAACAAACAAACAAATATAATAAATAAATAAATAAAAACATGCCTCTATATAAAAAAAAATAAATAAACCTTGTAAAATAAGTGCATGATCTCAATTTATGGGGCGCAAATCTAGTCACACTTTTGAAGAATCCCTTCAGCATCCACTCAGGGCTCCACTCCCGTGAGAACTTTCTCGAGCTGCCTCGTCACACCCTCCGCCCAGGGGGGCTCAAGGGCCGGGCCTCAGCGCCCACTGCGCGCGGGGTCTCCGCCTGGGGGCGCGGGGCCGCGAACCCCCTGACTCGGGCCCGTGGGGTCTTCGCCTCCGGCGTCTCCCGCTGGGTCTCGGGGCGGCGCCTTCCAGCCGCGCGGCTCAAGCGCCCCAGGGCGAGGGTCGAGCGGCGGGAGCTGGCCCAGCCCCGGGGGCCGCGGGGGAGCCCCGAGAGCCGGCCCTTCCCCTCGGGGAGTCTCGGGTCGCGGCGGGGCTCGATGCCCCAGGGGGCCGCGGCGGGGTCTCGGCGCTGGGCGGGGGCGTGGGGGGCGCCCGCTGCGCGTTTCGGGGGAAGTGCTTGGCTCTGGCGGCCCTTCTGCCCCCAGCGCTCGGTGTTGGGGTCCCCAAGCCCCCCGCGGGCGCGCACACACGTGCGCTGCACATGGACTTAACATCCCCCAAATCCTGGGCCCTGCGGGGGCGCGTCCCCGAGCTCAGCCCCGAGGCGGGCGCCCTCTCGCGCGCCGGCGCCGCTGCCCGGCGGGAGGACGCGCCCCGAAGCCCCTGACCCCCGAACCCCGGCGGCCGGAGCCACGGCTGGGGCGGCCGGGGCAGGCGGCCGCGCCTACCTGAGGCGACCGGCTCGCGCGCGGGAAGCGGGAAAGCCGCGGAGGCGCCGGGAGCAGCGCGGGGCGGGGCGGGGCGGGGGGTGGGACTCGCGGCCCGGGAGGGCGGCCGTGCGCCCTGGTCCCGCTGCCCGCCGGCCTACTGGGGGGGGACGGCGGGACGTCGGGGACCCCCTAGAAGGGGCAGAGGGCGGCCGGGGCTGCGCAGGGGCCGGGGCTGCAGTAGCGGGCGCAGCCGGCGGCTTCGGGCGGCGGAGGCCGGGCCTCAGGGGTGGGTGCGCCCCGGGGTGCGCCGGGCGGCCCCTGCGCGGAACCCGGCCCGAGCCTTAGAACAGGCCGCGTGCTGGGAGGAGAGGCGGGAAGGGAGGGCACAGGGTACAGCCCCACGCCGCAGCCGCAGAGAAATCGCTCTTAGAAAGGAGGTCAGCTAAGTCTGCACATCGCGCAAGCAGACTGGACCCCCTAGGTTTTCATTTAAATCCAGCGCCTGTTCCATCACGCAGGTGTCCTTGTTTCGCAACAGCCCCAGGGCTCTGGCGAGCTCAGCCAGGCTCACATTCTGCGTCTTTACTTCTGAAAATGTGGCCCCTGAAGCAGCAGCAGCAGCACCACCTGAGTGGTGAGAGATGCAAAGTCTCAGGCCCTCCAAGCAGCTGAATCTGAAAACCTAGGGGAGTGTCCCTGCCATCTGTGTTTTCAGGAAATCCCTCAGGTGATCCTAGTACTCTGCAAAGTTTGGAAAGCGCGGAGCAAAGAAACAGAGCCTTTCTTCTTGTCTGGGCTGTTGACACTTACATGATGCCCAGGAAATGTGCCTTGGGCGCCCCCATTTTACAGCTGAGGACATGGGGCCAGAGCGGTTCGGGCACTTAAAGATGTGTCCCAGCCAGGCTGAGCCAAGCCTTTGGGTTCTGGCTTTGGACTCCTTCCCTACCTTTCCTCCCCGTGACCTCCTGCTGTGAGCTGGCAGTGCCTGTTCTAGAATAGTCGAGTGAAGAAGGGCACACTGGGATTTGTGCTGGGGAACTCCGGCTTTCCCACTATTGGGCAGGCAGCGTCCCAGCTATGTGCCCTCCCCAACCCCCATTTTGTAGCCAAACTCTCTGTCACCTTCATTTTCCAGGGGGTCATGCCTCAGAGACTGATATCCTCTGGGCTGATGGAGACGATGGGGTGTCCTTCATGCATCCCAGCTGTGAGCTCTACCTGCAGCCTCTGGCAGGTATTGGCCCCTCCCCGATGATCAGTTCCTGTGCAACACCAAAATACTTAGGACCTGGGCTAGTGTGGTGCATTCTGGGGTGCTTATCAAGTATCTCCTTGTTATGAATTCACCTCAAATACTCGTAAACTCCAGAGCCCCAGAAGAGGGAGTGTGAGGCTTGGCAGAAGTTCTCCCCAAGCTCTCTTACCCGCCCTTAAATTCCTGGCACAGCTCCTTGTTTCAAAGTCCAGGTCTAGAATTAACCATGTGGCTGGAAAAAGTATATATGCCCCCACCCTCACCCCACAACGTCAGTTCTTTCACTCAGAGTCATGGAAAGCCATGGAGAGGTGGAGATTCCACCACACCTCAGTTGTAGTTACTGCTTTTTGAAAGATTGCCAGTGGCAGGTGGAGCTTCAGTTGGCTGAATGCGTGTGCCCAGAGGGCATGGAGCTAGCTGCTGATAACATCACCTGCAGGGGTATGTCCTGTCTTTCCCCAAGATCTGGACTCCTGGGACCACTGGACTGGGGGGAGCAGAAGGGCACTGGGAAAGATGTCTGCTGTGTGCCAGGCACTGTGCTAGGTGCTGGGCAGGGACCTGGAGGTGCATCAGTGTGTGCTCTGCCATCAAAAGCAGGTGCTCAGTGGTTTAGTGTGGGACAGATGTGTAGCTGTGTATCCCAAGGTGATAATTGCCATGGAGGTTCTTGGGAGGAAGAGGTTGCATTTGTCAAAGGAAGAGATTATGGAAGAGTTAACACAGGCTGAGTCTTGAAGCCTGGGGAAAACCTGGGGTGGAGGGACAGAGGAGCTTTGTACTAAGGTGTCTCTCTTTTTCTCCTAGACCAGCCTCGCCCCCCAGGTCCTCTGGTTCTGATGGTGGCAGTGATGGTAACAGTGACACTGGGCCTCCTCATGAGGTGTGGGGTCTTCATGCTGGGTATGGAGCATCCAGCAGATATGACTGAGTCAAGGTTGCCCACCTCTCCACTTAGCTGAGATGGTCTCTGTGGGTTTCCAGGGGCAGACATGGCTGATTTTAAGACCCCTCCTCCCAGCAGAGCCGTGGCTGATTCCTCTGGGGTTCTAAGAGTGCAAGTAGCTGGGGAGGCCTGGGAAAACACTTACCTTAATGGGCATCTGGAGGGGTATCCTGGGCATGGGGAGGTATGGCAGCATGCCTGAGCAGGCAGGTAGAGAGCATGCCATCACCCTCCCCTTCTCAGTGAACCACAAGAAGTGTCAGGGTCTGTGTGGGATGGCGCTGCCAGGCCCTGAGCTTGAGCTGAGCAAGCTTCAAGCCTCCACTATTCTGACAGCCCCCAACCCACACTACTGCCAAATGGGACCTGGTCCTGCCCAGTCCTTGCCTCTGCCTCCAGGGCTCACTGAAGTCTCCCCAGCCGAAGTCACTCTGCTCAGGTGAGTCCTCCCCTTCCTTCTGAGAACCTGTGCACTCTGAACCCCCACCCCTATCCTAGTCCCTTCTGGGGTCACTTATGGGTCCCAAAGAACTTCTGGCCCAAACCAGAGGAGATGGAGGCCAGAAGAGCTCCGAAAGCGAGAGTCATTTGTCCAAGGTCAGCTGTCATCCCCCCATTTTGGGATGGCAGGGACCCTGGGATATGATTCCTTAGGAGCAAGGATTGTCTCCTCCCCAGGGTGTCTGCAAGGACCTAGAGGAAGGCCTAGACACAGACTCTCCCACCACCACCCTGACCCACACCCGCACTGTCCTCTGCTCTGGCTCTGCGCTAGTGGACAGCACCCCTGCAGGGCTTGTACTGGGGGACCTGCCATGACGCAGAGCTCACAGCCCTCCGACGGGGCCAGCTGGGCTTATGGGGTGGAGGCAACAAGGGAGGTAAAGGAGGCACTAGACCCTCTAGCACCCTTCCCCAGGCCCAGCCACCCTCTCCCTTCTAACCTGTCTTCCTGCAGAGGCCTGGGCCATGGAGCCTTTGGAGAGGTGTATGAAGGACGGGTCATTGGCCTTGCTGGGGACCCCAGCCCTCTGCAGGGGGCTATCAAGGTGAGAAGAGGTGCCATTCTGGCTGGAGGAGCGGACCAGGGCTCCATGGAGAGCAGCACGATTGCTGGAGCTAGGATCACCCCACCCTCCTCTCCTCCCCAGACCCTGCCAGAACTCTGCTCTCACCAGGACGACCTAGAGTTCCTCATGGAGGCGCTCATCATCAGGTGTGCCCAGGGCCAGGGCCAGGGGTGGCAGGTGGGAGGGAAGCACCCAGAATTGCCTGCAGAAACAAACACCCTCTCTTCACCTGGGGCTGGGAGGTGGCAAGGCTAGAGAGAGAGAGATCCTTTCCAGTTTTGTGGCGTCCTAGAGCATGGCTTCTCTCCCTGCTGGTGATGGGGTGTGTGCACCACCTGCTCAGCAAGTTCAGCCATCAGAACATCGTGCGCTGCGTGGGGCTCAGCCTCCGGGCCGCCCCTCGATTAATTCTGCTGGGATTGATGCTGGGGGAGACACGAAGAGTTTCCTGAGGCACAGCCGCCCGCACCTGGTGAGACTTTTCTCAGCTCCCAGTCCCCTCTAAAGACCTTTCCCTTTGTCCCCAAACCCACATGGACTGATGAGCCCTCTGCCCTACCCAGGGCCAGCTGTCACCTCTGACCATGCAGGACCTGCTCAAGTTGGCCCAGGACATAGCCCAGGGCTGCCACTATCTGGAGGAAAATCACTTCATACACCAGTTGGGAGTGATCCTGGTTTGGGGGAGCACCAGCCCAACTCCATCCCCCAGAAACTGTCAGTCCACATAATTTTTAAGGAGATAAACCAAGACTGGCAGTGATTTTTTTTTTCACCCCACTCTGCAGGGACATTGCAGCCCGGAACTGCCTGCTGAGCTGCACCGGACCCAGCAGAGTGGCCAAGATTGGGGATTTCGGGATGGCAAGAGATAGCTAGAGGTGTGCGGACTAGACAGGAAGGCTAGTCTAGTGTGGGGAAGGCTGCTGCGCTAAGGGAATATATATGCACCCTCATGATATTTGAACACCTCATCACGCCCCTTCTCTCTTCTGCAGGGCCAGTTATTACTGGAAGGAGAGCCGGGCTTTGCTGCCTGCAAAGTGGACGCCACCAGAGGCCTTCCTGGAGGGAATCTTCACATCCAAGACAGACTCCTAGTGATAACATGCCTTCCTTCCTGCCCCGCTTTGGCCAACTCACGTGAGGGAAGGGGAGGCTGTGCCTGATGGCCTTCCTCTTCCTCATGATCAGGTCTTTTGGGAGATCTTCTTACTGGGAGATCTTCTTACTGGGCTATATGCCCGACCTTGGGCATACCAACCAGGAGGTACTGGACTTGGTTGTCAGTGGGGGATGGATGGATCCTCCTAGGGGCTGTCCAAGGCCTGTGTGAGTATGGAGTATTGCCCAGGGAGGGAGGTGCTTCACAGCCATGGGTAGGCACGAACTCCTGCCTCTCCCCGGGTACTGTATCACGACCCAGTGTTGGCAGCACCAGCCTGAACTCCGCCCCAGTTTTGCCAGCATCTTGGAGTGTCTTCAGTCTGCACTCAGGTGTGTCCCCCCACCTACCCTGACCATCCTGGTCTTGAGGGTCAGAAGGGAAACCATAAAACAACACCACGGCCCCCTGCTCTCCTACCCTCCCAATTCAGGACCTGGATGTGCTGAATTCACCCCTGCCGATGGAGCTAGGGCCCACCCTGGAGGAGCAAGGGACTTCAGGTCAGGGGAGCAGGCCTTTGGAGGGCCTAAGATTGCCACAGGTCCAGGAGCTAAGTGTGGAGAGTTTGAAGAGCTGGAGAGGAAGCCTCCTTGGCCCCTGCCTGCCTCTGGCCATGACCCTGCCAAATCTAGGGGCCTTCAAGCTCAGAACCTTTGGAATCTCACCTATGGCTCCTGGGGTCTAAGGGATCCTGAGGGGGAGGACCCAGGCTTTGATGGTAGCAATGGCTCCTCCCTCCACTCCTCCCGGAGCTTCTAGGCTGCTTGTTATTCTAGTAGCCTCTGTCCCCTGTGGTCTGCGTGGCATGTCTGGGCCTGTCTCGGGGCTGGCCTGGCATCACTGGACTCTCTGCCCTGGAAACCAATGCCAGGTCTCCTGGGGAAGAGCCTGGCCACTCCCAGCCTTTTATCTTCGGATCAAAGAGGTGACCTCCCAGGGGTGGGAGGAGAGTCAAACTGCCTCCTGCAGGAAGCCTTTGTGGATTGCTTTCCTCCCCGAGCATCCTTCATCTGGGAGCAACCATCCCTAGACATCTCTACTAAAGACCTCTTCTTCTACCCTCCAGTAACCTAAGTGGATGCGAGGGATGCCAGAGAACTGAGAAGGAGCATCAGCGGAGGGAGGGGATGAGGCTGGAGTCGCCGAAGCTGGTGTCTTTTCCTTTTATTGGGAAGGGGAGTCCATCGTAGTGTGAGTTTAGACCAATAGCTCTAGTGCTTGCGAAATAAAATTCATTTTCCATCCTCTCTGGAAAGGTAAGCAGCCCCCTCAGAAGAGCTGAGCTGAGGACGAAGCCTATTGTCCCACCCTGCCCCTGTATATTAGTGTCATAGGCTCTGGAAATGCTGGGGCTAGCGTGGGCACCGCTCCCGCTGCACATGCAGCAGTGCGCCCCAAGAGGTTGGCACCTGGTCCTGCTGGACCATGTGAGCCGCCCCGCACCGCGGGGTTTCAGTTCTTAGCCCACATGCACGACAGGGACGGGACGCAGTCGCCGTCCATCTGTCAGACCCTCCCGTCTGCGGGGACAGGGGCCCAGCCTCATCTCTGGGCCAGACTGGCCAGGATGCCAATGAGATTGTCCAGCCCCAGCAAATAGCCGTCCTCGCGGTTGCCCTCCTCCCAAGGCCGCCGGTGGTCCAGGGTCTGGCCGTCGGGGAGGGGCGTAGTCTTGCCGAAGTCGATGAGCCACACTCCAGCGCGATGACTGTGGTCGTGCACGAAGAGGAGGGAGCTGCCGATCACCTGCCGGGCCCCACACAGGGAGCTCAGAGCCCGGCGTGCCCTGCCCGCACCCTCCACCCCGTGCCCGCTGCAGCCCGCACAGCCTCACACCTGACGCTGCTCAGCTCACCTCGTGCCTCCTGAAGAACTCAGAGACCTCCAGGGTGTCTCGGATCTGCTGCAGGCGGTTCAGGTATCTCCTCTGGAGAGGGTGGGGTAGAGGGCGAGGGCCGGTCAAGGAAACGCCACCTGAGCCCTTGCTAGTATCAGGGGCCGCGACGCCTGCTCGCGAGGCTTAGCAAAGGCCTTAGGAAAATACGGGCTCCCTCGTGGGTGCCACCCAGAAGGAAGGAAAAAATGACAACACGGGCGGTAAAGACTGCAGTGGGAGTCACCCAGGGGAGGACGCTCTACTGGATGCCCCGGGGACACCCCTCAGCTTCGGGCCCGCAACACGGCAGGGCTGCAGATTCCGGGCCTCACCAACACTTCGGCATCCCCTTCCACAAACTCCTGGAAGACGTGAATCACCTGCTCCCGGCTGCGCGTGGTCTTGAAGTCGGTGCTGCAGGAGCCGTCGGCTTTCTGAAGGAGGCGGGACAGGAAATGTTAGGGGCTCCGCACCCCCTGAGGGGAGAGGATCAGGCTAAGCAGCGGTACCTCCCAGGATGTTGGCCGCCAGGGACAGCGAGGCGGAGACGGCGCCACAGGGTGCCTCCTCGGGAGGGTGGGGGGTCGGCAAGAAGGGCAGACCCCGCGCGCTGGGGCCGGGGCAGAAGAAAGGCCAGGGCGGCGCAAAGCGAAGCGGGCCTGGCCCACCTTGATGCCCTCGATGCGGAAACCAAGGGTGGTGCTGGAGCTGATGCCCTCCCGCCACTGCATGTAGCGGGGCTTGGTGACGGCGCGCTGCGCGTGCTCCTCCTCGGTGGGCGCCTCGGGGTCCACCGCCAGCATCTTCTTGTACATGTCCTTCCGCAGCTTGGGTCGCTCCCGGGCTTTCGTCAGCTCCTCTTCCAGGTAAGTCCTGCAGAGGCGCAGGCAGCCCCCGGGGCTTGAGGGTGGCCCGGGGCGCGGCGCCAAGCCCTCCTCCCCGCCCTGCGCCCCAGCTCGGTCCGGGTCAGAACCGGCCGGGCACACGCGTACCTGACGCCCATCTTGCAGTCCAGGACGCAGGGCCCGTCAAAGCCGTGCAGCAGGTCCTGCAGCTGCAGGTAGCTCTCGCCGTCGCGCTCCACCACGCCGTGGAAGGCCGGCACGCAGCCGCGCAGGGCGTCCGCCATGAGCCGCGCCAGGCAGTAGCGCTCCGGCTCGGAGCTTCGTTTCAGGATCAGCCCGCTGGTGCCCGCCGCCTTGAAACTCCCTGCAGACGGCACCGGTGAGCGTGACCCAGGCCCTTCCTCCCCGACGCCCCGCCACCCTCACCTGCCGTCTGCTCACCCGTGTGCCCCGCCAGCTGCACCCAGGAGTATCGCTTCTTGAAGGGGCTCATCACCGGGAGATTCACCATGGTGCGGATCTTCTGCCAGTGGCTTTTCTGAAAGCGACACGGTGTGGGTCTGCCGTCAGCGCCTCAGCACTGGGTGCATCAGCCCTCCCTCCTTGGAAACACGGTCTTGCCCTGCCACCCCGCGAGCAGCCAGGGCTGCTGATTCTTTCGTTCAGTCGAGGAAAGCGTGTCTGTGGCCTGCCCCTGTGGGGCACTAAGACAGGCCCCGGGAACAGTATACAGACCAGGCACACAGGCTTTCCAGTGTACTGAAAGTAATCCCGGACTGGGTGTCTGTGGAAAGGCTCAGCTTGGCCCTGCAGCTCTGCCCTTTCCGTTCACAAGCTGCGTGGGCAGGTTACAGAACTGTTCTGTGGAGGTTTTAGAACTTTTATGAACATGAGAAACATCTGATGGTCACCCTTGTTAACATGCAGATTCTCTGGCCTCAGGGAAATTCTGGGTAGGTCTGGGGCAGGACCAAGAATTTGTGAGGATTTACCAATACCTCAAGAGATTCTGGGGCCTGTGAAACAAGCCTCTGAGCATCAGTTTCTTCCTCTGTAAAATGGGGAGATAATCACTTGCATTGGGTTATGAGCAAAAAATGAGGCTGGAGTATGGCAGCGCCTCTCCCCCTCTCACCCCCTATTCATTGGCATGAAGCTGGACAAATGGAGAGTGACTGAACTTGGGAATGCTGGTTCCACTCATTTAAGAAAATAAAGACTCAGGGCGGGGAGGCCAGCCTTGCAGGGCCTGAAGAGAGAATGGCAAGAGGCAAAGCCCCTCATGCTATTCCTGGATTCCATATCACTCCTCATCAGTTTGCAAGGTCCAGGACACCCTCAGTCCTGATACTGACCCAGAAACCTGAGCTTAGAAAGTGGGATGCCTGGGCCTCCCCGGTGGTGGCGCAGCGGTTGAGCGCTGGGTTGCGAAGCTGCCCCCCCCCCAGCCTCTGCAGCACCGGTTCGATCCCCGGCTGCTCCCACGTGGAGCGCAGACCTCTCCTGCCGCCCCGCTGCTCCCCTCAGCAGTGTACTTGGGTCCTTCTGCCTTCTCTGCTCCCCACTCTGGCTCTGGTGAATTCTCTCACCCTCCCGCGCTTCTGACTGTACCCAGTGCTTGTATAAATAAATCTTTGGGGGGAAATAAATAAATAAGTCTTTGAGGGGGGAAAAAAGTGGGATGCAGCGCTGAGGGCCTTTCATCTAAGATGAACCTGTGAGGGAAATGTAGCTGTGGGTGAACCCATGCCCTTCTGACCATTGCTTCTCTGCCCAACCCAGAGGGCAACCCTAGACCTTCCCCCTTCCCACCTAAAACTTATCAGTCGCGTGTCTACGCTGTGAAGTGCACGGGTTTGTTCATCCAAATTGTGTCTGATGCCTGCCTTTTAGAGGAGTTACAGATGTGTGTGTGTGTGTGTGTGAGTGCGCGCACGCGCGTGTCCAGGCTCCTTGGCCACAGGGACAACTGGGTGGTGGCCTAAGCAGGGAGAAGCGGCTGACTATAAAGTCCTTTCCGTGGGGAGATGGGGTTAGTGAGGAAGAGTTGGATGGGGAGTTAGGCGTTGGTTCTGTCGCTCTCTAGCTGAGTGGAGCTGATGTGGTCATCGTGAGTTTCCTCAGGGAGGACAGCGCTGCCGCTGCCGTAACAGGAGCCTCCATTTCCTGGCTGCTCACTGCCTACCAGGCACTCTCCCATCTTCATTCAGATAGCGCTGCTCCTGCTTCCCTTCTCCAGTCCCTATATGGCACAATAGGGTGTGGTCACGTGTCCAATCCCCAGGGATCTGGGGGTGTAGCCAGAAGCAGCCCACTAGACACATGACATCTCTTTCAAAACTCCCATTTTTGGTCTTTAAATATATACAAGCATAATATCTGCAGCATAATAAATCCAAGTTTTATTATAAAACTCTCCCACGTCCAAATCCTCAAGTAAAATTCCAGGAAGATGTATGTGCCATGTGTATTCAGCAGAACCATCCCCTGCCCTCTCTCCCACACTCAGTTGAGAATTGCGATGACAATGATGATGCACACGCACAACAAGTGCAGAAGGCAGCAGCAGAAGGAAATCAAGGAAATTTTACAGAAGGAAATCAAGGCTCAGAGGACTTAGCATCCCCTGAGTCTCTGCCTCCAGACTCCCAGTCTCCCGCTGAAGCTCTCCACCAGCCCCACTCCCTCCCCAGGTTCCAACTGCCTCAGAAGGTACATTCCAAGGTACTGCCCTGACTCCCTTTGAGGGCCAAATGAGACCCACATGAGAAAGAGCATTGTATGGGTGAAGTGATCTGCAGTTATGAAGTGGAACAATTGGGGCCTCCTGGTGGCACAGGGGTGAGTCTCAGTGCTATCGCCACTATTGTCTGCGTTCAGTCAGGCCCGGGAGGTGACCCCCATGGCACAGCAGACCTCTCCTGCCTCGCCCGCTGCTCCCCTCAGCAGTGTATTTCAGTAGATCCGCCTGTTCTGCTCCCCACTCTGTCGCTGGTGAATTCTCTCACATTCCCCCCACCCTGTACCTCTGACCTATACCCCAGTTCTACACAAAAAAATAAGAAGAAGAAGAAGAAAATAAATCTGGGGAAACACTGGATACTTTTACCTTCACCCAAAGGAATAGGTTTAATGGTGAGCTTCAGGTAGCTAGAGAGCCCTATTGGCAGAATTTGGGGGACACTGGGACCAGAATGGACTTAATCAGAGGGTATATCTAGTTCTACAGTCATTCCAGTGGGAGGGGGAACCAGCCTCAAGTGAGATGGGAGAACCTTCTGTTCTTTCCTGCAGAGAGTAAGGCAAGAAGGTCTGCTAGACTAGGAGGACTCAGTACCTAAACTCCTGCGCCACTTAACTGCTCCTTGACTGAACTGTGGTAACACAGATTTGACTTGCCCCCAAGCTGGGGGAAAGTGGGGTCAACAGCTGCTCTCTCTCTCTCTGAATTTGTGAGAATCCTATCATTCAAGAGCAGCCGTGACTAAGGCTGTTTCCAGCCATGCAGGTTCCAAAGAGCTTCCATCTCCATGATATCCATAGAGGCCTCCCAGCCACTTCCCGAGGTTAGCGTGACAGAATTCAGCGCCCCTGCCAGTAACTGTGGAACAGGATTCCACCACTGACACAAATGTTGACACAAATGTCATGGAACGCGCTGCCATTTTCCATCTTAAAGAGCCACCTCTTCCAGGGAACATGCTGCATATAAAAATGCATGTATTCAAAAATGCTCCTGGAGAATCATTCTTCGGTGGGTGGATGGATGGGAGGGTGGGTGGGGATTTTGGCACATGAATAACAGCAGGGAAGATATTTTGGAGCAGGTAAGGCTTTTCGCCTGCGGATATCAGAAAGCAGGTTTATTATGCTAGGGTGAATTCTAGCTGAAAAGGGGGCCAACGCCTCACCCTCTTGCCCAGTCTACACCCTGCAGAAGTCTGAGAAACCGACTTGCAGGGCAAAAAAGCTCAGGGGAGCTGACCGTGTGTAAGACTCTGATGAAATCACAGGAGGACCCTCTGCTAAGTCCTCACCCCTGGGGCTGAACGGGAAGCAGCTGCCTTTGGGGAGACACTAGCCTCAGACCCTGCTCTTGTCTATATTCTCTTTGGAAGCCTGAGGAGTTGGGCTTCTAAAACCAGTGTAGCTTCTTTCCCTGTGGTGCTCATACCCACACAGTGCGAGTCCCTAGAATCCCACTCAGCACCCCCAGCCCTCCAGTCCCTGGTTGACGTGCTCCACCAGCCACCCCCTTCCCACCATCCAGTTGCCCCCGTCAAACTGGCACTCTGTGGCGGTGGGAAGAGCAATCAGTTTAAATTTATAAAAGGATCTGCACTAAGGTACAAGTGACCCACGACTTCACCCTCCCAGGGGCATTTACTTTTTAAAAAGGAACTCTTAACCTAAATTCTGCTCTATAATTAGAAAAGTGAAGTATGGGAGTTCTGGGTCCAGGATGGGATGGCATCCAGGTCTCCTTACCTGTCCCGGAGCACTGACAGACCCAGATGAACAGGCGCCACAGCAGCACCTCAAAGTTGTTCTAAGGGGTAGGGGAGGCCTAAGAGTAAGCCATGGCAGCTGCCCTTGGGGGAAGGCCCCCAACTCTTCCCGCCTGTGAGGGTTCCCCTGCCCATGACTTTGGCCTCCCACAGAACAGCCCGGCTCTCTCTACGAGAGGAAAGGCCCCCTGGGAAGGAGCAGGCTGCTCGGGAGTGCCAGCTCCCCTTGGGAGCGCCGGTTCCGAGCTCCGGGCAGGCTGCGCGGGGCCCCAGGAGAGCAGGGGAAGGATGCACGTGCCGGCGGAGACCTGGAGACTTTTCCCGGGCCTCCTGCGGCGTCTTTATCCCCCAAGGCCCGAGGGCAAGAGGCCCCGGAGCTGGGGGTTCCCAGCGCGCCCTTCTCGCGGCGCACCCTTCGGGAAGCCCGAGGGGCTCAGCTTCCTGCCCCGGGAAGCCCTGAGGCCGCTCCCGGACCCGCGGCGAGGCAAAGTCCGCGCCGGGCCCTTCCACGCGGACGCAGGCGGCCTCTGTCAACAGCCCCGGGCTTATCTGCCGCCGCCGTGGCTGTTTGCCTTCGGGGAGGCCCCGGCGGGCTGGGGGTTGGGAAGGCCCGGGAGACACAGTCGCAGGGCTGGAAGGGCCCTCCGCGGCCATCTGCTCCCGCGCCGGCGCGCCCGGGGCCGCCGGGGGTCAGGGGGGGAGACGCCAAAGCCTGGGGCGCAGCCGCGCCCCGTCCCCGGAGTCTGACCCCGCGGGGAGGGCCCGCGCGGCGCGCAGCTCGGCCGCCTGCGGGCGGAAGGGGGGCGGGGGGCTGCCCTCGGGGCGCCTTCCCTCCCGCGCCCGCCTCTCAGCTGTCAGGGAGTTGAGCGGCGGGGCGCGGCGGACCCAGGGCGACTGCTCCGGATTTTCAAGGAGGTGGGGAGGGAGCGGTCCTCGCCTTGCTCCACATTCCACCGCTTTCGGAAAGCCCTCGGCGGCACCCGCCTCCCCGTAGGGGTCGGGGCACCCCTAGCCCGGGCGCGGAGGGGGACTCCCCGCACCCTGCGCCTGGGGCGGGTGTGTTCCTGCTCGGCGCGACTTTCTTTCTCTCCTGGCGGCACAAAGCGCGCCGCCTCTGCGCACGGTGGAGTGTCGGGGTGAACCCAGCCGCGGACCCAGCGCGGGCCAGGTCCCCGCGCGTGCAGCCCGCGCGCCGCAGCGGCTGCTCCAGGCCGCGCCCCGGGCCTCTCCCCCCGCGTGCCCGCGGCCCGCGCCTCTCCCTCGGCTCCGGGAACACTCGCACGAAGTGGACCTAGAGCTTCTCCTGTGCGCCGACCGGGCAGTTATGCCAAGTATTTGGCCTCGATTACCACGAGGCTAAGACGGCGGCCCTGGGCGCCGCGCGCCCCGCGGGGGCAGGTACCCGGAGGCTTCGCGACCCCCGACCCGGGTGACCCGGGAGGCGAACCTGGGCCCGGGACCCCCAGGCTGCCAGAGGCCGAGCCCGGCGGGGGATCCCGCGCTGTCTGCCTCAGTTTACCTTGCCCCGGGCTCCGAGCGCGAGCACTGAGCGGGGCGCTCGGGTGCCAGGGCCGCCGGCCGCGCGCCCCCCCCGCGTCCACGCCCCGCGCGGGCGCCCGAGCAGACGGCGGCGGCTCGGGGCGCAGCGCCTGGAGCTCGCTCCACTCCCACTCAGGAGAGGGAAACCGTGGCAACGGCGGGGGTGGGGCCGCGGCGCCGGAGAGGGGGCGGGGAGAGAGGAAGACTCGTTCGCCCCTTTCCGCCAGAGTTCGCGGGGCGCCCCCCGACCCCCGCGCCCCCCGCGCGCCGGCGCCGCGCCCCCGGCCCCTCGCGGGGCCCCGCTCTTCCCCCGGCTCGCCCCGGGGCGCGAGCTGGAAAAGCGCCGGGGCGGCCTGGGGTTTCGCCCCGGCCCGGGCGCCCCCGTCAACGGTGGGAGCGCGCGCTCGGCAGAGGGAGCCCCGGACCCCGCGTCCCCGCGGCTGCGGCCCCGCCGCGCTGGCCCCGCCCCCGCGCCGGTACCTGCCCCGCGTCCTCGCCCGCGTCCAGCTGCACGTTGCCGCGGCTGCGGCTCTCGCTGTCGCTGAGCAGGTCGTCCTCCGAGTCCTCGGGCAGCGACGAGGAGCCGGTGGAGGACAGCGACGAGGTGGACAGGCGGCGCGGCTGCTGCAGGTGCGCGGAGCCCGCGGCCGGGAGCCAGCCGCCCTGGGGCTCGGGCGGCCCGGGGCTGGCCGGGGGCACGTCGGGCTCCTCGGCCGTCACCGTCAGCTGCGGGATCACCGGGGCCGGGGGCGCGCGCGGGAGCCCGTTGGGGACCTGGCCCCCGCGCCGCTTGGCCCCGCGGGCCCGGGGCTCCCCCGCAGCGGCGGCCGCGGCGACCGCGGCGCAGCGCGCCTCGAAGAGCAGACGCAGCTCCCCGACGCTCCGGCGCGGGGCCCGCTCCAGCCCCGGGCTGCAGGGCCCCGCGCCCCCAGGCCGCGCCATGCCCGTCGGGCCCCCGGGCAGGGTCATGTCCCGGCAGCGGCGCCGCAGCGGAGCCCACCAGCCCGCGGCGCGGCGGGGAATGGAGGCGCTCGGCGCCCCCGGCTCGGGACTGCCCCGAGGCGGAGCCTGCGCGGCCACCCGCCCGCCCGGCCCCGCCTCGGCCGCGCCCCCCGCCCACTCCTTTCGCTTTCAGGGAAAGCGCGGGCCGGCGAGGACGGGCCCGGCGGGGAGGGCTCCGGCGGCCGGGAAGCCCGGACCGCGTGGACGCCGACCCAGCCCGGCCCCGCGGCCCCCCCGCGCGGCCCGAGGACTCGGGCGGGGCCGCTCCGCCCCCGGGCCCTCCAGCTGCTCCCGGCTCCGGGGCTGGGAAGAAGCCCCGCTGGCGCCGCCCCGGGCTCTGCCCCCGCCGGAGAGGAGCCGGCCCCGCTCTTGCGCTCGCCGCGGCTCCTCCGAGCTCCTTTCCGAGTTCGGGGCATCCCGGGCCGAGCTGTCCGAGTCTCCCGGGCCGCGGCTTTTCTCCACCCTCAGCCTCTGCCGCCCAGAGGTCGGGCTGGGCCGTCAGCCTCGCGAAGGAGCCTCACCCCACTCAGTGAGCCCCCAGAGGGGACTATCCTGGGACCAACTGAGGTCGCTCCCTCCCGAGCTCCCCGCCTCGCGGAGGGCAGGGAACAAGGTCAGGAGGCGGGTCCTGGATGCCTCCAGGTGGTGAGCGCAGGCCTCGGCCACGTCCGGGGCCGGGGGTGGGGGGGGTGGACGGAGCCCTTCTTCCTGCTTCCCTGGGGAGCTCTGGCCTTGGTGGCCCTGAGCAAGTCATTGCACCTCCTTGAACTGCTGGTTCTCCTCCGCAAGGTTGTTGCCACTTCTTAGGATTGCTGTGAGAATAAAACAGAACGAGAAGTGTGGAATCTCTAAAAGGTGAGAACAGTTTTAGTGCGGGGGGGGGGGGTAGGAAGAGCCGCTCTCTATTGCACCACATTCTAGATGTGCTTTTAGGCAGCCCCTTGAGCCCTCAGAGTCCTGCTTCCTCACTGGTAAATTTAGGGAACCTCACCGGAGCCTCTGGAAGAGCCCACAGATGCCCGGGAGGTTTTCCTGCACTGCAATAATGCGGCTCGTGGGGGCATCGCTCTTGGCGGGTCTTCACCCGCTTCCCAGGTGAGTGGTCAGCTGAGCTGCAAGTCCCAGCTGCATAGAAGCCGGGATTTCTCAGGGATTCTTGTCTTCCCCCAAATGCCGCCGGTGAGGACCCCTCATCAGGCACCCGGCGCTGAAGGGCGGCTGGGGCCTGTGGAGAGAGCACCCGCAGGAGGTGCTCCAGCTCTGAGTGAAGCAATGCAGAAGTTTCCTTCCCTCCTCCTTTCAGCCAGAACTCCAGGATGACCAGAGGGAGAGAGAAAGGAGGATCCAACGAGGGAAGGGAAATCCTCGCCACGAAGAAGGGAGCATGTCCTGGGGGAATGCATGCAAGTGAAGGAGTGGCAGGTAGAGAGGATGGGAGTGAAGGGGTAAGAGAGAGAAATACGGGAGTTTGAGTCCTGGGTGGAGAACTGTGGGGTAGCACAGGCTTCCTCCTCGAGGCAGAGGTCGCCGGAACCTCGGTGTTAGTGGGAAGGGCGTACTCTAGAGCTTGAAAACCCAGAAACACCCTTGCCCCCTCCACGTCTCTCCCTCCTTTGGAACTACCAGGGTCCACAGCATCTGGGAAGGTGCCGCCCACAGAAGGGGGCAGGGGCGGGTGGCATACGCAGAGTGGAGAATGAGCCAGAACTGTCAAGGAAGGACATGTACTGCCCACCTGGGTGCCCAGCAGTGTGTGGGCAATGTTGGAGGCACACGCAGGCTGGGAACTAGGTCTCCATCCTGGCCGCCAAGAGAAAATTCAGGGGCAGTGCCTTTTCTTGTATCAGGCCCTTGGCCAAGGGCAGCAACCAAAGAGGACTTCTTTGTCATATCTGCCCAGGTGTTTCTCACCAGAAAGGTAAGGGCAAACCTGGAAATGGGTATTGAAATGAGAGCTACCTTTCTAGGGGTGGAGAGTGGGAACCGCCCTTAGCAAAAGAATAAAGTGACTTGGGCCTCCCCGGTGGCTCCCGGGCCACTCCCCGGCCACCAGAGGAGGGTCCCACATGGCGCGCAGACCTCTCCTGCCGCCCGCTGCTCCCCTCAGCAGTGTACTTTGGTCCTTCTGCCTGCTCTGCTCCCCGCTCTGGCTCTGGTGAATTCTCTCACCCTCCCGCGCTTCTGACTGTACCCAGTGCTTGTATAAATAAATAAATAATTTTTTTAAAAAAAGAGTAAAGTGACTCAACCAGGGAGATTAAGGCTCTTGCATATAGCCATGCGGACACTTGGTGGAAAAGCCAGGGTGTGTCCTGGTTAGGTCTCCTGCCCTCTCCTTGCGTTATGCTACTTCTCTCAATAACATCTTGTCGTTCAGCCCCTGTTCCTTACCCAAGGAAGGCAGAGCTGGCCTCCACCAACCACAGGGGAGAAACATGAAGGCCCAGGGCGTGGCTATCCCTGTGTATCTGTGGGAGAAAGTCAAGGGGCTCTCATATCCTCTGGGTCAAGAATAACCCTTTGAATCCTAAAATCTGGTTCTTTGTGCCTCAGTTTCTCCAGTGCTTGAGGGTGTGCGATGGCATGGCTAGAGGAATGTGAAGAGAGAATATTAAACTGTCTACTATGGAGGGAGAGGAAAGGTCTCTGATATGCTGCAAAAAATGGTCACTAGGTGGCTGTTCTGAGATAGGCCACACAAGTCACAGACTTATCCACAAGGCCATTCATATGTCCAAGGAGAGAATGGATTTTTTTCTTGTGGCATTTCAGTTCAGGGGTTCTCCTGTAGTTTTCTGGGGTTCCTGAGTTATCACTCCTCTCCCTGGTCTTCTGGATTTATCAGTCTTAAGGGCTACATCTCTAAGGGGGGAAAATCCCTGGGGCACAGGACCTGGAAAAAAGCATGTGAGAGGTGGGAGGCTTCTGGGGACTTGCCTCATTTAGCCCTGACCTTCCCCTGCCTTTCCTCCAGGGCAGCACTAGTGGACCCAGGGCAGGAGCAAGGTCACTGCTTCCCAAGACTCACAGGTAGGGGGTCTCCCTGATGATGCAAGGGGTTAAGAGGAAACCTACCAAGCTATCTGCAGCTACTGCAGCACGAGTTCGATCCCCGGCCAGGGAGCTACCCACATGGCACAGCAGACCTCTCCTGTCTCGCCTGCTGCTCCCCTCAGCAGTGTTTCAGTAGATCTGCCTGTTCAGTTCCCTACTCTGTCTCTGGTGAATCCTCTCGCCACTACCCCACCTCCGGCCTGTACCCCAGTTCTTGTATGCATAAATAAATAATCTTAAAAAAAAAAAAGACTCACAGGTAGGGCCTCTCACCAAGAGGAGAGGGGATGGAACACAGCCTTTGATCTGCGCTCCTGAATGGGGCACCTGTTGATTGAGGGGACTTGAAGCCCTAGCCAGAGAGACCAGAGTCATTGTGGGTATGTCGGGGCGTGGGGGTAGGGGACAGTGACACATGGTCCTCTCGGCCAGGTGGCCAGGTGGTTCCTCTAATCACAACTTATAGACATACTGTGTGGAGCCTGGTGTTCTCCAGGAGTCCAATATTCTGTGACAATATCAGTGATTCATTCACTCACTCACAGAGCAAACAAACGTCCATTGAGCAGCTGCTCTGAACCAGGCACTGTGCTAGGTGAAAAGGATATAGGAACAAGGACTTCCCATGAACCCCTTCTTCACCGAGAGTGTTGGTGGTGTAGCATTCACATTGTCTTCTGGGAAGGAAATGGACAAGAAGTGACCCAACCAGAAAACAGGCCCCAGGCTGCAACACGGCCGCACTTACTCCTTTCCAAGGGACTGTCAGTGAGATCCTGGGAACCTTGGTCTTTCAGAAGCTTCATGCATCCCCACATTCCCTGAGCAGCCCGAAGCCCTTCTCTGCTCAGAGCATGCCAGTGGCGAGCCGGCCAGACCCAGGGTGCAGGGGAACTTGAGGATGGGTAGGAACTGGAGGTTTCTTTCCTCCCAGGAGGAGCAGTGAGTGAATGCCTTCACCTTTCTTTGCCAGGCCCTTTCCCTTACCTCTGGGTTTCCCCTCTCCATGCCATCTGCGATCCTAACCAGGAATATTCTGGGACTGGATGCGAGGCTCATTTAGCTGGACTAGAGAGCCAGCAGTGCCCACTGACCCTCCACCATCTGAATCAGTCTTATCTAAAAGGAACAAAATGTGTCACCACCCCGTGTGCGCGCAAGAGGAACATGCTCTCTCCTGACACACTTCAGAAACAAGGCTTTCCATCCCTCCCAGGAGCCTGAGTCCCTGTGCTTCTCCCTCCTTTTCTGCAGACTTGGAGCCTACAGCGCTCTCTCCCAGGGCCAGGTACAGGCCGAGGGGACGTGGAAGGGCGGGGCGGGGCTTCGGGGCTGCCCTAAGAGCCCTCGGGTGCGGTCCTCTTGTCCCATCCCGACAGCCCCAACCCTCTAAATGCCGAGGGGAGCAGGCACAGTCTTTCATTTTGTGGGTGATTGCTCTGCCAGCCGGCCTGACATCCCCCCGAGGGCTGGGCGCCGAGCCCGCAGGCCCTCCGCTGACGGTCGGCACCAGGGTCACCCGAAGCTTCTTCGAGCAAGCTGGGGTCTGGAAGCCAGGGCCTGCCCGCCTGGGTGTCAGGGGCCGAAGGGCACCTCGGTCACGCTGCAGAAGCGCGCCCGAAAGCTGAGGCCCCCGTTTCCAACTAGCAGGACCCCGGGACCGACGCGAGCCCCACGCGGTTCAAGCTTGACGGTGCGGGCGCGCGCTCGAGCAGGCAGCCGACCGCCTTCTGGCGGGGCGCGGGCCGGGCCGGGCCTGGGCGCGCAGAGGCCACGAAGCCGTCGGCTCCGCAGACCCGCCCAGACCCGCCCAGACCCGCCGCAGACCTTTCTCGCCGCGGGCTGCGTCCGTGCCGCGGGGTCTCACTGCCGAGCGCGCGGCGGTCTGGGGACAGACGGGGCTGGGGGAGGAAGGGTCGAATCCCCCCAACACGGCGCCTCAGGCTGGACGTCCACCTCCCTCACCCCGCAACGCTTCTCTCCACCGCGTTTACTGGGCGTTTAGGCGGCGCTGGGTGCTCGGGATAGGGAAATTTCGAGGTCGTAGGTTCAAGGCTGGGGGTGGACTCACAAATAACAGCAGAACATCGTGGTGAGTGCTGCGCCTGGAGAAGCCGGCTGGAGGTGCTCCCACACCCGAGTGGGAGGGGCTCTTCAGGGAAGGCTTCCTGGAGGAGGTGACTTCAGCCGAGTGCTGAAGAATGAATGAGTTCTCCGGGGAAAATAGATGCAGACAGACCAGAGCATTCCAGGAGAGGTGAACATGTGAGTGGTTTAGCAGGATGAGGTCTCCACATGCGCTTAGCAATTCAGGGCCAGCGAAAGCTAAATGAGGGGGAAAAGAGTATTTTGAAGGCGGCATCAAGGTGGTCACGGTGGGGAGGATCAGAACTTTGTTGGACTTCTTTACCCCTATTTTTCGGTTTGGTAGTTGTTTTTTGTTTGTTTGTTTGTTTTTAAATTGCTGTTGTTGGTGATAGGGAGGTCAGGTCACACTCTTTCTGATCCTGCTGGAGGAGTGGAGAGGTGGCAGCCTTCAGATCCTTTGACTGGGAGCAGGGATGACAAGACAGATTCTCAAAGGGCTGTCTTGTCTGTTTGGGCCCTGGTAAATAAAAGGGGCCAGGCTGTCCTCTGCGCAGAAACTGTACTCTCTAGGATTCAGGAACGCACAATGGTCAGGTAGCAAATGACAGGGAGTTGGAGAAAACCTCAGTGGTCATAATTGCAACCTCAGTGGTCAGAGGCAGCCTTGAACTAGGTTCCTTCCATTTTGTGATTGTCACCTCCCAGTTTCCCATCTCTCCAGATGACCTGGGATCTGCCTTCCTAGCTAAAAGATGGTCAGAAAGCTCTGATACAGTTACAAGTAGTAGGGTTGGTGAGTCTTACAGAGCTCCCCAGTTTAGGGGCATACTCATACAACAGGCAGAAAACAGGACAGCAAAGGAACTGTGCCCTTAGCCAACCGACAGCTGGGAGGACCAGACTCTCACTAGAGCTGGACAGTGTGTCAGGGCCTACCTAGTTTTCGTTAAAGCATAATTGTATTTTCCAAGGTAGGAAGTAAACCAGGCCAGTTGGAGGTTGCCCTGGCTCTAGACAACTACCATAGCATGGAGGCTTTGGGGGCCCTAGGCTGAAGGGTTGAAAACAGCTACTTTCACTTTTGGAGGTACTGGGTCAAGAAAAGAGGAAGGAGAGAAACGGAACAAGTGGGCCTCTTGGACTTTCAGAACACGACTGAGAATTGCCACTTTGGATGCAATCCTTGGACTGAATTTGATCCCCTGGTTGAAACAGGGCATAAAGTTTATTTACAAATATCTATAGTTTGAGTGACAGGTCAGGATTTCACAGAAACAAAAGCATTCTTTTTGAGGGAAGTTACAGAAACAAGAGAGACTTAGATGATGAACTAGGCATATGGACATTGGCCTTTCTGGTTCCTGGAAGTTAAAAACGTGTAAAATAGGCTTAGGGGCTTTGCCCTTCAATACTGAAACCACAGGGGTGGGGCCGTGGGGGGAGGGGGCGGGTGGCTGGAGCAGGGGACTGCTGCAAGAATTCCTCAGCACAAGAACTACTGCTAACCACCAAAAGGCTCCAGCTGGTGGGACAAAGCCATGAATATCTTATGCCTGGTCAAGACTTGAGTTCAGAGACCCTGCTTCAGTTGTGACTGGGGTCAAGTCCTCAGTGTTAATTCCAGTCATCAAGTAGGCTACTTAGGCACTAAGTTAACTTTTGGGTCTTCTTCGGTTGGCTTTTCTCTCTGCTGTGTTTGGCATCTCAGAAGGAAATTTTCAGCAGCTGCATGTGGGGATGTGGCAAAGTGGCTACAGTGTGATGCAGTTTTAATAAAAATTTTATTACACAGCCATAATGTAATTGACACTTCTCCAAATCGAAATGATACTAAATACAGATCTACATGGTGGACCAGAATGATTCCAGCAAATTGTATGGATTCTATAATTTCATGTCTTTTAAAACAATAAAGAAAAATAGTCCAAGTTCGTCATGATAGGAGAGGTCCCAGCAGCCTCCGGGACTCTGCCAGGGTCCAGACAATGTTTAACAGTCTGTGATTCCACATTTACACAATAACCTATAAAGAGTTTTGGTTAATGGACTATTCAAGTATATATGATTTTAACAAGTCCATCACCATTCCTTTGCCCAACCGAACTGTGTCACAGCTACCACATAGCTGTGTTACAGTCATATTTATCAATTTTACAGTCACAATACTTTTAAAAAACCATCCATTGCTGCTTTTTTTTTTTTAAATAAAAAAGTGTAAACTAAGTTAAAGCAACACTGAGGCTCTATTCAACCCAGAAGAGTTACCAACTTCATTTTTATGTTTAAATACCACTTAACTCCATGATTCCCATCATCCCCCTTCCTTACGGAAAAGTAGGGTGAAGTACCAAGCAAAGCTTTTAGATTTCTCTCCCTCTTGTGGGAATTAGCAGCTCTCAGCTGTTTCTTTACCTTAGTTCTTGATATATATAGTCAGCTGTACTTTGTTCTGAAAAGATTTGTTAAATGCCACTTTTATTTACACTTGGAGCTTTACACCTGAGAATGATTATCAAGCAGTCCGCTTATCTCTTTTCAAACATTTCATAAAGACACACACACTTCTTTGCTGGTTTTACCCTAGCTGCACAACAATATATATGCTTACCATATATATGTACACACACACACACACACAGACACAGGCACACACACGAAACTGCACAAGCTTGTAACATCTGCAACCTATCTTTGTGTTCGTTCTCTCCACATTCATGTTGAATACTTGCTCTTAAAAACAAAACAAAACATTATTCTTGCTGAAACAACAAAACAGAATCACTAGGAAGGGACAAGTATAAGGGGTGGGGAAAAGATACACTCTGCGTTCAGCCGGAAGCTGAGGGCCCTGGTCTCCATGGGACAGCGAGACACCTGCACTACCTTCCCTGGTACCTGGCCGTAGGCTTTCCTCCCTGGCCTAGAGGGCAAAGGCCAGACTGGGGAGTTTTCTCCAAGGTGAGGAGGTGATGGGGAAGAGGAGGTGGGGAAGGGGCAGTTACACAGCTACAGCAGTCAGGCCTGTTTAGTAAGAAGAATCACATTTAATGAGTTTCTTTCTTGCAGTTTCAGATGCTCAAGTACAGCTGAAAAATATCTGAAACAGCTATAGACCCATGACAGACTGTTAGATACAAAGAGTACTGCATTTTAAAAAAATGATAAAAAAATCCACACATAGACACATACACACAAAACACACGCACACACACATACACACGCGCGCGCATTTTCTCTCTCTCTCAAATAGACCCCCCTCCCTCCCCATAAATGTACACTTTTGGGAAACTAAATTGGTTTTGAAAACCTCTCTTCCACAGAGATGGGAAGGAGAGAAAGATGAGGAGAGAGGAAGGAGGACTGCAGGTGCCCAGTCCCCACTCCCTCCACAAAGGTCAGGTGCCAAATGTTCAATGGTTGGGTCCAAGGCAATCCACTGAGGAGACTGCCCAGTGCTGCTGCTACTGCCACCAGGGGCTCCAGCAAGAATCTCAGCTCCACGGTAATACTGAATGCGTGCAGAGTGGCCAATGAACTGTGCTGGTTTGCAAAAAAAGAAAAAAAAAAAGAAAAAAAAAAAGGCAAACACAAATCTAAAGACATGGATAAAACCCCAGAGCCCAGGTCCGCTCTGGGTAGGGCCTGCCTGGGGTTGGTGGGAGATGTGCAGACAAGGGAGGTCTATACAGTAAATGGTTTATATTACAGATGACTGGCAGTTTAGAGTCTCTTCCCAGTTCTACTGCTGCTCCAGCCCAAAGAGGGCAAATCAAAGGAAAAGAGGAAAGGTGGGCACTGTGATGGGGCATGCAGGGTCGGAAGCAGCAGGCTGGGTGCGCTCAAATAAGCCCCCGTCGTTTTTTGTAGTCTTCCAAGTTCAGAGATCTCTTTGGAGCCCCATCCTTGGCTGGCGGAGCCTTGGAGGTGATGGCCAAAGCCTTTGACTCTATGGGAAAGAAGAGCACATTGGCATCTGAAGTACCTACAAAGTTGTTTTAGATCTTACGCTGCACTCCTTCAGACAGCCTTCCTGGCTGCTTGCTCTCAACATACCTGCAGCCTCTCTTAGTCTGGCCTTTTTAAGTACTGATGAGCAGGTACCCCTATTTCTTCCCTAACAGCAGGCCTTCTTGCTGGCTGAGCGAGTCACGGAGTGATCTGGTTCTGGGCCATCACCATCCCCACAGGTACCTACCTGAGCTGGGAACTTGTAAATCAATCTTCACATCAAAATCATGTACTTTGAACAAGTCTTCTGAGAGGTCACTGGCTGACTTAGAATTCAAATCTTTATCCTTTCCCTGACCCTGCAATGTGAAGAGGAATCTAATTATTAAAGAGTATAAATGCAAGAGGATTTTAAATAGCAGCAGACACCAATGATAAAAGCTCTAGCTCAAAATTCATTCTATATTCCTATTAAGGCCCTCTTCTAACTCCTTCTCCAGAGGGAGGACAGCAGAGGTCAGAGACAAAGAGGTTTCTTTTCAGAAGCCTAAAAGCAAAGAGGAGAAGGAAGGTTCATGCTGTGGTGTGAGGGTAAAGAGTGGCGGTAAGATAAGAAGCTGCCTTCTGAGCTGAAATTTCAGGGATTCCTGGAAGAGCTTGGGCACCAAAGGAAAAGATCTAACTTAGGTAGAAAACTGCTTTTTTTTTTTTTTTAAACTGCTTCAAAATTGGTAGTTTCTATGAGTTTAACATTTTAGTTTTCAAAGAGCTTTCACCTTTACAACTATCTAATCCTTACATGTCATCTGCCCCCCTTATTTGTCCTGTGAAGTAAGTAGAGTATTTGCTATTCTCCCCATTTTACATATGAGAAAATAAGGAGTAGAGGGTTAGTTATCAGCTGTGTAAAGCCACAGTCAAGAACAAAATTCACAACCTGTCTGCAGCTGTTTGTTAAATGTGTAAACAAGTGGGATGGAGAAAGGACCTCAAATGGGACACCATTTTCCCCCAGCTGGGAAAATCAAGCCCAGACTAGACAGGGGCTTGCTGCAGTGTGCAGGTCAGCAGCCTAGTACTGTAGGTCATACTTGCCTTGCTCATTTCCTTTGGAGCATCTGGTAATACTCCAGAACCATATTTTGCATTCAGCTGGGCCAAGATGGCAGCCTGAACAGCTGGGTCTCTGGACTGAGAAAGAAAATAAGTTATTGTGGAGATTGTTCAACACTCACTTCCAGATTCTTTCTTTCTCTTTTTTCTTTGAAGCTTTATAACAACTTATAAGCTAAGGTTTATTTCTATGTAGTACACATAACTAAATAACAGAAAGAAACTGAGTTCAAAGAACCACATTTCCATATTTCAATTCTAGTAGTATTTGGAGTACACAGAATATCAGATCTTTTATCATCAAGTAATCAGTGAGACAACACCAGATTCTTTTCTACCTAGAACCACTAACATTATAAGCTGGTGAACCCATTAGCAACTCAATGGTAGCAAAAAGAGGCAATTAAAAGTTCTGCAGTCAGGGCCACCCTGGTGCAAGGGGTTAAACACAGCACTATGAAGCTATCTGCAGCCACTGCAGCATTGAGTTCGATCTCCTGGCCAGGCAGGGGGCTACCCACATGGCGCAGCAGACCTCTCCTGTCTCGCCTGCTGCTCCCCTCAACAGTGTATTTCAGTCCGTCTGCCTGTTCTGTTCCCCATTCTGTCTCTGGTGAATCCACTCACCCCCCGCACCTCTGGCCTGTATCCCAATTCTAGTATGCATAAATAAATCAATCTTAAAAAAAAAAAACAAAAAACAAAAACAGCTCTGCAGTTTGCTGCACTGTAAACCCACCCCAGCACAGGGAGGTTAGTCCCACAGGTTTCCACAAATCCATGCCAGGTTTTCACTACCTATATGTCTTACAGCAAGATAAAAAAGGAAGTATCCAGACCCAAGCGTTTCAGGCAAGCAAATCCCACTAAGACAACATTATTTTTAACCTCTTTATTAATCTCCTAGTGGAATTCATTTTCTATCCCAGAATCTAGGTCCTGACTAAAAATGCCCTCTTTAGGCACTCACATTAGAAACGATGGTAGGTTTGCACTGTCGCCTGGTAAAGGGATCCATCTGTTGGTTTTTCATGTTGTGACTTTCAGCCTGAAACAGAGTGCTTACATTATAGAACTCTATCACCCACTCCCGCCCCACCACCACTACGCGCCCCAGTCATCATAAGCTTACAACTAAATAACGGTTGCAAGGCCCTGAAAAATTTCAGAAGCTATCAAGAACACCAGGACAGACATGGAGCAACAACCAAAGAACAAAATTGCAAGCTGACAAAACAATATGAATACCCGTGGAGTAGATTCTAAGATGGGGAGGGCTAAGACAAGGCAGAAGATTGCTTTTCCTTATAAACCAAACCATATGGGGCTAGGTGTGCATACGGAAAGAGTGAGTATGTTAAGGGTATACGTTACTTCAATAACTAAGAAAAAAAGCACGAGCAAGATACAGAGATTTCATTATCATTTATTAATTACAACGGTTTTCAATTATACACATAAAATTCTTACTCACCACAAGGGCCTTTTCAGACTCCACAATGTTCCACTCCCGGTTCCGCTGGTTGATGTAACTGTGGAGTGAGTAAGAGGAGCGAGTCAGTGGACTGTGACAGGAGGGAGGGAGTCAGGGAGCCTGACCCCGGAGATACATGGAGCTATGCAGCACAGAGTGTACAAGGCCACAGGCCTGCCTGATAATTCTGGCAAGGCCTAAGGGCTAAGGAGGATAGGAGCCCAACCAAATCAGGCTCAGTAACGCACCTTATGGCAGAGATGTTCTTGGTTCGCTGGCGGTCCAGGGCCTCTGCCCGCTCCTCCAGTTCATTCAGCTGGTCTTGGATTTGTTTGGCCTTGTCTTGATCCCCCTGGTCCTCAGCCATGGCCTGCACACAGAGGGAAGTATGAGTTCTGGGTTATGAGTGGTTCTATATCAAGTGTCCCCTTCCTTGTAGCACAGGTAAGCTATCTTCAGTGATGAACAAAATGACACGAGATGTGAAAGAACACTAAAAACCAATTTTACAAATATATAAACACTGTAGTTTTTATTAAAGTAGCAACACTGTCTACCATGTTTCCATATAGCTAGCTGCTTCTGGGTCCAGGGCAGCAGTGATGTGTAAATTAACTTCAGAAGCCCGGTCCCATGTGGCTAACACTCTAGCACAGTTCATTCTACCCTGACTTGAAGAATGGAAACCACCCAACCACAACTACATCGACCCAGTGCTGAAACCAGCCCAGGGTATCTCATGACACATGATACTAAAGTGCCTAGACAGTGAGGGGAAGAGAAAAAGCGAGATCAGTTTCAATGGACAGAAAGGAACGTGGGCAAGGAATGCTCTCCAGGTACCAAGACAGCACTGCGCTGCCTACAGTCAAGTGAGTGCAGTAACTCTACCCGCTAACTGGGCAGAGGACGAACAAGTTCCATCATCTCCTTACAGAATGGGGCAAAAAGGGCAAGCACAAGTCCTTACCTTTTCCTTTAGCAGCTGAGTCTTCTTCATAGCATAGTTGGGTGGAGCTTTTCTGAACCTTTCTTTCTCTTTTACAATCTGTACCAGAGAGGAGATACCAGCAGTGAGGTATTCCTAAACTAGTTTTGTAGACAGGCTGAATGAGCCCATTTTGGAAGCAAGCAAGCAGATATTTAAAAGGGGGCTGCTCTTCCTATAGCAGTGTCATGTCCCAGAGAGAGAGCCAGTTCATTCCAAGGGATACTATGCTGCTTCCAGGGTCACGGAGATTCTTCTGGGACAGTCTGAAGGAACATGCACCAATAAACAGCAGCAGCCCAAGGGCCTGGTACTGTAAGGCTAGCCACTGTCCAAGAGAACAGACATCAAAGACTTTTACTAAAATGTTTTGGAGAAAGAAAACTCTTAAAGGACCAAGCCTAGCAGAATACAGATCCCTGAACTTGAATATACTTCTTTAGTCTATGACTTCAATGAGAAAGCATCGAAAAAACCTTGATGAACCAGAAAGAATAAAGCAGCAAGGTTAGTTTTCCCTCAACTTCATGTCATAATAGTAGAGCTATAACTGTCAAGATACAGGGAAAGAAAAGAAAGTCATGATCTTGTGTAAATATGGTTCTTGATGAACTTCCAGGCTTTGAGGCCCCAGGATTCTTACCTCTTCAATGTCCTGGTCGTTGAATTTATAATTAAGGGCTTCTTTAATGGATAATTCCTTCTTATTGATTTCATCCAGGGTGGGGAGTTGCATGCCAGCAGAGAACATCTGGATCAAAATGAGATAAAGGTTATTAAGAGATTTTGGACAGAGACTCAGAATTTTCACGAACTGCTGGGTGTTATCTACTTACCGCTTCTTTCCACTTCATGAATTCACTTTCAGTGAATTCTTGGTTTGAGACAAACTCTAGGCGGAACACTCGTTGGTCATTGCCATGCCTACATGAGAAAAGAGACAGCATCTCCAAGAATGTGCAAGTTTACTGCAGTGCAAGCAACGTTAAGTGACTCTGCCATTCTTCTAGGAACAGCAACTCTGCATATCATAGCCACGCCCTACCCCAACTGTTTAACTGTTCCCCCCACAACCGTGTATCTCTCTTGTTTTTGCCTCTATCCTGATGCCTATAATACTGTTTCCTCATAGCAGGTATTCAGTAATATCATGATATTGAAGAGGAAAGTAAGTCCAGAGTGGTGATTTGATTTGTCAAAGATCATGTCAGTTAGTGATTACAGTCAGTACCAGAAAGAGGTCTCCTGACCACGCTCACAAAGGAAATAAATGCCTGCAGGGCTATAGGAGGGGCTCTCACAACTGGACTTGAAAAATTTTTTTTTCTCTATTGAGGCAACAGTGGTTTACAATACATGAAAGAGAAGTTTACACCTTCTCAGATGTATGTCACCACCCCATCCCCCCAACTGGGCTTTTTCATTTTATATATGTTTTACCACTTCATATTCTCTGATTTCCCCTTATGGGAGAAACATTTTCCACATTCCCTACAGGTGCAGGCAGTATACAAGTTTCTCTCCAAGCTCCCTGTGTGGACAAAACAGTGCTCAGTGTAAGGAGAAACATCAAACTGGGAGAGAGCGTCAGCCCAAACAGGGAGTGCCCGTGTGCAGTGGGAGCAGATGTGACCAGAGAAACACCTCTCCTACCGTAGCTGCAGCCCTTTGTTTGTCCTGGTGCCTCCCAGCTGGTAAACTTTGGCAGTTTCTACAACACCCGTTATCTCAGCAACCTAAGCGAAAGACAGAGACAACAGTCAAAAACAGACTTGCAGAGCTCTCCACTCCCCTCTCCCTTTGGCTCTGTTGACCTGGATGCAGCATTGAGAGGGGCCCACAGGTGCCTAGTATCTTGGGCACCTTTCTTAGGTTTAGCACTCATGAGCATCAAGCATTAAGAAGCTCTGTGCCTGCTGTAAACAAGTGCCAGGAAAGGAGGCAGTTAGCTTGGTGGGCCTGTTCGAAGTTCTCCCTCCAACTTAACTCTATACTAAGGGATATATTTGGGATTTCAGAGGGCAGTTTTATAAACCGAGTGTGAAGACCAGGGAGGTGAGTTTCTATTGTAAAGCTTCTTGAGACATGGCATGGCATGGCTACTGGGTCTCACAGGAAGTGAGCACATGTTAAAAGCCAGACAAGCCAGAATAATAAAAAAGCAAAGCAAAAAAAAAAAAAATAAAATAAACAAATAAAAATAAAAATTAAATGTTATGGTTCAGTCATTTAGACCATAGAAGAAGTGCTGGAATCCATCAAATAACCTCTATTAGGTTAGAGGGGAGTTTCTGTAATTTTTTTTAAACCACAATATAATTCCCTGTTCAAGAAGTCACTTGTTATATAACATGGAAACTTTTCATTTATTTTCCAAATAAACAAAACTTCCAGATTATGTAACTTCCAGTGACTACTTCATCAATGTCTCCTCATTTTTATATTAACAGAGGATAGAGAATTTACTCTCAATCCAAACCTCTCAGTCCCTTGGGCTCCAAGAACTCTTTCCAGCAGCAGGTCATGCCTGCTCCCTAGTTATTGCAGACTGTCATTATTCTGTGGGTATCTTAATTGGAGTCCATGTTCCCATCAAGTGGTGGAAGAAGGGTGACATTTGTTCAGCAGCTCCTAGTTCTCCCAAATGAGAACCACTGTGTTTAAAACATGAACAGTTGACCACGGAAAGAAACACCAACCCGGTAAACTGGCTTGCTATTGTGGTTTCCAATGCCAATCCGCACAAAACATCCCGTGACAGTTTTAGCAAAGAAGGGCATGTGACACCAGCGTTCCAACTTATGCCGTGATAATCGAACCCGATTCAGTTCGTCAGGTAAGGAGACTGGTTGCGACTTTGGAGGGATCTCTTCTTTCCTATGAGGAACAAAGGGCACTGGGAAAAGTGTTCATCATAAAAACAAATCAAAATAAATAAATAATACCAATTTCTCAAAACTTAACCAAACTACATGTGATTAACACTATAGGTAGAAAAAAAACGAAGCACCAAGAGAGCTGTAATAGAATTCTGTTCTTAACTGGCAGTGTTAACTGTTTTGACTGAGGCTGCCATCCCAGATAATCTACAGAACAAGAAAATAATGGAAGCTCCTGACATGAATTTCCTAACTGCCAGGCCCTGATGAAATGTCAAGGTTACAGGCTAAGAGGCAAAAGCAGAAGCATATTCTGAGTGCTGAGGAACTCAGTCCAGCAATTCAGTGAACAGACCAAACCAGAGTACATGGTCAAAATGGGGAGATTTAAGGAACTACGTTGAGCTTCTCCTCCAAGAACCCACCTATCCTGACTAAAAGACCAACATGTACAACAGCTTACTCTTCTTCCTCATCAGATGAAGATGTTCGAGATGAGCGGTCTGATTTTTCGCTGGACTTGTCATCCTCTTCCTCCTCCTCATCGTCGGAGTACACTTCACTGGTTTTTAATGGCTGTTTTTTGGCGAGGAGCTCAGCTAAAAAGAAAAGGAAAATATTTACCTAAGTTCTCTTCAGAAATGGAACTGTCTTTCATCTTTCAAAAAGAAATGGAAAAGGACTCAAAAGAACAGTTCCATCTTCTCTGGACTAGATTGTGGTTACTTGGCCTAAGTATAGTGAGTTAAATCAGAGTTGAAATCACTCAGGTGTTCAACATCACATACCCAACAAAAAAGGACTGAAACTTTGTTACTTAATGGGCAGAAAGGCAACCATCTCTACTGACAGCTGTCTTTTATTGCACTGAAGATATCTGAAGATGGGCAGGAAAGGTTGAGAAAGAATTCATAATGTCCCCAGAATCTTTGAGGGAAACTTTATCATTATGATTTACAGCACTATTTGTAATAGCAGAAGACTAAGAAGAGGTGGCGCAAAGGGTTAAATCTCAGCACTATCAAGCAATCCGCAGCCACTGCACCACAAGTTCGATCCCTGGCCAGGGAGCTAACCCATGTAGTGCAGCAGACCTCTCCTGACTCGCCTGCTGCTCCCCTCAGCAGTGTATTTCAGTGAATCTGCTTGTTCTGCTGCCCACTGTCTCTGGTACATACTCTGGTGGCCCACCCCCGCACCTCTGGCGTGCACCCCAGCTCTCGTATGCATAAACAAATCTTTAAAAAAAAAAAAAAAGGGACTAAGAACAACCCAAATGTCCACACAAGGGACTAGCTGAATCACCTCTAGTACCTCTAATGGACAACAATGCAGTGATAAAAAAGGAACCAAATATTATTCATTATACATCCTGAGTCAGAAAATGCTTTAAAAAGGGACAAAAACTGGGCCTCCCTGGTGGCGCAGAGGTTGAGCGCTGGGTTGCGAAGCTGCCTGCAGCCTCTGCAGCGCCGGTTCAATCCCCGGCTGCTCCCTGGCCACCCTGGAGGAGGGTCCCACATGGCGCACAGACCTCTCCTGCCGCCCGCTGCTCCCCTCAGCAGTGTTCTTTGGTCCTTCTGCCTGCTCTGCTCCCCGCTCTGGCTCTGGTGAATTCTCTCACCCTCCCACACTTCTGACTGTACCCAGTGCTTGTATAAATAAAATAAATAAATCTTTAAAAAAAAAAAAGGTACAAAAACTATTTGAGGCTTGTGTTTTATATGGTTACTGTCTCAGTTACCCAGCTTTGCTATTGTAGAGAGTGAGCAGCCACAGGCAATTATTAAACAAATGGGCATCACTTTATTCCAGTAAAATTTATTTACAGAAAGAGATAGTCTGCCAGCCACTACTGTACATACAAACAAAGGAGTCATCTCTAGGACATAACAGTTCAGTGTGGGAAAAAAAAGCAAGGTACAGAAAAGTATATACACGCTCTCATTAATCTAGGATGAGGTGAATCTGGGTTCTTATATTTGAAGAAAAAGGATGTATTTTAAGTGGGAGCATGGGATGGTATGAAATAGAAATAGACAGTAATCTCTCAATATACCTTGTTTATATACAAAGCTTAGATTTGACTTTGGAACCATGTATTATAAAACAAAATAAAATGTCTCCAAACATCACAAGCAAAATGAAACAAAGTATTCATTTGATGGCACAATCACACAAAAAGAAACTATAATTAAAATGACTTTACTTTTTTTTAAGAAGTGGGGTACAGGCTAGAGTCACAGGGGGTGAGAAGATCAGCCAGAGAGAGCCGGGAGCAGAACAGGCAGATCTACTGAAATACACTGCTGAGGGGAGTAGCAGGGGAGACAGGAGAGGTCTGCTGCACCATGTGAGTTGCTCCCCAGCCAGCCCAGGATCGAACTTGAACCACAAAGGACGCAGACAGCCTTACAGCACTGCGCTCAATCTCCTACGCCACCAGGGAGGCCCTAAAATGACTTCAAAACAGAAGTCAGGTGTGTGTGTGTGTTTTTTTTTTTAAATATCACATTTATTTATTTTTTAAAAAAAATTTTATTTTTATATTCCCCATACAATTGCAACCCCCTTATTTTGAGTCAGGTGTGTTTTAAAACACAACCCCTGGTGGTGCAAGGGGCTAAGACGCAACCTATGAAGCTATCCGCAAACTCTGCAGCATGAGTTGGATGGCAGACCAGGAAGAAACCCACATGGCACAGCAGACCTCTCCTGACTCGCCCGCTGCTCCCCTCAGCAGTGTATTTTAGTCCATCTGCCTGTTCTGTTCTGTTTTGCACTCTGTCTCTGGTGAATCCTCCTAACCCCCCCACACCTCTGGCCTGTACCCCAGCTCTTGTATGCATAAAAATAAATAAATCTTAAAAAAAAAAAACAACAAGACAGGGCCTCCCTGGTGGTGCAAGGGGTTAAGATGCAACCTGCAAGGCTGTCTGTGGCTGCTGCAGCACGAGTTCGATTCCCAGCTGGGGAGCTGCCCACATTGCGCAGCAGACCTCTCCTGACTTGCCTGCTGCTTCCCTCAGCAGTGTATTTCAGTAGATCTGCCTGTTCTGCAACCCAGTCTCTCTGGTGAATCCTCTCAAACACCCCCACCCCTGCACCTCTGGACTGCACCCCAGCTCTTGTATGCACAAATAAATCTTTAAAAAAAAAAAAGTCATTTGGAAGACATACAGATCAGAGGAATGGAAAACCCAGGAACAAACCTTTGCATATATGTTCAATGATTTTCGACAAGGGCACTAAAATTTCATTGGGGAAATGAGTTTTTTCAAAAAAATGGTGCTGTGAGAATTAATCATCTCACATTCAGAGGAAAAAAAAAAAGTTGGACCGTTACCTTACACAATAACTAAAAATGAACTCAAAATGGGTCAAAGACCTAAAATGACTAAAAAACGATAAAACTCTCAGAAAAACATAAGATTGATGATATAATGGATTTGGCAATGATTTCTTAGATATGACACCAAAAGCATAGATCATAAAAAGTAAACTGTAGGGGCCTCCCTGGTGGCTCAGGGGATAAAGTCCGTGCTATCAAGCTATCGCCAAACACTGCAGAATGAATTTGATTCATGGCCGGCCAGGGAGTAACTCACATGGTGCAGCAGACCTCTTCTGCCTTGCCCACTGCTCCCCTCAGTAGATCTGCCTGTTTATTTCAGTAGATCTGCCTGTTCTGCTCCCCACTCTCTCTGGTGAATCCTCTCACCCCTTGCACCTCTGGCTTACACCCCAGTTCTTGTATGCATAAAGAAATCAAAAAATTTAAATTGTATACTTCATCAAAAGTAAAAACAATGTTCTCTGCATCAAATAACACTATCAAGAGTACAAAGACAATCTACAGAATGGGAAAAAATATTTGAAAATAATATATTTGATAAGAGATTAATATTTAAAATATGTAAAGGACTCCTATAATAACTCAACAACAAAAACTAAATAACTTTATTAAAAAGCAAGCAAAGGACTTGAATAAATATTTCTTCAAAGAAGATACCCAAACGGCCAATAAATGCATGAAAAGATGGCTCCACTAATCATTAGGGAAATACAAAACAAAACCACAAGGAGATACCACTTCACATCCATTACAATTTTTTTTTTTACAATTTTAAAAGGGTAGATTTATTGGGAAATGAAAAGGAGAAGACCACACTTGCTTGGACACAAACAGGCAGAAAGAGCTGCTGACATCCATTAGAATGACTATAATCAGGGCCTCCCTGGTGGCCTAGTGGTTAAGCCTCAGCACCTAAGTCCCATTCCTAGCCAGGGAGCTAACCCACATGAGGCAGCAGACCTCTCCTGTCTTGCCTGCGGCTCCCCTCAGCAGTGTATTTCAGTCAGTCTGCCTGTTCTGCTCTGCTGCACCTCCCCCTGCAGTGACCTTTAGGGCTAACCGTCCCTAGGTCCGGCGCAGGGGGAGAACAGCAAAACCCTCTGAAGACATACCTGCTGCACCTCCCCCTGCAGTGACCTTTAGGAATGGCTTTTGCCACGGTCCCTAGGTCCGGCTGGGCAACCAGCAAGCAGGGGGAGAACAGCAAAACACCCTGAAGCAAAGGAAGTACAGCGGAAGTTCCCTGAAAAAGACAGAAGCTTATCAAAAGATAACTGACCACCAGGAACCACTACAAGAATGCTAAAAAACCTTATCCCGTCTTTCTAGAACTACAAAACTTTAATCCCTTATTGTCTTTCTAAACTTCCTTCTTTCTTCTATAAAGGTCATTGCTTGTTATGTAAATCACCACCCTGATGGTGATAGGCTGAGCCCATGAGCTAGCTGATTTCATTGATATTCATTGTTTCTGTGCTTTTGGAAAATATATATATACTGGTCACAAACTCAAAGAAAATTACACTCAGATTTTCACTCTTGAAGTGCTACTGTTTGTCATTTCTTTCACTGACACCCTGACCACCCTGCACGCTTCTCTCAACCCTGAGGTGGCCTCATCGTGTACTACTGTGCTGGTCCGCGGCAGGTGGCGCCCGAACGTGGGGCCCCGACATTTCATTTCATTTCATTGAGTCTTCCACCCAAAGAAGAGGTGAGTAACGAAGAGATCGTGTTGGGTAAGCTATCTCCCTTCTTGTGTGTGAGTGTGAATGTGATTCCCTTAAAATACCCTCTTTTAAACAGTCAGGGATAGGATCCTCACTGGAGCGTCCAGAGCTCGCTGATAAAGGGTGATCAGTTTGAAATAGTGAGAAGTTTTTCTAAGAGTGAATGCTCGTGGTGCTGTGTGTGTGTGAGAGTGTATGAATACGGCTCCACGGCCTCGTGGCTACGGAGTCTGAGTGGGCTGCACCCGCGATTCCCGTGGAGGAACGTCATACGGCATAACGGTCATCTGCTCTTCGGAGTAGCCTGGTCCGGGATTTATACGGACAGACCTTAGCTAAGATGCCTCCGCAAGTTCCTGCGAGGGACACGGGCCGGACAGCACAGTTAAAAGAAATCTTTGCTTGAGTGAACAAAAGCACCACGAGACCATGGGTCAACAGCAGACCAAAAACAGAGATCTTTTTCTATCTATATTAAAAAACATGATTGAAACACGTGGTATTAAAGTAAATAAGAAAGCTCTACTGCAACTTTATGAATTTATATTACGGGTATGCCCGTGGTTTCCAGAAGAAGGTAGTTTGTCACTGAAAACTTGGAAGAAAGTAGGAAAAGAAGTGAAAGAGTTTTATGCCCTTCATGGACCATCTCAGGTTCCGAGACAGGCTCTGTCCTGTGGGTACAAATTAGAGATTTGTTGGTTGATGCCACTGAGGCAGAATTGTGGGAAGGCCAACAGAATAAAGTTCAGGATAATCCTAAAAACAATAATGATCTAAACACGTCATTATTCGCTCAAGCCTCTGCTCCCGTATTAAAGGAATCCCTTTCCCAGTCAGAGGATGAGTTTAATGATCATGAATATACTGAAATGCTAGATAAATTAACTTTCAAAAATGATAAACCCTCCCACCCAACCGCTAACCTTTTTCCAGTTGTTACCAAACCTAACATTGCATTACATAATAATCTAATCATATCAAGGCCCATCGAGGGCCGCTGGGTGGCATTCTAGGATCAGCAAGGGAGGCCAGTAAGACGGGAGATTTTTCATTTGCCTTTCCCGTGGCCGGACCTCCGACCTTGACTCGTGCTAATGGCGATGGCCCTGCATAGGAGGCCATCCCTATAAAAACTCTAAAAGAATTATAGTTAGCTGTTCAGACAACAGGTCATAACTCCCCTTATACTTATCAAATTATTGACATGTTATCAACCACTTGGATGACCCCTTATGACTGGCATAATCTTGCCAAGACTGTTCTTCCTTCAGGAATGTATGTATTATTTCGCATGGAATATGAGGACCAAGTACATGCCTTCCTTAAGAAACACGATGATAAGGTTAAGGCTGAGAAAATTTCCCTTTCTATGTTCATGGGAACAGACAAATATACTAAGGTACACAAACAGACTGCCCTACCAAAAAATGTCTTAATCTAAATTAATAAGTTGACTGTAGCGGCATGTAAAAATCTTCCTTCACCTGAACATAAGCCCACTAACCTTACTAATATACACCAACGCCAGGATAAAATGTACCAGAATTTTGTGGCTAGATTAAAAACTGCTCTGGATAAGGTTCTTCCATCTTCCAGAGCACGAGACTTGTTGTTTAAACAACTTACATGGGAAAATGCTAATTCCCTCTGTAAACAACTAATTAGACCTACAAAAAAAACTGGTAGGCTTCAAAATTACATTAAAGTTTGCTTAAATGCTCCCCCCCCCCCACACACTAGATCAAGGGTCTAAATTAGAAAAAATAAATAAACTCAAAAACTTATGGCTGTCTGTGTCCCTAAATAACATCAAAGAGGACTCAGCTGACAGCCCCGTATTAATAAAACAATTGCCTGAACAAATAGGTCATTTTTGCCTGGCTGGAGGCAAAATAAAAAATACAAATCAAAAGGTAAAAAAAAAATAGCCTGCAGTATTAAAAAAAGTGATCAAAATTCTTGGGATAGTGAAATTGTTTTTCAAAAGCCAAAAGTTGATTCTAGAGCCAATACTGACCTCTTTGCAGAGGCATCGGCTCCCAATTATGACACCATTCCAAAATCCAGCCCAAATTTCCAGCTCGGACTTGACTAAAATTGTTGAGATAAAAATAAAAACTCAAAAACAAATAACAAATAATGTAACATGATCTTAAAAAAAAATGCTCCAATCTTTTCCTGTTAATTATTTGGGGAAAAGACTAGGTTCCCCCCAGTAAAAATTTTTGCCATTTGTTTCTTTTAAAATAAATAAATAAGACATTTATAAATAATAGTATTCAAAGTTCATTCACAATTGTTAAAGTAATAAAAAAATGGTTAAATATAAATGTAAGAGACTATATGACTATAATATAAATAAAAAGTTTTTATTAAAATAGTATAAACCCACTACAGTGGGCTGGTGGAGGCTGCCCTTGATCTCAACAAGCAGCTGCCTGGACTTTTTCTCCAGTGTTGGGATCACTGACAGGTCTCTACTACCTTCCTGCTGTGGAGGACTGAGCTTTTCTATTATCCACCTTAAATAACTATTTTGGTTCATTCTACAAAAAAAAAAAAAAAAAAAAAAAGTTCCATTTCCCTGTGTTTCTCTAATTTTAAAGTCTAAATTGTCTTAAGCAAAAACTGCTGAGTTACTTTTGATGTGCTAACAAGCTATACAAAATCCTTATTGGTTAAATAAAAGCTTTTAATTTTACTTATTGAACCTGTAAAAGATTTAAGTTTCTTGTTAAAACAAACTAACCTGGTAAAACATAAAGTGATAATACAAACATTTTTGAGCTAAATTCTAAACCTCAAATTTTACAGGCAGACAGTAAAAATTTACCTCTTCTCCTGTTCTCAAGATAACAGTGTACTTTTATGTTTTAAAATATAACCGTTCCCAGTGAAATAATATGTTAACAACCTAAAGCCAAATAATCATCTTAAAAATGTAAACTCCAAAAATATTTTCTTATCAAAAAAAAAAAAAAAAAAAAAGTAAATTGCTGTGACTACTGTGGTCTCGAGCCCAAGGTCTTTGGTAATAATTAAAATTAAGACACTTATTCTGTGTACAGATTTTAGCTGTTAACTCATTAAAAACCTCAGTATCTTCACACATATTGGTAAAATAACTATGTTTCAAAATATATATACATGGCCAAAATTTTAAATGTTCTTTCACCGACGCCCTGACCACCCTGCACACTTCTCTCAACCCTGAGGTGGCCTCATCGTGTACTACTGTGCTGGTCCGCGCCACTGCTCCCTGCTCTGTCTCTGAAGAATCCTCTCACCTCCTCTGGTCTATAACCCAGTTCTTCTATGCAAAAAAAAAAAAAAAAAAAAAAGAAGGGCTATAATCAAAGACAGTAGCAAGTGTTGACAAGAAGTGAAAAAAGCAGAACCTTCACACACTGATAGTGGGAATGCAAAATGGTGAACTTCTTTGGAAAACAGTCTGGCAAGTTCTCAAATGTCAAACAGAAAGTTACCAAATGCTCAAACAATTCTACTTGTAAGTACAAACCCAAGAGAAATGAAACCCAACAACTTAAATATTCATAGCATCCTTATGTTTTGTTTTGAGAGAGAATTTACAGCACTTAATTCAAAATGTCCATTTCACTCAATATTCTACCATATTGTTTCTGACACCTTTAATATTATTGTCATTATTCTCTTTGGTGAGGACCATGCTTTCAAAAAATCTGGGCTGAGGGGCCTCCCTGGTGGCGAAGGGGTTAAGACACAGCACTATGAAGCAATCCACAGCCACTACAGCATGAGTTTAATCCCTGGTCAGTGAAGGAGCTACCCACATGGTGCAGCAGAACTCTCCTGACTCGCCCACTGCTCCCCTCAGCAGTGTGTTTTAGTCGACCTCCCTGTTCTGTTCCCTGCTCGGTCTCTGGTGAACCCTCTCACCCCTGGCACCTCTGGCCTGTACCCCAGTTCTTATATGCATAAATAAATAAATCTTAAAAAAAACAAAAGTCACTCTACCACAGAAATAAGATATAACCAGGTAAATGGGCGAGATAGTAACTTGTTAGATAATTCACAGGCTAGAACCTCTAGAACAGGAATGTTTGTATGTCTGATAAGGCAAAACTGAAGGGAGATAGCTACAGAGTCTAGAAAAAATGGCCAAGAATAGAAAAGTGTGAAAAAAACATGATTTCCCTATGGGACCCAGAGGACGGTGGTGCTACCAGTCAAGTCTTGTATTTTTCTTCCAGTCGATGATACACTGAATGGGTTAATGGGTTCTGTAATTTTCATATGAAACTTGGAATGAACAAGTGGAACGTCAAAGCTTCCCTCCTTTGTTCAATAAACAGCGAGAGAACTCCTGTGTGCAATGCAGTGGAACAGGTGCTGAAGGGAAAAATAAAGCTGTGTAGGAAGCTGTCCTGATTTGTAGAAGCAATCTAGCAGTGGCCATCTCACACCTGTACACTGCAGAACACTGTGCCCCAGGGGCCAATTCCAGATGGCGGGCTCAGCGCAGGCATTCCCTGATTCTCTCCCCTCTTCTGAGCATGTCATTGGTGCCCATATGTAATACTCACTGCCTCTTCCAGGCACTTGCTTATTGCATCTTTCTCTTCAGTGTGAGAGTTGGAAGTCTGAAAGGGTAAGTTCTGCCTCACAGGTACCTAATAATGTGTATGGCATGGAGATGCTGTCATGTATCACTCTATCTTGGTCCGGAAAGGTGGAAAAATCTTTGGGAAAGGAGAGCTACGATGGTTAACAGTGAGGTGTTTTAGTCAGAAGGTGGGTGCAAAAATACACCTTTGTGTACATGCAAATTTAGTGTGTAGTTTAAACCAGATCATAGGGAGAGCACCAGACAGCCAGGGACAAGAAGGTAGCTGGAAGCCCTCTGTCATGTATTTCAATCTGAAGAATTGGAAAGCTAAAATTTTTTGCTATTACATATTTAAGCTCAATCAGAGTATATGAAAGAGTAATGAATTAACTGGAGATCTGAACTTTCCTGAAGGTAAAAAACTCAAGCAGATGTAACATCGCCCCGAAAGGGTGAGGTTGAATGTCAAAGTCTAGAGAAAGCTTTTATTTTTATTCTTTTTAAGATTTATCTATTTGTGCATACAAGAATTGCGGTATAGGTCAGAAGTGCGAGGGGGGCAGTGAGAGGGTTCACCAGAGACAGGGTGGGGAGCAGAACAGGCAGATCTACTGAAATATAGCGGGTGAGTCAGAAGAGGTCTGCTGCACCATGTGGGTCACCTCCCTGGCCGGGGATCAAACTTGTGCTGCAATGGCTGCAGATTGCCTCATAGTGCTGATGCTTAACCCCTTGCGCTACCAGGGAGGCCCCAAGAAAGCTTTTAAATATCTTTTTTAAGTTTGTTTTTGGTGTTCTGGTCTATAAGCAATCAAGATGGAGACAGGTGCTATCCCAAAGAGGAAAGTCAGTAAGAATAATTCTTTGTACTTTGATGCCTTTGTGCTTGGACAACACCAAAGCATATAAAGACTCTCCCGCATGAATGAGAAAGGCAATACTCACTGTGCAGGAGCCATGATGGTCCATCAAGTACTGAATAAAAGGACCCTAGGACCTTACGCTTTGATAAGGGATGCTCTAATGCCAGAAGACAACCTCCATGTAGTAGCCAAAGGAGAGGGTGATGACTGTGCCCCAGAATAGACCACTCCTCCTGACATAAACCTTATCACCTGCTGCATTCCCCATTGCTGCAGCAGCATTATTAAAAAGAGTCAAATACAGGGCCTCCCCTGGTGGCGCAGGCAGTTGAGCACAGCACTGTGAAGCTGTCCGCAGCCTCTGCAGCCCTGGTTCGATCCCGGCTGGCCAGCGAGGGTCCCACATGGTGCGGCAGACCTCTCCTGTCGCACCCGCTGCTCCTCTCAGCAGTGTATTTCGTCAGTCTGCCTGTTCTGTTCCCCACTCTATCTTTGGTGGATCCTCTCACCCTCCTGCGCATCTGGTCTGTACCCCAGTTCTTGTATAAATAAATAAATCTTAAAAAAAAAAAAAAAGGAGCAAAAGAATGGGGAAATAAGATCGAAAAAATACATTTAAAAAAAAAAAAAAAGAGGGGCCTCCCTGGTGGTGCAATGGTTGAGCGCTGGGTTGCGAAGCTGCCTGCAGCCTCTGCAGTGCTGGTTCGATCCCCGGCCGCTGGGGATGCAGATGGAGTGCAGACCTCTCCTGCCACCCGCTGCTCCCCTCAGCAGTGTACTTCATCAGTCTGCCTGATCTGCTCCCTGCTCTGGCTCTGGTGAATTCTCTCACCTTCCTGTGCTTCTGACTGTACCCAGTGCTTGTATAAATAAATAAATAAATCTTTAAAAAAAAAAAAAAAAAAGAGTCAAATACAACCCAAATGTCAAAAATGTCCAAAGGTGAATGGATAAACAAAAGCTATATATCCATATAGTATTGTCTTATGCTACAACATGTATGAACTGAGAAAATGTTAAGCTAAGTGAAGATGCCTGACACCAAAGATCCTATATTATACGGTTCCATTTATATGAAATGACCAGAATAGGCAAATCTTAGAGACAAGTAGATTGATGGTTGCCTTCAACTGGGAAAGACAGTTTTGGTGGGGGGCGGGGGTGGGAGTGAACGTTAAGGGGTTTTTGAGATAATGAAACATTCTATATTTCACTGTTTTATCACAAAGTTCTGTAACTATATTAAAAGTCATTCATCTTGTGAGTAAACAGTACAGTATGTTAATTATATCTTTATAAAGCTGGTTATAGAAACAAGAAGAAACCTTGACATCCTGAATTTGGAATGAATCATTAATATGAGGCTCATGATCAATTTTATCCTTAAAAAACAAAAACTAAAAAAATGTCCTAGCTCTGAAAGCTGACTCTTAGAAATAGGCAATCCAGTAACATGAGTCCTCTGTGTCCAGACTGTGGTGACTGAATATAATTTCTCATGAAAAACAAACCAGGGCTGGGGCCTCCCCAGTGGCACAAGGGGTTAAGTCTTGGTACTATCAAGCTATTACCAGCCACTGCAGCACAAGTTCGATCCCCAGCCAGGGAGCTAACCCACATGGAGCAGCAGACATCCCCTGTCTCGCCCGCTGCTCCCTTCAGCAGTGTATTCCAGTCAATCTGCCTGTTCTGCTCCCCAATAGAATACTTCTCACCGCCCCCCTGCCCCTGCCACCTCTGGCCTACACCCCACCTCTGGCCTAGCTCTTGTATGCATAAATAAATAATTTTTAAAAAAGATTTATTTATTTATACAAGAACCGGGGTACAGGCCAGATGTGCGGGAGGGTAAGAGGATTCACCAGAGACAGAGTGGGGAACAGAACAGGCAGACTGACAAAATACACTGCTGAGGGGACCAGCAGGCGAGACAGGAGAAGTCTGCTGTGCCATGTGAGTTTCTACCCAGCCAGCCGAGATTGAACCTGTGCTGCAGAGGCTGCGGACAGCCTCACATTGCGGCGCTCAACCACTTGTGCCACCAGGGAGGCCCTAAATAAGTAAAAAAAAAAAAATTTTTTTTTTTTAAAGAACAATAAACCAGGGCTCCTTGGAGAAACAGGTGATTTCAAATTCAGGAAATTATTAAAGATTAGTGGGGACCGGGGCCTCCCCGGTGGTGCAGCGGTTGAGCGCTGGGTTGCGAAGCTGCCTGCGGCCTCTGTGGCACCGGTTCGATCCCCGGCTGCTCCCCGGCCACCAGAGGAGGGTCCCACATGGCGCGCAGACCTCTCCTGCCGCCCGCTGCTCCCCTCAGCAGTGTGCTTCAGTCCTTCTGCCTGCTCTGCTCCCTGCTCTGGCTCTGGTGAATTCTCTCACCCTCCCACGATTCTGACTGTACCCAGTGCATGTATAAACAAACAAGCAAACAAATAAATAAATAAATAAAAACATGCCTCTATTAAAAAAAAAAAAAAAAAGATTAGTGGGGAACATCTAATATCAAAAGGACTCAGGTTGAAGGTAGGACAATTTGAGTCTCAGTAATAACAGTAACTGTAATGGATTAAATTACATAAAATATGCTAAAACCCATGAGTTCCCAAGGATATTAAAAATAAGGCTAAAGTCAACTCTGGAAGTTGAGCAATCTTTGGAAGTTGAACAATCTTTGGAAGGAACTACCTCTTTCTTTTGAGAACTGGTAAAGGGAAAAAAAGCATTTATTCTGTCTTTCCTATATGAAATGTACCTGGTATATAAATAGCTTATGAGAGACTTTTCTTTATAAAAGTAGATCAGATAGGGGCCTCCCTGGTGGTGCAAGGGGTTAAGACACAACCTATGAAACTAATCACAGCTACTGCAGCACCAGCTGGATCCCCAGCTAGGGAGAAACCCACATGGTGCAGACCTCTCTTGACTCGCCCGCTGCTCCCCTCAGCAGTGTATTTCAGTCAATCTGCCTGTTCTGTTCCCTGCTCTCTCTCTGGTGGATCCTCTCACCGCCCGTACCTCTGGCCTGTACCCCCGTTCTTGTATGCATAAATAAATAAATCTTTTTTAAAAAAAGTAGATAATGAATAAAGAATAAAGATAATGAATAAAGAATCATAGATTAAAATATCACCATTTTGTAATATGTAATGTAAATGATCTGGGTAATAATCATTAATGGTTGCTGGGATAGAACATATTACAATTTCGAGTTGTTTATCTTTCTCTGACTCATGCCCTTTTCCATGTGACTTGGTAGTTCACCCAGCTCCATTAATGTTGGGCTTAATCATGTGACCTACTTTAGCCAATGGAATTCATACAGACCTGAGAGGCAGCTCATGTTTCTACTTGCCCCTTGTATATTTCTGGCACCACCATAAGAATAATGTGCCCTGGATATACTGACTGAAGTGGGAGAAAGAAAGATGGAACAGACCACAGCTTAGAAACAATACCAGCTGAATTTGTATATTAGGCAAGCCATAGTTGAATCACAGATGTATGGACAGGAACAAATGATTATTATATGTGTTTGGAAGTTAGTCTGTTATTTCGTATTATTGTGGTAAAATATAAGTGACAGAGCAGGTAATACTAAAAGAGAAACTGGACATTATGTATCTTTTGCTACATACATTACAGAAGTAAATATTACCATCTAAAATCTAGCCTTCCCCAAAACCAAAACTTAAGGAGAACATATTCAAATTTGTCCAATTCTCTAGTTCTAACTACAAATTACAGGAAATTCAAGGAACTAGAGAAATATATTCAATAATACCAATGGGATGCAATCATCTGTGAGAAACTACATGACTACTGAATTTTTTTTAATATATAAGCTATAGGAAGGGGAAAAAAAGAGATGGACAGAAAAACCTTTAATTAAGTGTGTTCAAGGACATATTAACAAACCACAATGTGTGGGTTTATTTAAGATCCTGATTCAAGTAATCAAATTAGTATATTTCAGTAATAGAGTGATTAGAGATTTAAACACTGGCTAGATGTTTGATAATATTAAGAGATTCGCTGTTACTATTTTTTGGGTGTGATAATTTTTTTTTTAAAATATTTTATTTATTTATTTATACAAGCACTGGTACAGTCAGAAGCGCGGGAGGGTGAGAGAATTCACCAGAGACAGAGCGGGGAGCAGAACAGGCAGACTGATGAAGTACACTGCTGAGGGGAGCAGCGAGCAGAGCAGGGGAGGTCTGCACGCCATGTGGGACCTTCGCAGACAGCCAGGGATCCAAGCGGCGCTGCAGAGGCTGCGGGCAGCTTCGCAGTCCAGCGCTCAAACGCTGCGCCACCGGGGAGGCCTGACAATGGTTTTTAAGTTATGTTTAAATCAAGTCTTTATTGGGCCTCCCCAGTGGCGCAGCGATTGAGCGCTGGGTTGTGAAGCTGCCCACAGCCTCGGCAGCGCCGGTTCAATCCCCGGCCACTGGCGAGGGTCCCACATGGCGCGACAGACCTCTCCTGCCACCCGCTGCTCCCCTCAGCAGTGTATTTTTTCGTCAGTCTGCCTGTTCTGTCCCCCACTCTGGCTCTGGTGAATTCTCTCACCCTCCCGTGCTTCTGACTGTATCCAGTGCTTGTATAAATAAATAAATCTTAAATAAATAAATTACAGTTGTGTGGTATTGAATCATAAAAATAAATAAATAAAGAGCTACAAAAGGAGAAAGATAGAAATGGGTACCAGGAAGTCAAGTCACATGATCAAAATCAAAGTAGCCATTACATTTTCCCCAATTACCTGTTCTGTTCTTTCGTTTTTCTCGCTCTGCTTTTAGCTCCTCCATGGCTTGAGATTTCTTATCTAGTTTCTCATCCCGTTTGGAACGCCGTTCCTTGTTGTGGGATGTTACCTGGGAAGAGGATATGTTGGTTGACTCTTTTTACCAGTAATTGATAAGGTTCTCTGTACCCAACAATCATTCAGTTCAACAACATGAATTTACATTGGCTGCAGAAACAGAACCATTTAATGGGAGAGAGCATCCTCTAGTGGACAAAGAGAGAGAAAAGAGAAAACAGCCCCTGTCTCACTTACCTAACAGTTACAGAAATGAACACTTTCTCTAGAAAGATACCTTGGATCAGAGTTAATACTCACTAAAGCTTTTTACTAAAGCTTCCTGTGATGAATGATGGCTAATTTTCCAGCTATATTTATTACCAAGTACAGGATCAACACACCCCCAAGTAAATGTCATAACCAGCCTGGCTACCTGGGAAAAGATACCTACCAACTTTCCCTTTAAAGGATGCTCATACACTAATGGGCTACTTTTCAAATACAGCTTGAGTAAAGAATTCCCAAGGAGTTAAACAGCACAGTTCATGTGAATGATATGTCCAGAAATTAACTACAAGATGAAGACAGCAAGTAAGTCTTGCACTAACCGAGGCTGGTTAATATATATCTTTCACATAAACACACACACACACAAACAGGTTTTACTCTTTGGATAACAAGGACTATTGATAGTCTCCTACCTGAGATTCTTGAATCTGTGTCAGCTTTTTCTTTTCCTGTTCTTCTTCTTGCTTTTTCTTTTTTTCTTTCTTTTCTTTCTTTTTGGCTGTTTTTAGTTTTTTCTTGATCTCAAATCTGGTTAAAAGATATTTGTTTGGTTTTTAAGTGGCAATGAAATATTTGTAAAGACTGGTTTCTATTAGATAGGAAAAAGGAAATAAGTAGGGGGAAGGAGTTAATAAACATGTTTGCTTCTTGCAAGACACTCCAATGTACCTTATAAGTACATTAAAAATATTTAATATAAATACACTAAAAGAACTTGAAAGCATTAAGTTGGAATACATTTGCAATGAGAGAAATTATTCAAAGATACTGTTGTACTCATCTTTGTTTTTGAGACATACAACTCTGCCTCAACTTTCACATACTAAAAGAAAATTTATTTCTGGATCACCTCCAAGTGTGTTCCGTTAGAAATTCAATGAGGGGCCTCCCCTGGTGGCACAGTGGTTGAGCGCTGGGCTGAGAAGCTGCCCGCAGCCTCTGCAGCGCTGGTTAGATCCCTGGCCACCGGCGAGGGTCCTACATGGTGTACAGACCTCTGCTGCTGTGCCCACTGCTCCCCTCAGCAGTATATTTCGTCGGTCTGCCTGTTCTGTGACCTGCTCTGGCTCTGGTGGATTCTCTTACCCTCCCGCGCTTCTGACTGTACCCAGTGCTTGTATAAATAAATAAATAAATCTTTAAAAAAAAAAAAAAAAAAAGAAATGCAATGAAGCCAGAGAGCACTGTCATATTTTTCAGCTGGTCAGGACAAAGGCTATATTTTATTATTTTTAATTTTAAATTTATAAAAGGCAATATTTTCAAAACATTCTTTTTTCATTATGTTATTTTCTTAGAATATATTTATGTCTTAAACAAATGCAATATAGGTTTCCTCCCCATTATGAATATCAGGCTCTGGAAAAAAGAAATGTGTGTGTGTATCTGTGTGTGTGTGAATTTAAGAACATTATGGAATAAAAGAATATAATAAAAAAATTCTTCCTCATAACATCCTAACTCAGTTTTTACTTAGTTCTTAATAAATAAATTACCTAATATTTTTTGTTACCTTCCTTTCACTCATTATTAAAATTGTTCATGTACTTTTATTAATGGAGAGGGGAGTTATGAATTTACTCTTCTTAAAATATTTTTTCTTTTGTAATATAGGCATTTGTAAGGCTATACATTTTGCTCCAGGCACTGCTTTAGCTGCACTGTATAGTTTTTTTTTTTTAAGATTTATTTATTTATACATGCAAAAGCTGGGGTACAGGCCAGAGGTGTGGGGGATGAGAGGATTCTGGGGAACAGAACAGGCAGATCGACTGAAATATACTGCTGAGGGGAGCGGCGGGCGAGTCAGGAGAGGTCTGCTGTGCCATGTAGGTTGCTCCCTGGTCGGCCAGGGGATCAAACTCGTGTTGCAGGAGCTGTGGGCAGCTTTATAGGTTGCGTCTTAACTCCTTGCACCACCAGGGAGGCCCTGAATTATATAGTTTTGATGTATTCATTTTCATATTTCATTTTGATGCATTATTAATTTTGATGCAAACTATTTTCTAATTTCCTTTGTGATTTTTGTCTTTGATCCACTGGTTTTTTAGGGGAGTGTTAATTATTAATTATTTCAGAGGGGGAAAGAACAGTGTCTTCAACAAAGTGGTACTGGGACAGTTAGATATCTATATACAAAAGAATAAAGCTGGGTTCCTACTTCACATCACATATGAAAATGATGTCAAAATGAACCAATGACATAAGTATGACATATATGAGTTGAACCATATATATTGAACCATATAGTTGAACCAATGACATATGAGTTGAAACTATCAAACTCTTATAAGAAAGCATAGGGACTAAATATTCATGATCTTGCGTTTGGCATTAGATTCTTAGATATGATACTAAAAGATTGATCAAGGAAAGTAAAGATCTGGGCCTCCCTGGTGGTGCAAGGGGTTAAGCACTGCACCATGAAGCAATCCGCAGCCTCTGCAGCACGAGTTCGACTGTACCCAGTGCTTGTACAGCCTCTGCAGCACGAGTTCGACTGTACCCAGCCGGCCAGGGAGCAACCCTTATATGGCGCAGCAGACCTCTCCTGACATGCCCAGTGCTGCCCTCAGCGGTGTATTTCAGTCGGTCTGCCTGTTCTGTTCCCCACTCTGTCTTTGGTGAATCCTCTCAGCCCCCGCATCTCTGGCCTGTACCCCAGCTCTTGTATGCATAAATAAATAAATCTTAAAAAAAAAAAGAAAATTAAACATCAGAATTAAAAAACGTATATCAACAACACTATAAAAAGTACAACTTATAGAATGGGACAATTTATTTGCAAATCATATCACTAATAAAGACCTAGTATTCAGAATATATAAAGAACTCTTGCAACTCACCAACAAAAAGACAACCCAATTAAAAAATGAGCAAAGGAGTGGAACAGATATTTCTCCATGTAATAAAAATGGCCAACAAGGACATGAAAAGATACTCAACATATTAGAAATCAGAAAAATTCAACTAAAAACCATAGTGAGATAGTTCTTTACATCCAGGATAGCAATTATCAAAAAAGGGCAAGGATGTAGAGAACCTGAAACTCTTATACACTGCTAGTGGGGATGTAAAATGGCACAGCTACCATTAAAATGTTACAAATGGCACAGCTACCATTAAAATGGTACAAACCTGCACAAATGGAAGCTCCTTACCTCTTCTGTCCTTGAAAAGTATTCTGTCCATTGTTCCCATGTGGGAACTGTTTTCAAGGACATAGCTTTGAGAGAGCAATGTGTTGCTGAGGTCATTTGGACTAAAAATATGTGACTAAACACAGTTAAGGGCTCTATGTAAACTTCTAGGGTTCTGGCAGGTGGGCATGGAGATCTACTCATCTTGTGGTTGCCCAAGACAAACTTCACATGTTAAGTTCCCTCACTGGTTAAAACTGTCCCCTGACAATCTTGAAAGGTCTGTCTCTTCTTCTTCTTCTTATATATATACATATATATACATATATATTTATGTATAAGGTCTGCCTTTTTTAAAATTTATGCATACAAGAGCTGGGGTGTGGCCAGAGGAGTGGGGGGGTAAGAGGATCCACCAGAGACAGAGTGGGGAGCAAAACATGCAGATCTACTAAATACACTGCTGAGGGGAGCAGCAGGTTAAACAGGAGAGGTCTGCTACGCCATGTGGGTAGCTCCATGGCCGGGGACTGAACTTGTGCTGGAGTGGCTGTGGATAGCTTCATAGTGCTGTGACTTAACCCCTTGCGCGACCAGGGAGGCCCCAGCCTCTTTCTTTACACTCTCCTGACATCCGAGTATAGGAGCCAATTTCAGATTTCATCTGAAAAGCTCCCAAGTTTCAAACCAACACAGCTCAAATGCCAATCAGTGGCTGAACTTATATACACAATAGAACATTATTCAGCCATAAAAAGAAATGCTAGGGGAATGAACTTCAAAAATATGCTAAATGAAAGAAGTCAGTCACAAAAGACTATATATATGTTGCATGATTCCATTTATATAAAATATCCAGTAATAGGCAAATCTATATATAAAGAAAGTAGATTAGTGGTTGCCTAGAGTTGATAGACTTGGGAGGGAAATAGAGACGTAAACTGCCAATGAGTATAGAATTTCTTTCTGGGGTGATAAAAATGTTGTGGAATTAACTGTAGTAATGATCACATAATTTGGTAATATACAAAAACTACTAAATAATATACTTTAAGTGGATAGGTTCTATGGAATATAAAATATACCTCAATAAAGTTAATTTTTGAAGTTAATAATAGCTTATGTTTACATAATGTTCTTTATGTATCACTATCATCTCATGCAAGGTTTACAACAATCCAAAGAAGGCTGCTCAGGTAGGAAGAAGGTAGTTAAGTAATTCAGATCACTTGGCCAGTGAGTCTAAGTTGAGCTATACCGTCTAACTGAAAATATCAGTGTTTTCCACAACCAAACTACCTTTTATGTTGCCAGCACTCACCTTTAAACAAACAAAAGAGAGGTGAAGACTCTTAACAGCTGAAAATTACTAACAGTGCTACTGGCTATAAAATGTCATACTAATGGTGTTCACATAAGATTGTTATGAAGAGTAAATGTGATACATGTCAGACCTTTATTAGGTGAAGATAGAGAAAATTTCTGACTTACTATATTGGACTATCTTGCAACTAAACAAAAGTTTCATTTTTCTGTGAATGGCTCTGAACTTCTGTCTTAAATTATTCTCACTCTAATATTCTTCAAGTCACTAACAAAAAGTCATTGAATCTCTCACTTGTCTCACTCATCTAAGGGAAAAAAATACATAAAAAACAAGTTTGAGATAAGCCATACATTATTGTTGAGTTACTCTGTGATTTTTATCATTGGTCTCCTAAGAGAACCTTATTACAGCTCTCCACAGTTCAGAAATAAAAATTTTAGAAGTCGTCTCTAACTATCTGACAACTCCAGCACAGTTCCTTCAGTCATGTTTGTTCCAATACAGGTAACCTTGGAAGCGTTAACACTCAAAACAAATGTCTATTACTTGCTGCTAACTGAAAGCCAAACATTCTTGTCTAGGCTAACTCACCATACTTAATATGGTTTCCAGAAGGGACAAACAGGCTCCCAGATGAAATAGAACTCACTGCTGCCAAAAGAAAATGTTTCTATTTTTCTTTCTTGATATTAGGTGGGTAGGGAAAATCCTAGTTCTGAGGACTATTGCATTTCCTGAGACAAAAGTGAAGTTTATTTTTACCTTGAAATTCTTATTATGAGATAAGAAAGAACATTTACCATTTAAATATGGCAAAAATAATTTAGAAACTGAAGCAGCTTCTGAATATCAAAAAGCAATTTAACATTTGAATTTTTAACAAAAAACAAAACCATGGTAGTGGTATATAGTCAGGTACCTAACACATGAATAATAAGAAATTCCAAGTCTTGAATTAGGCAAAATACCTTCTTTTCAACACCTCTCTCTTCTCTATACGATTGAACAGTTCTTGCTCTCTCTCCTTCTCTGTCATCTGTTCCAGACGGGCCCTGTCTTCCTCATCTCCCATGAGGTCTTCTCCATAGCCGTCATGGAACTCTTCATCTTCTGAGGATGAGTCTGAATCTGAACTGGAAGAGGAGCTGTTGCTGTCAGAATCTGACACTTCACCTGCAACAAAGGCCCAAATACCACATTAGGCGATGCTACAGAAGACAGAAGCCACAGTGACCCAGTGTGTTGGTGCTCATTACCCGCTGGCTCGCTTAGGTAAAGAGGCACAAGGCCACCTCGATTCCCACTTAATAGTCCTGAGTGTGCCTTTGGCAACTGCAAACACGGTGTAGGAAAATTTAGGCTGGAATAAGAAGCATGTTTTGCTTTTTTAATTCAACTTTATTTTGAAAACCTTGACATACACAAAAGAGTTGCAAGACCACATCCCATAAATCTTTCTTTTCTTTCTTTCTGTGTCAAAGAATTGGGGTGTAAGGGCCTCCCTGGTGGTGCAAGGGGTTAAGTCTTAGCACTATGAGCTACCAGCAGCCATTGTAGCATAGTTTGATCTCCAGCCAGGTTGCTGACACACACAGCGCAGCAGGCCTCTCCTGTCTCGCCTGCTGCTCCCCTCAGCAGCGTGTTTCAGTCAATCCGCTGTTCTGCTCCCCATTCTGTCTCTGGTGAAGCTTACAGCCCATCTCTTGTATGCTATTAAATAAATAAAATAAAATCTTAAAAAAAAAGAATTGAGGTGTAGGCAGAGGTGTGGGTGGTGCTGGTAAGAGAATTCACCCAGAGACAGAGTGGGGAGCAGAACAGGCAGAGACTGGAGCAGTCTGCTGTGCCATATGTGGGTTAGCTCCCTGGCCAGTGCTGCACCCCCCCCTGCAGTGACCCTCAGGGCTAATGGCTGTTGCCATGGTCCCTGAGGTCCGGCGTGGGCAAGGAACCATGCGCGCAGGGGGAGAACAGCAAACTCCCTAAAATGCAGAGAAGCCGAATGCCTGTCAAGAAATAATGACCACCAGAAGCTGCCACAAAGATGATTAAAAGAAATGCTGACCACCTGGAACCTTATCTCGCTTTCTCAAGGCCCACAAACTTTATTCTGCTACAACTGTCTTTCTAAAATCTTTCCTTTTTCTGGTCATTGATTGCTAATTAAAAAACATACCTAATTTAATAATTAGGTTAATGCAAATGAAACATTACTAAACACTGTGTTATAATAGAATTGTTAGTTTAATAATCTTTCTATTATGTGCTTAACTTTAGTACCTTTGATATTAACTGCATTATAAAATAAATTCACCCATGACAATTAATTATGATAGTGCAACTAGAAAATAATTATATAGAACAGTAAAAAGAATTTATAGCCTGTCCAATTAGGAATGAGGCTAGATGTAACTTCGGACATAAATCACTGCCCTGTCAATTAAGCTAAATTTATGAGCAAACTGATCTCTTTGATGCTTTTAGAAAAACATATATATACTGACCACTAGCTTAATAAAGACGCACTCAGATTTACACTCTCTCTTGAAGTGTGTCTGTTTGTCATTTCTTTAACCGAATCCCTGACCACCCTGCGCAGTCTCTCAACCCTGAGACGGCCTCATTGCCTACTGCTGTGCTGGTCCGTGGCAGCCGGGAATCGAATTCAGGTTGTAGAGGTGATAGCTCTGAGACTTATCCCCTAGGCCATTAGGGAGGCCACATCCCATCAATCTTTTACTTAGGTACATCCATTGTTAACATTGCCAATGTACTTTCTCTCGTCCATACGGTTTAGCATTTGCTTTGCTGAACTGAGAGTAAGATGCAGAAATTATGGCCCTTTACACCTAAATACTTCAAAAAAGGAGAGTCTCTGACATAACCAACTCTCCAATTATCAAATTCAAGGTCTTTAATATTGATGGAATGCCATTATCAAACATATAGTCCATACTCAAATTTTACCAGTTGTTCTCATACTGTTCTTTATAGTCACTTTTCAGCTAAAAGGAGGTCCAATCTAGGATCATACCTTGCATTTGGTTACTATGTTTCTCTAGTATGCGTTAATGTGTAAAAGTGAGCAACTGAAATGTGGCTAGTGAAACTGAGAAACTCGATTTTTTATTTCATTAGTTTTTAATTAAAATTTAAATAGTCACGGTAATGAAATATTCTTTAATTTAGGATGGTTGGTTTCATCAAGAAACTATTCAGGGGCCTCCCTGGTGGCGCAAGGGGATAGTTAAGCACTGCACTATGAAGCAATCCGCAGCCTCTGCAGCATGAGTTAAATCCCCGGCTGGCCAGGGAGCAACCCACATGGCGCAGCAGACCTCTCCTGTTGAGCCCGCTGCTCCCCTCAGCAGTGTACTTCGGTCCATCTGCCTGTTCTCTTCCTCACTCTTTCTCTGGTGAATCCTCTCCCCACCCCATCTCGGGCTTATACCCCAGCTCTTGTATGCATAAATAAATAAATCTTTAAAAAAAAAACAAAACTATTCAGGGGCCTCCATGGTGGCCCAGGGGTCAAGTATCATCCCATGGTCTGAGTTCAATCCCCAGTCAGGGAGCTGACTCACATATCACTCAGCAGACCTCTCCTGTCTGTCTTACTGCTCCCCTCAGCAGTGTATTTCAGTAATTCTACCTGTTCTGCCTCCCACTCTGTCTCTGGTGAATCCTCTCACTTCCTGAATGTCTGGCCTACACCCCAGTTCTTCTACACAAAATTAAAAAGAAATAAAAAAGAAACTATTCAGGTCATGAATTTTTGGCAAGAATACTCCATGAGTGATTGTGCCCTTTTCAAAGAATTGCATAGGAAGTATGTGACAGTTCTATTACTAGTGATGTTAGTTTGGTCAAGGTGTTACTTGGTCAAGGTGGGGTCACTTTGAAAAGGCACCCTTTTCTCCTTTGTAATTAGTAAGTATTAGTATAGGGAGATGCTTTGAGACTGTGTAAACATCTTGTTCCCCAACAAGCTCTCAAAGTTTTTAACATTTGTTGGCAATTCTTGAGTAAATCAATTTTTACTGATGGTTGAAAAATGGTGATTTTCTTAATATCACTTATTTTAGAGTTAATAGTTCACATTTAAAAACCAATGTCGGGCCTCTCTGGTGGTGCAAGGGGTTAAGACGCAAGCTATGAAGCAATCCACATCCACTGTAGCACGAGTTTGATCCCTGACCAGGGAGCTACCCACATGGCACAGCAGAACTCTTCTGACTCGCCCACTGCTCCCCTCAGCAGTATATTTCAGTCAATCTGCCTGTTCTGTTCCCCACTCTGTCTCTGGTGAATTCTCTCAACCCCCACACCACTGGCCTGTATTCCAGTTCTGTATGCATAAATAAATAAATCTTAAAAAATAAAAATAAAAACCAATGTCTAAATGAGTCATTAAATTGATGAGTGAATTCCTAATGAAACTGGATCTTGGTAGGACAAAGGGTAGCATGGAAAAAAGTCAGTATATATAACAAGTGAGTATTAAGCTAAAGCAGCAATTTATTTATTTTTTTTTAAAGATTTATTTATTCGTGCATACAAGAACTGGGGTACAGGGTAGAGGTGCGAGAGGATTCACCAGAGATGGTGTGTGGAGCAGGAAAGGCAGATGTACTGAAATACACTGCTGAAGGGAACAGCGGGTGAGTCAGGAGAGGTCTGCTGTGCCATGTGGGTTTCTCCCTTGGCGAAGGATTGAACTCATGCTGCAGTGGATGGAGATTGCTTCATACTGCTGTCTTTAAGCACTGCACCAACAGGGAGGCTCTAAAGCAGCAATTTAGTAAGAACTGCATTTGACTCAATTTGATCTAACACTCATAGGAGAGGTCTGCTGCACCATGTGGGTTGCTCCCTGGCCGGGGGATCGAACTCATGCTGCAGAGGCTGCGGCTAGCTTCATAGGTTTCCTCTTAACTCCTTGCGTCACCAGGGAGGCGCATGTTATTTATTTCTTTTTAAATGCAAAGTTGATCATTCTAGTCCTAGAACAAGTTTCCTTTCAAACTAGTATTAACAAAAATTCTGGAATTAGTTCCAAAACAAGAACAATTTTTTACTGAGTTCTGTATCTGGTGCAAGGATTTTCCTCCTTGTCAGATCAAGAAAAAAGAGAAGGCATTCAGAGTAAAGTGAATTGAGCCTCTTACACAAGAACTCCTCATGGGTTTCCTAGGTGGGCTTCATGGGCCACACTAACCCTTCAGAACTGCATGTATATTACTTGTTCCATTCAGATTCTCAAAGGATCCAAGGTCACTGAAAAAGTTAAAGATCACTGCAATGAAGGCAGAGGCCATCCTGTAATGTAGGCACCTTTGCCCTCTACTTCTGATTAAGTAGCTTCAACCCGATAAGAGTACTTCACTCTCAGGTATGGGCAGCTTAGCTCACCTTCCTCAGGGGCTGAGCTCTCAGCTGAACTGTCTTTGTCGGAACTGCCTGAAGAAGCAGTTTTGTTGGCCTGTTTCTTCATGGTTCCCTTCTTCTCTATTTTCCTTGCCTTTCCTTTCTTCTTATTTTTGTTGTTCCCAAATGTCCACTGTAAGAGAAAAGAAAAAGGAAAATTGAAATAGGTATTTTTTTTAATAGATTTATTTATTTATTTATACAAGAATCAGGGCACAGGCCAGATGCGTGGGAGGGTGAGAGAATTCACCAGAGATAGACTGGGGAACAGAACAGGCAGATTGATGAAGTACACTGCTGAAGGGAGCAGCAGACAGGAGAGGTCTGTTGCGCCATGTGGGACCCTCGCCGGTCAACCGGGATCAAACGGGCGCTGCAGAGGCTGCTGACAGCTTCATAGCACTGTGCTCAACTGCCTGTGCCACCAGGGGAGGCCCTGAAATAGGGATTTTATTGGGAAAAGCTGGAGACCTAAGAGTTAAAAGACATTCATCAAAATTATTACGATGACTGGGCCGCCCTGACGGCGCAAGGTGTTAAGACGCAACCTATGAAGCTATCTGTAGCCACTGCAGCACGAGTTTGATTCCCGGGCCATGGAGCTACCCACAAGGTGCTGCAGACCTCTCCTGTCTCGCCCGCTGCTCCCCTCAGCAGTGTATTTCAGTCAATTTGCTTGTTCTGCTCCCCACACTGCTTCTGGTGAATCCTCTCACCCCCACAACTCTGGCCTGTACCCCAATTCTTTTTTTTTTTAAAGATTTATTTATTTATTTATACAAGATTGATTGATTGATTGATACAAGCACTGGGTACAGTCAGAAGTGCGGGAGGGTGAGAGAATTCACCAGAGCCAGAGCAGGGAGTAGAGCAGGCAGAAGGACCGAAGTACACTGCTGAGGGGAGCAGCGGGCGGCAGGAGAGGTCTGCGCGCCATGCCGGACCCTCCACCGGTGGCCGGGGAGCAGCCGGGGATCGAACCGGCGCTGCAGAGGTTGCGGGCAGCTTCGCAACCCAGCGCTCAACCGCTGCGCCACCGGGGAGGCCCCCCAAATTCTTTTTTAAAAAGATTTATTTATTTAAAAGATTTATTCATTTATACAAGAACCAGGGTACAGGTCAGATGCGCGGGAGGGTAAGATGATTCACCAGAGACAGAGTGGGGAACAGAACAGGCAGACTGACAAAGTACACTGCTGAGGGGAGCAGTGGGTGAGACAGGAGAGGTCTGCTGCACCATGTGGGATTCTCGCCGGCTGGCCAGGATCGAACCCACGCTGCAGAGGCTGTGGATTGCTTCATAGTGTGGTGCTTAACCCCTTGCACCACTAGGGAGGTCCCAGTACACCAATTCTTGTATGTATAAATAAATAAATCTTTAAAAAAATGATTACAACAATATCTATTACTTTGAACCCAAAACAAATACTTCATATGGAGAAAAACATGGATCTTTAAAACTTTAATTAAAACCCCATCATTTCCGGTTTGTAAACAGATAACTGATATACTAAACACATAAAATTTAATTAATGCATTTTTTATTACATCAGAAAAAGATATCAACTTTATGCTAAGTCAACTGGGTTAGCTATCAATAAAATTCAATTGGTAGAGAAAACTGCTTCTAATGTTTCCTGTGGCAGAGAGGGCAGAAATTGCTAGGGGGCTGGTAAGTCTGGGTTTCAGCACATCGATGATTTAGTTTCAGAGTGGGCCCCAGGAAGGCAGGGACTAAAGCTTGTTAGCAGGAGAAAACTGCAAAAGCACAGGAACAAAAAATGGGGGCCACTCATGGATGGTAACACTAGTACCAACAAGACAGCAGAAAAATAATGTAGATCATTAAATTTTTAGCTGTGTGTGCTTTTTCCAAAAAATCTACATATATTAGTTACACTACAACTTAATGTTTTAAGTTGGATAATACACCCAATATTCTATACATCTAAACATAAAGAACCTGCAATTTGTATTCTCAAAGTACTAGGCCAACAATATAGTTAATCATCCCAAGGATAAAAAAATCATTTTCATCAAGCTCTTTAAATATAAGAATGAAAGGCCTTTTAATTGTTTTAAAAATTCACAGGACTATTTAGTTACATTAAACCATACCTCTTGATATTTTAACTTATCAATTTAGGAGAATGATTTTAGGTGAAAATACTTTATTTGGGAACTGTACTCTATATATCATAAAGAATAATCCTCACATGGAAGAAAGTATTTGCCAATCATATTTGACAGGGTCTCCCTGGTGGCACAAGGGGTTAAGATGCAGCCTGTAAAGCTGTCCACAGCCTCTGCAGCACGAGTTCAATCCCCAGCCGGCCAGGGAGCTACCCACATGATGCAGCAGACCTTTCTGTCTCACCCATTGCTCCCCTCTGCAGTGTGTTTCTGTGGATCTGCCTGTTCTGTTTCCCACCCTGTCTCTGGTGAATCTTCTCACCCCCCATACTTCTGGCCTGTACCCCAGCTCTTGAAAGCATAAAAATAAATCTTTAAAAAAAAATTGCTAAAAAAAAAAAAATCTTATTTGACAAAGGTCTAGTATCCAAAATAAAAAAGAATTCTTATAACTCAATAATAAAAAGATGGGCTTCCCGGGTGGCGCAGCGGGTTGAGTGCAGCGCTGCGAAGCTGTCTGCAGCCTTTGCAGCGCCAGTTTGATTCCCGGCTAGCCAGGGAGATTCCCACATGGCGTGGCAGACCTTTCCTGTCGCACCCGCTGCTCCCCTCAGCAGTGTATTTTGGTCGTCTGCCTGTTCTGCTCCTGACTCTGTCTCTGGTGAATCCTCTCACCCTCCCACGCCTCTGGCCTGTACCCCAGCTCTTTATTTATTAATAAAAATAAATAAATCTTAAAAAAAATAATAAAAAGATAACATATATAAAAATGGGCAAAGGATTGGAATAGCTTTTTCTTCAAAGAAAACATATAAGTAGTTATTAAGATGTAATATGATAGGTAAACGTACATTAAAACCACAATAGGGCCTCCCCGGTGGCGCAGCAGTTGAGCGTTGGGTTGCGAAGCTGCCCGCGGCCTCTGCGGTGCCGGTTCGATCCCCGGCTGCTTCCTGGCCACCGGAGGAGGGTCCCACATGGCGCGCAGACCTCTCCTGCCGCCCGCTGCTCCCCTCAGCAGTGTACTTCGTTCCTTCTGCCTGCTCTGCTCCCCGCTCTGGCTCTGGTGAATTCTCTCGCCCTCCCGCACTTCTGACTGTACCCAGTGCATGTATAAACAAAACAAACAAACGAACAAAACAAAATAAATAAAACATGCCTCTATAAAAAAAAAAAAAAAAAAACCACAATAGATACTAATTCACACCTACTAGGATGGCTATACTTGAAAAGTCAGAAAAGAAGTGTTGATAAGCATGCAGAGGAATTGGAACCTTCAGACGTTGTCTGTAGGAATGAAAAATGGGGTGGCTACTTTGGAAAATAGTTTGGCAGTTTCTCAAAAAGTTAAATATAGTTACCACATGGCCCATTAATTGCACTCATAAGTATGTACTAAAGAGAACTGAAAATTTAAGTCCACATAAAAACTTGTACATGACATTCAAAGTTGTTAACAACCCAAATGTCCATTTACTTAAAAATGAGGGGAAAAAAATTTTTGCCTTTCCAGCATTACAATTTTTTTTTTTTTAATTTTATAGAGGCATGTTTATTTATTTATTTGTTTGTTTGTTTTTTTTGTTTATACAAGCACTGGGTAGAGTCAGAAGCGCGGGAGGGTGAGAGAATTCACCAGAGCCAGAGCGGGGAGCAGAGCAGGCAGAAGGACCGAAGTACACTGCTGAGGGGAGCAGCGGGCGGCAGGAGAGGTCTGCGCGCCATGTGGGACCCTCCTCCGGTGGCTGGGGAGCAGCCGGGGATCGAACCAGCGCCGTGGAGGCCTCGGGCAGGTTCGCAACCCAGCGCTCAACGGCTGCGCCACCGGGGAGGCCCTACAATTTTTTTTTTTAAGATTTATTTATTTATACAAGCACTGGGTACAGTCAGCACGGGGTGAGAGAATTCACCAGAGCCAGAGTGGAGAACAGAACAGGCAGACTGACAAAGTACACTGCTGAGGGGATCAGCGGGGGGCAGGAGAGGTCTGCACACCATGTGGGACCCTTGCTTGGTGGCCAGGGATCAAACCAGCGCTGCAGAGGCTGTGGGCAGCTTTGCAACCCAGCGCTCAACTGCTGCGCCACCGAGGAGGCCCCCCAGCATTACAAATTTAATTATACAATGTAAACTTTCTACAGCTAATATTCAAACAAAAGCACAAAGTCCTTGCTCCTTTTATAATGTGATTGTACATTAACCTCCTATGTAACAACAGCTAAGCTCAGAAAGTTAAGTTTATTTTTGGGGGAGTGAGAAGGTATAGGGGTAGTCTTTAGAAGTTTCCTTGTTAGAAGTTTTCCATATGAGCTATTCTTGAAAACCACAGACTACTAGATTACCTTGATAAAATATAATGAAAGGGTATGATTTATATCTTGTGATTTTTGAATTTAATTTTTTTTAGTTATCTTAATTGCTATTTCATCTTTGTACTCCAGAGCGAGGAAGAAGGGACAAGTAGAAATCAAACCACATGTTCAAGAATGATATATTGCATGAATGAACAGCAATTTCTCCTTATAAGTGAATTTACTTCTCAAACTTTAACATTTCCAAACTTAGATTATTATTGAAAGAAATTCTAATGCTTTTCTTATAAAGCATAGCTTTCAACCATTTCAAATTTAAATTATACAAGGATGATGCCTTTTAGGTCAATTTAAAAGAATCCAAAAGGGGTTGAAGTGTTTGATTTTTTTTTTTCTTTTCCTTTTTTAAAGATTTATTTATTTATTTACACAAGAACCAGGGTACAGGCCAGATTCGCGGGAGGGTGAGAGGATTTACCAGAGACAGAGCAGGGAACAGAACAGGCAGACCGACAAAATATACTGCTGAGGGGAGCAGCGGGTGCAACAGGAGAGGTCTGCGCTCCATGTGGGACCCTCGCTGGCCGGTGGGGATTGAACCGGCGCTGCAGAGGCTAACGACAGCTTCACAGTGCTGCACTCAATGGCCTGCGCCACCAGGGGAGGCCCAAGATTTCTTAATCCACTGAACAAAAATATATCAACTCTCTATGCTGATAATACAGATACTGTATAGACAATAATATAGAAGACATCTTTAACATTGGTTTTGGATATGAGAAATAGCACTACACACATACTAGAGAGTCAATAGTAATTAGCTGGTTATGAAAACGGAAATGACCCATTCTTAGCAAACAGGATTACCTTGGCTCTTGTACTTCTATAGGAGGTAAGAAGAGCTGAAAGCATAAAGGTTGCACTACCAGGGTCACCTGTGTATTAGGGTGGCTAGGTCTACTTTTGCCTACAGATTCAGGTTTCTTAAGTGCGACACAGCCAAACTTTGTTTTTTTTCCTATGGAAAAAAGGATTATTGAGAGCAAAAAAGAGCTAAACGTGAAATTGCACAGGTGAATCCAATTCAGAAGATACTAGTGAACTATGTGGCTTCCTCATCCCGCTACCCTTTATCTGCTTCAGTCTGCCACTGCCTGAACTTAGCAACTCTCGTTCATTTGTATTCAATGATGATTACCCCTTGGGAGGAAAGAGTGAAAATAGAAGAAAACAAAATGCTTTGATTTTAAGAGTTCTCCTGGCTAAACCTGAGAGGAGGTTACCTTATTTTTTTTTTCCACCTCTAACAATTTTCAGAAGAAATGAAACAACAAACCTGCCCATGAGGCTAATTCAATAGGATCTGCCATACCAATGGCAAACTATCAACAGCTAACTATATGTGACAGGGTTTAGGGGATTCATAATAATGTAGGAGATTTTACTTTTAAAAATAAATTTCTTATGAATATCTCTTTCAGTAGTAAGAAGATAGAGATATTTGGGCCTCCGGGTAGCGCAGGGGTTAAAGACAGCACTGTCAAGCTACCGCCAGCCAATGCAGCATGAGTTTGATACCCAGGCTGCCAGGGAGGAACCTACACGGTGAGGCATACCTCTCCTGTCTCGCCCACTGCTCCCCTCAGCAGCGTGTGTCAGTAGATCTGCCTGTTCTGCTCCCCACTCTCTCTGGTGGATCCTCTCACCGTCCCTCCCCATACCTGTGGCTTGCACCCCAGTTCTTGTATACATAAATAAATAAATCTTAAAAAATAAAAAAAGAAGAAGATACAGATATTTGTATTTTTACTGTCTTTTAAAAAGTCTTTTTGGGACCATGGAGATGGATCATGGGTGCCATGGTGGCAGGAGCATTATGGGAAATACACCTGAGGGGAGAAATCCAATACTGTCCAAAAATTAACAATGACATAAGAAAATAAAATTTAAAAAGTCTTTTTGAAAAAAATCCTTAATCTCTAATTTTAATGATAATATATGTTCATTATAGAAGCTATGAGAAAACAGAGAGGTAATATTTTAGACATTTTCTCAGACTGTCTGACATTCTAGTCAGGTAGCCATTGGAAAAGGTCGAATCTTTTTTTCTAGACAAAAGTGAATCTGATTGATTGACTTTCACTGAGGCAGTGTTGGTTTACACTGTTGTTTGCATTTTGGAAGTACAGGACTCCCCCACTTGGAGTGATGTTACCATAGCACTCCTACCACCAATTACCCGAGAAAAGTATCAGTCCCATAGCAACAGAAAACCATAGTCCCATAGTAAAAGGAGAGTATTTTTTTTTAAAGATTTATTTATTCATGCATACAAGAACTGGGGTACAGACCAGGTGTGCAGGAGGGTGAGAGGATTCACCAGAGACAGAGTGGGGAGCAGAACAGGCAGACTGACGGAAATACACTGCTGAGGGGAGCAGCAGGTGAGACAGGAGAGGTCTGCTGCACCATGGGGGTAGCTCCCTGGCTGGGATGGAACCCACGCTGCAGAGGCTGCGGACAAGCTTCACAGCACTGCGCTCAACTGCCTGCGCCACCAGGGAGCCCCAATAACAGGAAAGTATTTTTAAAGCTTTAAAAAATCATCTGTATTCTACCACCCAAACAAATCACTTAAAATGTTGAGCCAATCGTATTAGTCCTATTTAGTAGAGAGAGATTCGAGTAGGTCCTGATAATCTCCCTAAAATTTTTTTTCTAGAGAAGAGATCACACTAGTGATATTTTATATTTACTCCTCTAAACCAAAGGTTCCTGAATATTTTTGGGTCTAAGCACATATTTTAAATATTTCTCCCCTCCCCAGAACACTGATTCTAATAAACCATAAAAGTGATGGTCAAGGCTTATAGTAGGCAAAATCAATATAGAAATTATCTTAATCTAGTCACTAGCCCAGAGATTGTTTGACTATCCCTGCAAAAGCCTTACTGAGTTGACTCTAAAACAGAGAGAAGGTGAATTCTCTCATCATGACAGCGTGGTAGTAAATGGAATCTAAAGAGTAAAGTGTTGAAGGACACCCCGCGTAGTGAGCAGAAGGGCCTTGACCAGAATACATAAGGCATGTGAAAACACATGCGTCTCGGAGGAAAACCTCTGAGTGAGAAGGCTTGGTGTTGAGAGCCTGGAAAGTGACCTGCGTGGAGTCAGGCTTCTACATCTCCACAGTCTGAGAATAACAAAATGGAGAGACCCTGCGCAGTGAGCAGAAGGGCCTTGACCCAAGTCCCTAAGGCATGTGAAAACACATGCGTCTCGGAGGAAAACCTCTGGGTGACAGGACTTGGTGTTGAGAGCCTGGAAGTGACCTGCGTACATCTCCACAGCTTGAGAATAACAAAAACAATGAGCGAACTTTCCAGGCTCTGGCTAGGGGGCAATAAGATTATGTGCGTGAGAACTAACCACCTGGTACCCTATGTCTGAAGTAAATAGATAATAGTAAGAAAATAGACTAATCACTCATACATGTTATCATTATATGGTATGCTCTGATGTTACACCTGCTGCAATTAAAATAGTATATAATGAGCACTAAGACAATAAAGATTTACTGCATGCTGGACATGACAGTCCCCCATGTCTGTCACCGTCGTGTCCCAGGTCTCGGACTCAATAGAAGTCTACAGTAAAGGCAGAATTAAAGGGATGCTTTAGGCTCTCTCCATCCAGCAGAGAGTAAAGAAAATACCTGGCATTTCTTGATTTATTTTGGGAACTATGACTCCATAGAAAGACAAGTTCCAGGGCCTCCCTGGTGGTGCAAGGGGTTAAGATGCAACCTATGAAGCTATCCACAGCCACTGAAGCACAAGTGCAATCCCCAGCCAGGGAGCTACCCACATGGCACAGCAGACTTTTTCTGACTTGCTCGCTGCTCCCCACAGCAGTGTATTTCAGTCAATCCGCCTGTTCTGTTCCCCACTCTGTCTCTGGTGAACCCTCTCACCCTCCACATCTCTGGCCTGTACCCCAGTTCTTGTATGCATAAATAAATCTATATATATAAAAAAAAGACAAGTTCCGTTGTAACCTTAAGTGTGACCTAAAATATACCACACAAAAGGGAAGAATGAGAAAATGAGTGCCTGCTCATCAGCAACCAAGTATAGAAGTCAGAGCATCCCCTAACGAGAACTGCTCAAAAATAGTCTAAAAATGGGGACAGGATCCACTGTCAGTTAAGACTCACACACACACTGACATCCTGCTTCCCAAGCATTCTATATGTACTCAGGGCTCATATAATAGCAAGGAAGTGTTATGTTAAACAGAGATGGGAAGGAAGATGTCTTATTAACTAATAAATTAAGAGAAATTAGCAGTTTGACCATGATATAACAGATACTCTAATGGACAGCAATTATCCAATGATAGAAGGAGGATTAATAGTATATAATCTTGTGCCATCCTGAATGTATGTGGGGTATATGAGCAGGTCCCCACTCTTGGAAGCAACTAACCTTCCTGGAACTATCAGCTGAAAGACAGGAAGGAACACAGGGTGATGTGTGCTTGCTTTGGACTTAGCTGGCATTGAGTTTTTGCTGAGTATTTTTGAGCATCCTGGAAGCAGAAAAGCAAAGAAGTGTCAAGATTTCAGAGAGATTATATCTAAAAGGGACCGCATATCTCTAGATCTCAGGACGCAACATAGAAACCGTTCCAGGGCCTCCCCGGTGGCGCAGCGGTTGAGCGCTGGCTTGCAAAGCTGCCGGCGACCTCTGCGGCGCCGGTTCGATCCCCGGCTGCTCCCCGGCCACCGGAGGAGGGTCCCACATGGCGCGCAGACCTCTCCTGCCGCCCGCTGCTCCCCTCAGCAGTGTACTTCGGTCCTTCTGCCTGCTCTGCTCCCTGCTCTGGCTCTGGTGAATTCTCTCACCCTCCCGCGCTTCTGACTGTACCCAGTGCATGTATAAACAAAAAACGAACGAACAAACAAACAAATAAATAAATAAAAACATGCCTCTAAAAAAAAAAAAAAAAAAAAAAAAGAAACCGTTCCAGCCCAGTTACCCTGAAATGATTATAAATGAAATGAAATACTTCAAGAAAAACAGGGTTCAAGGAGAACAGATGAGCCAGTGACAAACTACACTGGGGCGAGGGATCAAAAGAATTAGAATACAGTCTCAACCCTTAACCTGAGACCAGTTCCTTATTTGCAAAGTACGAATAGTAAAACTACTTGACCATCTATCAGGGTAGTGTGAGATTCAAATGAGAAAGAATAAAAGAAGTTTACAGCATATTAAAAACTATAAAGTTCTTTTTCTTTTTCAATATTTTTTATTTATACAATAGCTGGGGTACAGGCTAGAGGCGTGGGAGGGTGAGAGGATTCACCAGAAACAGGGCAGGGAACAGAATAGGCAGACTGACTGAAATACACTGCTGAGAGGAGCAGCGAGTGTGACAGGAGAGGTCTGCCGCGCCATGTGGGAATCTCCCTGGCCAGCCGGGAATCAAACCCACGCCACAGAGGCTGTGGAGAGCTTCACAGCGCTGCGTTCAACCTGCTGTGCCACTGGGGAGGCCCCAGAAACTATAAAGTTCTATATAAATTTGCAGGATATTATTTTATGATTGTAAAAGGAAATCAGAATTTCTGAGTCACTATTTTCTTATCTGAAACAAGGGAGTCCAGATTATCTCTACGTCTTGGAGTTTTTAAAGTTGAAGGATTCTATAGGAGATATGTGTTATGCTAAGTCAAAGCAATGGTCAAAGAGCTCAGTAATCGGGCCTCCCCTGGTGGTGCAGCAGTTGAGCGCTTGGCTGGGAAGCTGCCCGCAGCCTCTGCAGCACTGGTTCGATCCCCGGCCACTGGCGAGGGTCCCACATGGCGCCACAGACCTCTCCTGCCACACCCGCTGCTCCCCTCTGCAGTGTATTTCAGTCAATCTGCCTTTTCTGTTTCCGGCTCTGGTTCTGGTGAATTCTCTCACCCTCCCACGCTTCTGACTGTCCCCAGTGCTTGAACAAATTAAAAAAAAAATTAAAAAAAATTTAAAAAAATTAAAAAAAAAAAAGAGTTCAGTAATCATCATTCTACATTTTGACAGTAGGCAGCAAAGTGATACGGGAGAACAATTTAGATGTTTTCTTTCCCTAAAGGTAGAGAATGGTCAGACGAGTTGAGAGTTAAAAGCTATTTAATTTCAGCCTAAAGAAATGAAGAATAATTTTACTTTCTTTTCTATCAACTATGTAGTTATTTAAAATATGAAAGACAATACTATGCTTTCTTTCTTTATTTATTTAGAGATTTATTTATTCATGCATACAAGAACTGGGGTCCAGGTCAGAAGTGTGGGGGGTGAGAGGATTCACCACAGACAGAGTGGGGAGAACAGGCAGACTGACCGAAATACACCGCTGAGGGGAGCAGTGGTTAAGAGGTCTGCTGCGCCTTGTGGGTACGGCAGCTCCCTGGCTGGGTATCAAACTTGTGCTGCAGTAGCTGTGGACGGCTTCCCAGTATTGATGCTTACCGGTACTGACGCTTAACCCCCTATGCCACCAGGGAGGCCCCAACTATGTTTTATTTTTTGGTGAGTTAGAAAAGAAGCTTATTGTAGATGAAAGTACACACTCAAGAGTGAGTGTGGGCAGATTCAGAGGAGACTCACACAGTCACTGTATTATTTTTTATTTTTTTAAAGATTTATTTATTTATTCATACAAGCACTGGGTATAGTCAGAAGCGCGGGAGGGTGAGAGAATTCACCAGAGCCAGAGTAGGGAACAGAACAGGCAGAGTGACGAAATACACCGCTGAGGGGAGCAGCAGGCATGGCAGGAGAGGTCTGTCGCACCATGTGGGACCCTCACCAGCGGCCAGGGAGTGAACCGGTGCTGCAGAGGCTGCGGGCGGCTTTGCAGCCCAGTGCTCAACCGCTGCGCCACCAGGGCAGACCCTGCATTATTTTTTTAAAGATTTATTTATTGGGGCCTCCCTGGTGGCACAGCGGTTGAGCGCTGGGTTGCGAAGCTGCCCACAGCCTCTGCGGCGCCGGTTCGATCCCCGGCTGCTCCCCGGCCACGGAAGGAGGGTCCCACATGGCGCGCAGACCTCTCCTGCCGCCCGCTGCTCCCCTCAGCAGTGTACTTCGGTCCTTCTGCCTGCTCTGCTCCCCGCTCTGGCTCTGACTGTACCCAGTGCATGTATAAACAAAAACAAACAAACAAACAAATAAATAAAAAAAACACACCTCTATAAAAGAAAATTAAAAAAAAAAAAAAGATTTATTTATTTATTTATTTTAAAAGATTTATTTATTTATGCATACAAGAGCTGGGGTACAGGCCAGAGATGCAGGGGGTGAGAGGACTCACCAAAGACAAGGTGGGCAACAGAACAGGCAGGCAGACTGAAATACACTGCTGAGGGGAGCAGCGGGTGAGACAGGAGAGGTCTACTGTGCCATGTGGGTTGCTACCTGGAGGGCCGGGGATCGAACTCGTATTGCAGAGGCTGTGTATTGCTTCATAGTGTGGTGCTTAACCCCCTGCGCCACCAGGGAGACCCTAGAAGATTTATTTACTTATGCACACAAAACTGGGGTGTAAGTCAGAGGTGCAGGGGTAGGGGTGAGAGGATTCACCATAGATAGTGGGGAAAAGAACAGGCAGATCTACTGAAATACACTGCTGAGCAGTGGGCAAGACAGGAGAGGTCTGCTGTGCCATGTGGGTTAGCTCCCTGGCCGGCTGGGGATTGAACTTGTGCTGCAGTGACTACTGATAGCTTGAATAGCACTGTGTCTTTAACCCCTGTGCCAGGAGGAAGGCCCCCACAACTACTGTATTTTACAATCAAACATTCATATATAGTTACCTGGAAAACACAGAGAATATCTAAATTTTAATTACTAAAGTTTAGACTTTGGTTATGGAGACAAAAACAAAAGTGAAACAGAAGTGATCCTGCCCAAAAGTAAAATGTAATGAGTACTCCATCCTACTAGGTGGTAGGAAGTATCAGAATTTGTTGTACACAAGTTACATGAGCAAGTAGCCAGGAAAACCACTGTATTACACATTCTTGTAATGAGATTTTAATGGTGTCTAGATAAATGAGGTACAACTGTAGGGTTATTTACATAGCCAAGAACTAAGGTTAAAAAAAGTTTTGTAAGCAATCCAAACAGCTGTTGTTAAGATCAAATACTAAAGCAGTGTTCCAACCTAAACTCTACCCAGTCCCCTGGTTTTCTGACCCCAGAGATCAGACACAGGAAGTTAGAAGGAGAGCAGATTACTAAAAGACAACAATAGTCACTTTTTACTTATAGCAACAAAGGAGCGAGAAAAAGTGTAAAAAGCAGTAGCACACAGCTTGGTATCTTGGAAGTCATTACTACATAGTGCAAGAGCTGCTATTTATAATCATGACAAAATGAACAAGAAAAATTTTATAACATCAAAGGAATTTTCAAAGAGTGTGTTTTAAATATTTTAAGCCTTTAAAATTTTAAAATTTAGTTTAATTATTGGGATAATTCATCCATATGGAACATCTTGTTCCAGAGATATTGTGTGTATGAAAACGTCACTAAAGCAGTATATGTACAGGAAAACATTAGCCTAGCAATGAAGGCTGTTATGGAAGTCTCTGTTAATTATCTGTGTGGTAAAGTAATAACAAAATGTTCGTGAATATCTAAGCTGACTTCCTGAAAAAGCTATTAGTAAATGAATTTAAGTTGTACTTTTTATCAAAATGTTCTATTAATAAAAATATTGGCTCCAGCAAGAGATAACAGACTGTATAGGAGTGCTACTAGATCAAAGTGGGAGAGGCTGAAAGATTAGATGGGATAAGAGAAAAGAGAAGTTTACGAAATAAGGTAGGAAAATGAAATGGGAGAAAGTAAGAAGAGGCCAGAGTCTTTAAAGATACAAATGGGGGCATAAATGAAACCAGGAAGGCTGACAAAAGTTCTAGGGAGAAAAAAACCAAGTGTGACAAGTGTTCAACTACAGGAATGGGCCTGACTCTTCTATTTCTGAAAAATGTTAGACACATGAAGTTTTGTAGAATAATAATTCTTGCTTAAGCAGAACGTACTGGACCATAATCTGGCTGTCTCCTTGCTTTGTCTAAAGTAGCTGCATTCAATGTAAACAATTAGAAAAAAGTTTTATTGGTAACCAATGTGAATTCTTACTGGTAGCATGTAAAAATCTAGGCTTTCTTCTCATCTGGCTGTAGCTATCTGTTTCTATACAATCCACTATGTTTCTAAACAAGGTTATGAACTACTTGATTTAGGACTGTTTTCCTCTAACAATGGACTTTTTATTTTGGCCATTTGTTTTTTAAACTCCTTCTCATAATGGAGCAATTTCTAGTTCTTGTCCTTATAACTTTATTTTTCCTCCTTGCCAGCCCTGTTTACATCTTTGCTGGTGATATAAACTGCTTTCAGGGACAGAAATGACAGCACCAATATGCCACACCACAGCATTATGACCTACCATTTACCAAGTCCTGCTTCCCAGGCTTGGTGAATGTAAACCTTATTAGAAGAGTCCTGCTTTTTATTTCTAAATGTGCCCCAAGGTATCATCCAGGATAATATACAAGTATATTCCCTTTCATTAAACTTAGGGTTTTTTTCCCTTCCTACAAAGGTATTATATCAAAACATCTACTATTCCCTAATTTAAACCTATGATAAGGTACAATGCACCCACTTTTTTCTGGATAGGAAACATTCTTTAAAAAAAAAAAAGATTTATTTATTTATGCGTATAAGAGTTGGGGTGTAGGCCAAAGGTGTGTGTGTGGGGGTGAGAGGATTCACCAGAGACAGAGTGGGGAACAGAACAGGCAGACTTGACGAAATACACTGCTGAGGGGAGCAGCGGGCGAGATAGGAGAGGTCTCCTGCGCCATGTGGGTTTCTCCCTGGCCAGCCGGGATCAAACTTGTGCTGCAGAGGCTGTGGATAGCTGCAGTGTAGTGCTTAACCCCTTACACTATCAGGGAGGCCCAGGACAGGAAACTTTCTTAACCTTCTCTCTATTCCTCCTCTCCCCTCCACTTCCCATCAATCACTTAATTTCTAAAACGTCTTAAAATCATGTTTCTCCTAATAAAAAATCACCCATTAAACCTTTTTTTAAAAAAAGATTTATTTATGCATACAACAGCTGGGGTACAGGCCAGAGGTGTGGAGGTTGAGAGGATTCACCAGAGATAGAGCAGGGAACAGAACAGGCAGATTGACCCAAGTACACTGCTGAGGGGAGCAGTGGGCGAGCCAGGAAAGGTCTGCTGCACCATGTGGGCAGCTCCTTGGGTGGGATCAAACCTATGCTGCAGAGGCTGTGCTTAGCTTCACAATGCTGTGCCCAACCTCTTGTGCCACCAGGGAGGCAGCCATTAAACCTTTTAACTCAGTTATTCTTGGCCATTTTCTGTCCAACTAATCTGAGGGGACCTATATGCTTCTTCCTATTGTATTCACTGCTAATGACAAAAAAAAAAAAAAAAAAAAAAAGAGGGGTTGGGAGGTTTATTTGAAAAAGGTCCACAGTAGCATCTGTCAAGTAGGCTCCATTTGACTGAGAAATGCTGCTATAACAAACTTTTGAAAGGTTAGTTTGTAGTTGATAAAGACAAAAAATTCACAGCAGAAACTAGACAGTATAGCAAATTTTACTTCAGTATGTGTTTTTTACCTACAGAGATCTACAAATATTCATGGTGAGGGAAAACAAGTAAGATTTTTCTGTCTCAAATTTTATATTCTAAGGATCTGTCTGAAGTCTCCTACCTACTCTAACATCACTCTATAGCAGCCATAAACCTGAGTTCAAAATAATACTTTTGAGTTCCCCAGTGATTAACAGGATTTAAAAAAAAAAAAAATAATCCATATAAAGGCAATTTTCTTTTCTTTTTCTTTTTTTTAATAAAGATTTATTTATGCATACAAGAACGGGGTACAGGCCAGAGGTGTGGGGGGGTGAGAGGATTCACCAGAGACAGAGGGGAACAGAACAGGCAGACTGACTGAAACACACTGCTGAGGGGAGCAGCAGGTGAGTCAGGAGAGGTCTGCTGCGCCATGTAGGTAGTTCCCTGGCTGGGGATCCACCTTGTGTTGCAGAGGCTTTGGATAGCTTCATAGGTTGCGTCTTAATCCCTTGCACTGCCACGGAGGCCCAGAGGCAATTTTCTTAATTGTCCAAAATAATGAAATAGATGCCCTAGCTTGGAGGTGCTCTGCGTTAAGCTAGTAGTCTGGGCTAAAAAGCGATAATGCAGATCAAAGAACAGGGAGCTTTCAGAATGTCCACGATCCAGAGGCTCCTATGCCCAGCAGGGAGTGGGAAAGGAGAAGAGCAGAGCTGCAAGAAGCCTATGGTTCTGAGGGCTGGGACCAGAATAGTAGCAGGAACCAAGAACCTTGTGGGAGGAGAGTTACTGAAAACCTTGATCCTCACTGCATGGCTTGCCTGTCAACCTTTTCTCTGACATATGCATAGATATTTGGATGAGACTCGAAGGTAAGGACATTGAGACATGATTAAGCTGTGAGTGGCTATGAGTGACAGAGGGAACTCTGAGTAAGCAGTAAACAGCGGACACTGAATCTACTCAAGCACAAGTTCTGGGTTCCTCAAGTGCTGTGGAGGTGCTACACACTGCCCCCCTTGTAGAAGCTGAGAAAAAGGATGAAGGGTAAGTAACCGCATACTTAGGACTCTGATCTAACAACAGGAATATGAAGTAAAAATATTTCCAAGTGTCTCAAGAAACTGCAGACTATAAACATGCTATGATGCATTCCAGACATAATACAGTTTCAAACTTAACAGTATATGAGGGAAGGGGTGTGGTCCACAGAACTGACTTTTGAAACACAAAAAATAAAAGATGTTCCCGCAGGAATAATGGGAAAGGAAATTATTCAAGATCTTCTTGTACTGTCTATGCATTTTAAAAAGTAGAAAAACAAAGAAAGCAAATTACTTCACAGAGCACTCTGCTTTTCTAACAGATTGGGTGTTTTTTTTTTTTTTTCAGTTTGAGAGGAATTAAAGCCCCTCCACTAAAAATAAAAGAATGAAAGTTGCATATTCACTACCTCTTGCTGTGGAAGGCAATTTTAGGCCTATTAAATTATTTAAGATTAAGAGAACATCGCTACAGTCAATCAGAATGCAATCATTCCTAATTTGCATCATTCCTAATTTGCATATGCAGGGTACTGGTAAATACTATTCTAGCTGTTAATTAAATTTCTTTATAACAAAAAACTCTTTTTACTTAAGTGGAACTTCAAGCTAAGTACACTTGTTAAAAATATTTTTCTTGACTGCAGGACAAGAGATTAAGCACGAAGGTGAAATCCAGCCTCTCTCCAGGAAATTCTTAAGGGGAAAATAAGGTATTTTAAATCAAATGGTAAACGTGTAGGAATGCTTAAAGACCACAGCCTGTAAATCTATCTTTCATTAAGGTTCTGGATCTTTTAGGGCCCTGTTTGGTGGATAGGTTAGGAAAGTCAGCTTGATTGAAACAATGAACAGTCTGATTTTTCTCTTTTAAAAGTCAAGGCCAAAAATTGAGAATACCAGACAGGAAGGGGAAAGGTGAAGAGCAAAGGGGGTAGGGGAGCAGTGGACTTCGGTGGAGGCCCGCGGGCGCCTTCGAGGTGGGGGTGGCGTGGTAACATACATTTGAAGAGGTGTGGTCCTAGACCTCTAAATCAGTGTTGTAAACCATTGTTACCTCAATTTTTAAAAAGTCAATGCCATTATTCTGAGAAAAGTTCAATCTATTGAAGAAAACATTTTGTCTAGCTGAAGTATTTCCCAATAAAATAAGGCATCCTGGTAGAAATTCTCTTCTAACATGGAAGTGAGATTAAAGAGATGAGAAAAAAACAGAGAGAAAAGAGCTAACAAATCGTGCCCTTTTGCAATAGGGCTGAAAAGAGACTAAAGCCACGAATGTCCTGCAAAGGCATCCAGTAAAAACTGCTATGTACAAGGAACATAACTAATCAAGAGTTTTCTTACACAATTTTCTTTCCCTAAGAAATTCTTACAGATCTTACATTATAGGTCTCAGCTTAAGGAAAAGAGACTGCCAGGAGTCATCAACTCAGGTCCCCTCAAAAACCTGTTTGTCCCAAAGCCCTAGTATCTCCACACTCACCTCATCATCACTGTCAGACGTTTCAGAGTCTGAGGATGCTGCAGGCTGACTCACAGGGGGCTCCTTCTCCTCAGAATCACTACGTTTCCGCTTTGCCAGCGACAAGAGCTCCTAATAGGGCAGAAGCAGTCACATGAGTTTTGTTCAACAGAGAAAAAATATGCAAGAATAAAATGCCTACACACCCTACATCTCTTCTACCTCGCTGTGCTTTGAATTAATGGGAAATGTATGCTTGAATGGAATAGATTAGAAAACTCAGCTGGAGGCTATCCCCATGTTGTCACTATCTCCTCTATCAGCTACAGAATTACTGATTTTTAAAAGATTGATTTTTATTTATTTATGCATACAAGAGCTGGGGTGTAGGCCAGAGGTACAGGGTGGGGAGGGGTGTGAGAGGATTCACCTGAGTGGGGAGCACAACAGGTGACCTGGGGCCTCCCTGGTGGGAGGAGCTAAGTGCCAGCACTATGAAACTACCCACAGCCACTGCAGCAGTTTGATCCCCAGCCAGGGAGGTGACCCACATGGCGCAGCAGACCTCTTCTGACTCGCCCACTGTGCCCCTCAGCAGTGTATTTCAGTCAATCCACCTGTTCTGTTCCCCGCTCTGTCTCTGGTGAATCCTCTCACCCCCCACACCTCTGGCCTACACCCCAGTTCTTATATGCATAAATAAATAAAATAAAATCTTTTTTAAAAATCTTAAAAAAAAAGAAAAAAAAAAGGTCTGCTGTGCCATATGCAGGTTAGCTTCCTGGCCTAGGATCGAACTCAGGCCACAGTGGTGATAGTGCTGAGACTTAAACCCTAGGCCACCAGGGAGGCCCTTTGAGGTCATTTTTAAATGCTTAATCCAGAAAAAACAAACAAACAACAACAACAAAAAAACTCAGGGTCAGACAACAAGCAGTAAATGTGCTGGCCACCACATCAAAAAATTTGACAACCCAATATTCCCATTCAGAAACAGTGCTTTGTGCTGGTGGTAATATACGAGGGATGAGAGAGGAAGGGATATGGCATTAAATCTCTGACAATCAGGCTTTGCTTTCTCACATGGTTCCCCTTTCCTGTTACTTCTTTGCCACTCTCCCCAATCACTAGATGGCAACAAAAGGATACTATCCCTTTCCTTTCTCTGTGCTAATTGCTGAGGCAATGATACAGAACTAGATGCCAGACACTTTCCTAAGTATCTAATATTTAATATTAAAGTAAACCTTTAAAAAAGATTTTATTTATTTATGCCTATAAGAACTGGGGTACAGGCCAGAGGTTGTGGGGTGAGAGGATTCACCAGAGATAGTGAGGGGAGCAGAACAAGTGGATCTAGTGAGATTCACTGCTGAGGGGAGCAGCGGGCAACACAGGAGAGGTCTGCTGTGCCATGGGGATAGCTCCCTGGCTGGGGATTGAACTCATGCTAGCAGTGTATCATCTCTGAGCTACCAGGGAGGCCCAATATTAAACTTCAAGGTAAACCACAACAACCTTAAGGTAAGTATCATTATTATGCCCATTTAAAGATAAGAAACTGATGAGCACGAGAGGTTAAGTAACTTACCCAAGGTAACACAGCTAGTACATGGTAGAGTCAGAATTCAAACCAAAGCAGATAGAATCCTAACTCCTAATTCAGTCATGGTTTACTAGTCTAAAACATTTTTCCCTTCTGCCAAAAAAGAGAAGAATACAACCGATAAATACCAGTGGTATTATTCCTTGATGATGATGGTGCTGTACAATTATAGGTCAAATGCCAAGATAGATTTTAAAATAATATATTGCTACAAAGAATCTGTTTTCTTCTTCCAGTCTCTTCTCTTTCTATTTTAGGAGTATACCCTCCTTGGCCAGAATGAGAAAATGACCTTCTCAGATTAACAGCTGACACACTCTCTTCTTTATAAGCAGTTATGAAATGTTACTCTTGTCATTTCATTAGAGAAAGCTAGCATACCAACTTCCAGAAAATGCTGAATATCACAAGAACATTCTACTTTTTCATATCAAAATGGCAACCCTATAAGCCAAATGCAAATTACAGTAATACTGTCTTTAGAACTTTAAGTATAATTTACATACAGTCATTTTACCCTTTCTTATGTATAGGTCCATGAGTTTGAAAATTATACAGATTAATCACTCCCACAATCAAGATACAGGACAATTTCAACATCCCTGCAAATTCCCTATACTCTTCACATCCCTCCCACCATCCCACGGCAACCACAGACCATTTTCTGTCCCTGAAGAGCTGCCTGTTGTAGAATGTCATATACATGGAATCATGCAGTGTGTGATCTTGTCAGTCTGGCTTTTTAGCATAATGCATTTGAGATCCATCCACAAGTGGCATGTATCAATAGCTTGTTCCCTTCATTGTTGAGTAATCCATTCACTGTATGGATGTATCACACTTTGTTTATCCATTTACCAGTTGAGAAGCATTTGGGTTGTTTCCATTTTGGAGCTATCATATGTTCATGTGTAGGCTTTGTCTATACACAAGTTTTTATTTCACTGGGGTAAATGTAGGATTGGGATTCCTAGGTTATATGGTAATTTGTATGTGGTCTTTACTATTACCCTTTTCCCCTATTACCTTAGTGCAAATTTATAAAATTTAAAAAGACTTCTGGTAGGTAATCTCTTTCCTAACCTGTTGAGGCTCACAAATGCAATAGAATTCTGTTTGAAGGCCAACTCATTATAATAGGAATATGGATATGTTATCAATCAAATCCTCTCCCAAAACATTAACAATCACATGCAATAGACATTTATTAAAAATTACTGTAACTAAAGATGTTAGTACTGCTTTTTTGTTAAAGAGGTTCCATTCTATACCAAAACCTATCAAATACCTCTCCATCAATAACTGCATCGAATAGGCACAGATGCTCTTCTATGACATTAAATACTACATTTAACAACAGTATGGACAGATCAAACATCTTTACAGTGTGAAAAACACCCTTTCTGTCACAAGTTCAGAACTGTACAGGAAGCTACTGATGGTAAGGCTACACTTTATAGTTAAGCCCTTTAGAGTCTACTGAGGTTGATAAGTAGAGGAACAGACCAAAGTACAGTGGAAAGCTTTTTCCAACACTGCACATAGAAAGACCCCATCAGATTTGCCTACCTATAGGAGTTGGTTTATCCAATAGCTATATTCAAAAAAGTCAGTCTGACAGGGCAGTAGGTCCACCTGTAGTTCTCTCCTGCCAGCCCATTTCACTGTACTGCACTGGTTGAGATAACACTGCTGTGAGTCTGGTGGTTCTCTCTCCGTACCATCCCTGTATTTCATCTCATCTAGAAAAAATCTTGTCTACTTATCTTGACATTCCTCTAGGGGAACAGCAGTGTGGGATGCCAGCATGTTACATCAAATTTAAGCTAACTAAAGATCTGCCTAAATTAATGCCAATGTTCAATAAACTACAGATATGGCTGTGTAGGATACCAAATCTAGCTTCTAGAGCAGTTTCTAGTGTGACTGGAGCTTAGCAGGCCAGGAGGGGAGAATGAAATGAGATGGTTTACAGGTAGGAAGAAACATTTCAATGTTTATAAAGCAGAATCAGGTGCACAGATTTTATTGAAGGCAGTGGGGGGACCATCATATGGTTTTAAACAGGGGAGTAAACATCCTCCCAAAGCTTTTTTTTATTTTAATGCATACAAGAGCTGGGGTGTAGGCCAAAGGTGTGGGGGAGGGGGTTGGGGAGGGAGAGGACGCACCAGCGACAGAATGGGGAGCAGAACACTGGGAAAGCCACTGCTGAGGGGAGCAGAAGGCCAGACAGGAGAGGTCTGGTCAGCTCCCTGGCCCAGGATCAGGATAGAACTTGTGCTGCAGAGGCTGGTGATAGCTTGATAGTGCTGAGACTTAACCCCTTGTGCCACGAGGGAGGCCCCACCCAAGGCTTTTTAAAAGAGCACTCCAACTGACAAATGAACAGACCTAGAGGGGTCAGGGTCAAAGTACAGAGAGAAGTCATAGGAATTCACAGCAGTGTCATCAGTGAATACTGACTTGGACAAAATAAGTAAGAGGGAAACCCAGGGAAACCTGGAAAGACTTGAGAGATGCCGAGGAAAGAGCAGTAATTCAGAGGTTTAAATATTAGATGTTAATTCCCATTCTTTCTTTTATATCCAAATTGTTGATGGAGGAAATGATTCCAACAGTGGCCATTGCTTACTTTTCAGGAGTAAGGAATAGAGCCACTGTGTGCATATATTGTGTGTCCCTATTTGTGGGACAGGGAGGTATTTGTTTTGTTGAATATACTTTTATTTTTTAAAAAAGAAATCAATGAACATATATACAAAAAGTGTGTAATTCCAAAGTGGCATTATCCTTTAACATTTCACATGACTGGTACTAAGTGTGGCAACTTTCTCTTCAAATTTCCAACAAAAGAATTATATTGTAAATAAAAACAATGCACTATATAAAAATGCTCCCAAATATTATAGTTGACAAAGTAAAATCAGTTTTCAATCCATTCAAAATAAAAGCTACATAAAAGTAAAATAAATTTCCACTATTATTTGTTTTTACTTAGCTCCCTCTCCTAATATACTTTCTTTAAAAAAAAAGATTTATTTTCTTTTTATTTATGCATACAAGAATTGGGGGGTAGGCCAGAGGTTCAGGGGGGGTGTGTGTGAGAAGATTCACGAGAGACAGAGTGGGGAGCCAGAACAGGAGGATCTACTGAAACACACTGCTGAGGGGAGCAGCGGGCATGAGATAAGCAAGATTTGCTGAGCCATGTGGGTTAGCTCCCTGGCTGGGGATCGAACTCAGGCCCTAGTGGCTGGTGAGAGCTTGATAGCTGAGACTTTAACCCTTGTGCCACCAGGGAGTCCCTGATATACTTTCTAACTAATGCTGAAAAAGAAAAGAGGGGCCTCCCTGGTGGCTCAGGGGTTAAAGACAGTGCTATCAAGCTATTGCCAGCCACTGCAGCACCAGTTCTTCGCAGCAGACTTCTCCTGTCTCACCTGCTGCTCCCCTCAGCAGTGTATTTCAGTAGATCTGCCTGGTCTGCTCCCCATTCTGTCTCTGGTGAATCCTCTCACCCACGACACCTACCTCTGGCCTATACCCCAGTTCTTGTATGCATAAATAAAAATAAAATAAAATAAAATGGAAAAGAAAGGAAATCAGTATTACAGTAGAAGGGTTGGAACAAGAACCCCCAAATTGACAATGTCCCTTATTTGTTGTTTTTTTAAAGATATATTTTAATTTATGCATATAAGAGCTGGGATATAGGCCAGAGGTACAGGGGCGGGGCAGGGGTGAGAGGATTCACCAGAGACAGAGTGGGGAGCAGAACAGGGAGATCTACCGAAACACACTGCTGATGTGAGTAGCAGGAGAGAAAGGAGTGGTCTGTGGTGCCATGTGGGTTAGCTCCCTGGCTGGGGACTGAACTCATGCTGCAGTGGCTGTGAATAGCTTCATAGTGCTGAGACTTAACCCCTTGCGCCACCAGGGAGGCCCCAATGTCCTTTATTTGTAAGTAATCCTACAATAAGCAGAAAAGTTAGAAAACTTTCCACATGGATGTGCCAAGTAGCATATGCTTATTCAAAAAAAAATTTATAAAGTGCCTAGTATGTATCATACAGACATTATTTTCAATAAACTACTTGATGTCTCCACTCGGATATTTCCTAGACAATTTTAAACTCTACACATCCAAGACTGAATTTATGATCTTCGCCTTTATACCTGATCTTCCTCCAGGGATCTGTGTCATACCAGAACCTCCTCCTTCTTACCCCAACATCTAGTCCGTCATTACATCCTCTCAGACTTATATCCTGACCATCATGTCGAACTGAAGCTGCTTTCTGTGGTCTCCATAACCACCATATGGGTACACATCAGTCCTATTTTCAGTATTGACCAGGTGCATACCAGGCACTGTTCTAGGCGCAGGGATATTACAGTGAACAGGCAATCCTTCCCCTCCTGAGCTTCCATTCCAGGGATTCTTATGCTCTCCATCTTCTCTCACCTGGATTCCTCCATCTGCCACCTAATTGATGTCCCTTCTCCAGATTACTCTCCACATAGCAGCCTGGGCAAATTTTTATTTTTATTATTTTTTTAAAGTAAATCTATAGTTTATCCATAGAAGCACTGGGGTACAGTCAGAAGCACGGGAGGGTGAGAGAATCCACCAAGCCAGAGTGGAGAGCAGAGCAGGCAGATTGACGAAGTACACTGCTGAGGGGAGCAGCGGGAGGTAGGAGAGGTCTGTGCGTAGCGTGGGACCCTCGCCGGTGGCTGGGAATCGAACCGGCGCTGCAGAGGCTGCGGGCATCTTCACAACCCAGCGCTCAACCACTGGGTCACTGGGGAGGCCCTGGGCAAATTTTTAAAGACAAACCTGAATGCCTCTTCCAGATTAAAAATCTTCAATGGTTTCCTATTACCTTTACCATAAAGTCCAAGTTCCTTAACATCCTCAACATGACCCTGTAGTGGCTTTTAAACTTTTGAATTGGGCCCTACTGTATGACAAATTATACTTCACATCCCATGTACATGTATATGGAAAACACAAGCTTCACAAAACAATGCTTATCTTCACTAGATCTGACACACTTGATGCTTTCTATTGGACTCATCTTCACTTGTATATTTCATGCTTGCTGTGGTCTACTAAAGTGACTTTTCCATCTTCAAAGGGTACAAAGAAAGATTACCTCAACTTTGTTTAGACCACTCATTCTCCAACCAGTTATATCCCAGTCACTCTGTGCTGCTTTCAGTTTCATGACGGTGCTAGCTCCTTCCTGACTCAGGGCTTTTGCACATGCTGGTCCCTCAACCATAAACATTTAAAACTCCTTTTACTCTTTAACCTTCTAATCTCGTTCTCCCTAAAATATATTTTAGATCTGTTTAAATGTCACTCCCAGAGGGCCTCCCCGGTGGCACAGCGGTTGAGCGCTGGGTTGCGAAGCTGCCCGCGGCCTCTGCGGCGCCGGTTCGATCCCCGGCTGCTTCCCGGCCACCAGAGGAGGGTCCCACATGGCGTGCAGACCTCTCCTGCCGCCCACTGCTCCCCTCAGCAGTGTACTTCGGTCCTTCTGCCTGCTCTGCTCCCCACTCTGGCTCTGGTGAATTCTCTCACCCTCCTGTGCTTCTGACTGTACCCAGTGCATGTATAAACAAAAACAAAACAAACAAATAAATAAATAAAACATGCCTCTACAAAAAAAAAATTAAATAAATAAACAAACAAATAAATAAATAAATGTCACTCCCAGATTTCTCAACCTGCTAAAGACGGAGCTTTCATATGATCCAGCAATTCCACTCCTAGGTATTTACCCAGAGGTGGAAATTGTATGGGGAATATAACCAAGATGAAAATGCATACATTGTGCAAAAATGATGTAAAATACACACACACACAAGTCACTCCTAGCAGGCTAGCACAGGGTCCCTGATCACATTCTTACAGTATCCTTGCTCTTCCTTGGGTAGCACAATTGCTGAGCAATCCCTATTCCCGTCTCTCCTTCTTCCCTCCTTATTAGAAGCTCCAAGAAGGTGGAAAGGATTTCCAGGTTGTTTACCTGATAGCCCTAGTGTCTATCACTAACACTTCTGTTGGAAGATAAACGATCTCTGCCCTTGAGGAACTATAGTCCTGGAAGAGAACTAGAAAGACGGTAACAAAACTGGTGTCAAAAGATGGATTTTGAATTTTTTCTAAATCGCTCTGCTAAAACTCCCATGGGACTCAATCTTCCTGGCACTACAGACACTATAAAGAAAAGTTGTGTGAAATAGCAAATGTTACATCACGCTAGATGCAACATTATGACACAAATTTAAAACTTCACAAGTTAACACTGACACTTCTAACAAGTTCATCCTAGACCAAACTTTGTTCTCATTAATACAAAGAAGACCATATTAATGACAAACACAACTTTCAAAACTTTCCAACTTTTATGTGGAAGGTTTATGGAAGGATACTTTGTAACACTTTTTTTTTTTTCCACAACTAATGTCTGAAGGGACCTCCCTGGTGGCACAAGGAGTTAAGACTCAGCACTATGAAGCTATCCGCAGCCACTCCAGCACAAGTTCAATCCCCGGCCAGAGAGCTATCCACATGGTGCAGCAGACCTCTCTGACTTGCCTGCTGCTCCCCTCAGCAGTGTATTTTAGTTGATCTGTCTGTTCTGTTCCCCACTCTGTCTCTGGTGAATCCTCACCCCTAACACCTCTGGCCTATACCCCGTTCTTGTATGCATAAATAAATCTTTAAAAACAAACAAACAAACAAACCAAATAATGTCTGAAAATACTTCCTAGAAAATACTTAGGGGGTCTATTTTCCCAAAGATAAACTTTTAACTACTGAAGAATAGAGGAAAACAGGCTATGACAGGGCCTCCCCGGTGGCACAGTGGTTGAGCGCTGGGTTGCAAAGCTGCCCGCAGCCTCTGCAGTGCCGGTTCGATCCCCAGCTGCTCTCCAGCCACTGGAGGAGGGTCCCACATGGCGCGCAGACCTCTCCAGTCTCCCGCTGCTCCCCTCAGCAGTGTACTTTGGTCCTTCTGCCTGCTCTGCTCCCCGCTCTGGCTCTGGTGAATTCTCTCACCCTCCCTGCGCTTCTGACTGTACCCAGTGCTTGTACAAATAAATAAATCTTAAAAAAAAAAAACCAAAAACAAAAACAGGATATGACAATATAATCACCATTTTAAATGAAAAATTATGAAATAAAGCATCCCAGTATGAATGTAGCTCAATCTTTTTTTTTTTAAGATTTATTTATGCATATAAGTACTGGGGTACAGGCCAGAGATGGGGAGGGGCAGTGAGAGGATTCACCAGAAACAGAATAGGGAGCAGAACAAGCAGACTGACTGGAACACACTGCTGAGGGGAGCAGCGGGCGAGTCAGGAGAGGTCTGCTGTGCCGTGTGTGTTGCTCCCTGGCTGGGGAGCAAACTCCTGGTGCAGTGGCTATGGACAGCTTCATAGGTTGCATCTTAACCCCTTGTGCCACCACGGAGGCCCTCACTTTTTTTTTTTAGAAAGGCAGAGTAATGTTTTACAAAACTCTGGCTTCTTCATTAATTTAGATGCCTTTCATTTTATAGAACCCACTGCATAAATAGTATTCCATAAAGATATAATGATATAAATTATTTCCATTCCAGTACATAATAGAGGGGAGCCTAAAGATTTACCTCAAAGTGTGTTATTTTTCCCCCAAGAGGTGCCAAAGGCAATTTTAAATGATGAAGGGTACGGCGAACATTTAAAAAAAGGTCATTACCAGGTGACAAATTAAAAGAAATCTTTCCAATTCTCAGAGGTCTGAGTTTAAAAAAAAAACAACAAAACTTTGAAAAAGTTAAACTACTCTGCCTCAGTTACTACATACCTCTTCCCATCAAGATGAAAGGAAAACAGGTTTCAGAAAAAGCATCCCAACAATTCAAATGGTTTTGGACATTGCGAAAACACAGCAGTTTTGTCTCCTTTCTCTCCCAAACTACTTAGGTGTCTGAAAATACGTGCAAGCAGACTGGTCTCAACCATTAACATAAATAAGTACCTGGGTTATAGCTGGTAAAAATGCAGAGTCCAGGGCTCCATCCCCTGAGGGTCTGACACAGTTAAGTCTGGAGTGGGAGCCCTTCTGCAGTGCATTTTTAAATAAGCAACCCAGCATCTTCTGGCACAGGTGGTCCTCCTCCCACCATCAGGGAAAAAACCAGCACAGAAGGCTCACTTGCCTCACCTGCATTAAGGACTAAGGTAGAGAAGCTCTCTGCCCACTTATGACTATGCAGGACCCTCTCTTTTCCTAAATAAACCTGTCCTTTTAAAATGAAAAAAAGAAGAAGAAGAAGATGAAGATAAATAAATTAAAAAAAAAAAAAAAGGACTAAGGTGGAGCTAATATTTCTGACATAATGGCTTAGCTCCCCTTCTGGAAAAACCCAGGACAAAGGACCGCCTTACTAACTGTGCTCTATTCTCCAACTAGACACTCAAGAGATTTGTCATGGTTTGTTCTTTTCCACAAGGACCATATAATCAATAGCAAGCACAATGTCATATTGCCAATGAAGACTGAGAACTAGTTGGGGCAGCCCAAGGTATCTTGGGCAGGAAAGGTCCAGGATGTGTTAATTTTGTTCTGAAGATTCCTAAAGACTCCTGCCTCCCCAAAAACAAAAACAAAAACAACAGGCTGATAATATCTGCTGAAAGTCTCTGGTGAAAACTTCTAGAGGGCATACTTTTTTTTCTTTGAATCCTGAGAGCCTGACAAAGTGCTGAACAGCTAGAAGGGCCTGGCGGCTCTGGTAGGATGTACAGGGGAAGGGAATTTTGATAAGGTTCCCATCCAATTAAAAAAATGCCAGTGAGTGGTTGAAGAGGAAGAAGTTGAAATTGCTGTTAAAGTATACTAGGTACTACTTACACACTTCATACTTAGTCCTTTTTTACAAATAGATATGAAGAGTTAGGTTTAAAGTTGCACTCCCCTCCAGTTCTCACTTTGAAAAAGCTGTAGATCAGGTAAAATCTCTACTAAATAAGGAAACTCTCAATTTATTTTGTCAGAATTCTGTGGAAAATGACTAAGGACAGAATAATTTGCAGCATTGTTCACATGTCATCAGAACAGTGTTAACAGTGCTTTACTAAGGGAATTCCCCAAATAATATATTTAATTGATGTACCAATTTCCTTTAAGTTATTCAATGTACTTTACAAAGATGATTTCTAACAATGTGGAATACCATCACAAGATATTATTCTTATTTTGCAAGATGAAAAAAGGTTGGTATATGGAAAGAGTATATAGGCCTGTAGTCATGCAGATCTGGATTCAAATTCCAACTCTACCACATACAAGTTGTGTGAATCTAGGAAATTACTGAACTTCTTCAACTTCTGTTTCCCCTGTATATACAGTGATACCAACTTCACCATAATTTGAAACCTTAAAGATGTAAACTTAATAAATAAGATGACTACTTCACCCTGACACTATTTAAATGGCAGGTAAATTTATTACCAGAAACATCAGAAAACTGTAAAATTGTAAAAAATAATAATGACAAGGTCCTCCCAAATATCACTCTAAAATTATCAAACAAACTTTCCCAATCAAGAATATATTTTTTCAGTTTTGTGAACTTAGGAGCCTTTCACATGAGATTTTCAACTTAATTTATAATGCCTATTCCAAAATGAGATTTCTATTCCTTTGACAGTTCTTCACTAGTCCCACTACTGCCCTAACTCCATACCACCATTTTCAAAAACAGCCCTGTTTTCAACAAATATTCAGGCCCTCCTCCTTAAAAACCTTTCCTTTTTACTGTCCTAATATTTTAGTCTGAGACCTCTGGTCTAACACAAAAGACTCCCCCCTCCCAAGAAGTCACTCAAACGAAAGCTTTCCTTTGCAAGTGCTTGCACCAATTTAATGCTTACAAGTACTTGATCCTTACAATAATAGCCCAATTAGACGAGGCTGATGTCATATCTGGACTGTATAGCTAAGACCAAAGATGCACAGCTAGAAAGCACCCTCGGCCAGCCTAGAACTCAGAATTTCCGATCCCTACTCAACTCTGGCACATCCTTTTTTTCTAACATTTATTCACAGAACATGGAAGCAAACCCTCTTTCTGTCTCCTGGTGGTTATCACCAGCGCATAGGACAGTACACCCGAGAGTACAGAGACAGTCCGGTGTACACGAGGGCACATAAACAGCTCCAGCAACCTCAAGGCACGGACGCTGAAAGTTACTTTCCACGGTCCCTGCACAATCCTGGAGGAAGGAAGAACTGCGGGGCGTGCAAGAAAAGGACCAAAGGCCGCGGCCACAGTTCCTCCGTGTCGCCCCGTGTATTTCCCCCCGGGCCCTCCCTCCTGCCTGCTCCCCGGAGCTTTCCCGGCCCAACACCCCAGCGAGGGCCACAGCACCCCAGCGAGGGCCACAGCACCCCAGCGAGGGCCACAGCACCCCAGCGAGGACCAAGGCACCCCAGAGGACCACGGCACCCCAGCGAGGACCACGGCACCCCAGCGAGGACCACAGCACCCCAGCGAGGACCACGGCACCCCAGAGGACTACGGCACCCCAGCGAGGACCACGGCACCCCAGCGAGGACCACGGCACCCCAGAGGACCACGGCACCCCAGCGAGGACCACGGCACCCCAGCGAGGACCACGGCACCCCAGCGAGGACCACGGCACCCCAGCGAGGACCACGCTCGCCCCGCGACCGCGGCTGCCCGAGGAGGTCCATGCCCGAGCCCCGCTCGGCAGGCGCGGCCGCGGCTCGGCACATGGGCGGGCGCCCCTCCGCGGTCCACACCCCCGGCCCGAGAAACTTCACCTCGGAGCCTCCCGGCCCGCCCGCGCCGGCGCCCCCGGCCCGCGCCCCGGCCCGCGCCCCGGCCCCTCCGGCCCCGGCCGCGGACGGGCTCCCCGGCTCCCCGCCCGCCGCCCGCGGCCCCGAGCCGAGGCCCTGCAGCCGCCGCCCGCCGCCCGCGCCGGGCCCGGGGCTGTCCAGGCCGGGGGCGCGGGCGGCGGGCGGGCGGCGGGCGGGCGGGCGGGAGGCCCGGCCCGGCGCTCCCGGCTCCCGCGGCCCGCCGAGCCCTCCCGCCGCCGCCCGCGCCGCCGCGGCCTGCCTCACCTGATCCAAGTTCTCGTCGCTGCCGCTGTCCTCCGTGTCCGAGTCGATCACCACCCGGCCTTTCCGCTTCTTCACCATGGTGGCGCCGCGGCCCCCGCGCCGGCCGCCGCCCGGACTCCCCGCCCGCCCGCCTGCCAGGGGGACCGCCACTGCCGCCGCCGCCGCCGCCGCTCGACCCACACAAAGGCGACCGCGCATGCGCGCTCCGCTCCGCCCCTGGCCCCGCCCCCCGCCCGGCGCAGGTCGTTCGCCGGCGCCCGGCGCCCCGCCCCGCCCCGCCCCCGACGCAGCGCGGGGGCGGGGCCGCCCGCGGGCCGGTTCCGGGCCCGGGAGCGCGTCGCGGCGAGCCGAGCCCCGAGGGGCCGCCGGCCGGGCGGGATCCGCGCCGCGCGCTTCTGTGTCTGCTCCGAGAGGCCGCTCGGGGCTGCGGTACTGGGCGTCAGGAGCGGCCGCGGCGCGCCTGGAGGACGGTTGTGGGCCCGCCGAGGGCGCCCGGCTGCGTGGCCGCGGCTGGAGGCCGGAGGCTGAGGCCCCCGCATTGCCCGGAGACGGAGGGGCTGGCGGCCCCGCGGGGACAGGGAGGGCTCGGGTCCGGGGGCTGCAAGTTCGCGATGGCCGGACGGGGGTCTGTGGTGTGCCAGAGGAAGGCCGGGCGCGCACGCCGCGACTCGTGGTTCAGAGCCTCACGAGCTGCGTTAGGAAGGTTAAATTTTGGTACTGAAAGATTTTAAGCTAAACAGCAACTTTATTAAGATAAAAAAACGTTATCCTGGCCACAGTGTGTCCAATAAATTAGAAGGCAGTGGCGAGGGAACCGCGTAAGTTGTTGGTGTCATTTTGGCGAAAGATGCTGGTGTCCTGAACTAAGAAGAGGCAAAGGAAATGGAGAGAAGTGGATGAATTCTGGAAAATTTGGAAATTAGAATTCCCAGAGCTTGAAAATTAGTGGGAGGAGTGGGGAACGGATTTCCTAAACTTGTGATGATCAAGCTGGTCCTTTTTTCTTTCTTTTTTTTTGGTGGGACCCTCGCCGGTGGCCGGGGATCGAACTGGCGCTGCAGAGGCTGCAGGCAGCCTCGCAGCCCAGCGCTCAACCGCTGCGCCGCCCGGGGTGGGGGTGCCCCAAGCTGGTCCTTCTTCAAGATAAGGAACGCAAGTGGAGAGAAGGTTTGGAAAGCTGGTGTATGAAGGAAATAAATTCGTCTTTATACCTGTTGCATATGAGGTCAGCTGATAAAAAGGGCAGCTCCAGATTTCTTTGTGAGGTTTGGAATTATAGGGTAAAGGGCATAAGCAATAATAGTTTGAAACTCTTCTCAAAATTCCTTTGGGGTCCACCACTAGTTCTTTTTTTTTTTTTTTACACCACTAGTTCTTAATACTGGTAGTGAACTTGGGAGTTAGACTCCAGTATTCACTGGGGATTACTGGGCCCAGGCAGGCTGGTGAGTTCTTCCTCCTATTCCCTTCTTCATTACTGTCTACATTTATTCTTCCAGCAAATTTACATACATGTCACAGATGTGCATGCCTTAGAATAGTAATAAAAGAAAATATCATACACAGAGAAATCCCTATAGGAACTAAGCACATTCCTACATGACCAGTTTGCCAGTTTGCTGCTAGCTTGAAAAGTTGTTGAGGATTAAGGTAGAGAAAACAACTAAATAAGGCCCAGTTATCTCTTTACTCCAAAAGAATTTTCCTAAGATATGATCCCTAGACATCGCTCTCTCATCATATTCTTGGGACTGAGACCATGGCAAAGAAGACCCAAAATGACCAGGCCATCTCCCCCATTTCTAGCCACAGTGAAGCCTTCTGTGAGGACCTTCTTTAAATGTGTTAATAAAAGAAAGCCATAATATAGTTACTCTTAACTGCAATCAAATGTATATTCTTTATTTGAGTAAAATCTTTCGATTTTGATCTTTATGCAAGGGGTCTTCTAATGATTCATAGACTGGAGTTAGTCCATATTGAGATTGTCTAAATTCAATGAATAAACTTCCTGTATTATAAAATTCCTCTTTTTAAAACAAACTTTATTGAAGAAACATAGGTTTATAACATTATGTAGGTTTCAGGTATATGAACTTATAAATCGACATCTGTGTAAATTACAGTATGTTTACCACCAGAGGTCTAGTTTCCATTCTTCACCCTTTTACCTCACTTCCCCCTTCTGGTAACCAGTATTTTGTTCTTATAGTCTAAGAGTTTGTTTTTATTTGTTTTTTAGTTTTCTTTCTTTATCTTCCACATAGGAAGTGTAATCATACAGTGCTTTTCATACTTTTTTTTACTTACCATAAAACCCTTTAGGTCCATCCTTCCATGGAAATGGCAGGCTGGATTTCATCTTTATTTTTTTTCTTTTTAATAACTGAGTAGTATTCCATTGTGTGTATATACATCATATTATCAATCATCAATTGATATGCCCTTAGGTTTCTACTCTTGGCTATTGTGAATAATGCTGTGATGAACAGGGGTACATATATCTCTTCAAATTGGTTAAAATTCTTCTTGAATTGGCTTCCCAGAGAGTCCAACCTGTGAATATTTCCTGTAAGTAAAATGAGGATAATGATAGTATCTGCCTGAGCTGTGAAAAGTTTTAAATGAATTAACACAGGTGAAAAAAAATACTTGGAATACTTTCTAACAAAGAGTAAATACTCTGTAAATGTCAACTATAATTGTTAAACCTTGTGGAGGAGGGTTACAGTAGAGTAGGAAGAGGATGGAGGGAGTATAGAAAAATAAAGAGAAAAGCTTGAAGAAAAATACCCATTCATTTTATCAAACAAACTTGTTGACATGTGCATGTATTTATTCCACACATTTATTAAGCACCTACTATGTGCTTGAGCTCAGCCACTGAGCTAGATGCTGAACAAAATGTAGTAACCAAAACAAAATTCCTGCTCTTAAGAGCTTACATTCATACAAATAAAAGGCACACTTTCAAAATGCTGTGAGGACCCTTTTTATGCAGCCCACAACAGAGAACTGAAGAGATATTTTTAACATCTATTGTTTGAGAAAATGCAAAATGACAAAAACTACTATGGCTTCACTAATGATTTTATTTTATTTTATTTTATTTTTTAAAGATTATTTATTTATTTATACAAGCACTGGGCACAGTCAGAAGCGTGGGAGGATGAGAGAATTCACCAGAGCCAGAGTGGGGAGCAGAGCAGGCAGAGGGACCGAAGTACACTGCTGAGGGGAGCAGCGGGCGGCAGAAGAGGTCTGCGCGCCATGTGGGACCCTCCCTCTGGTGGCCGGGGAGCAGCCGGGGATCGAACCGGCGCTGCAGAGGCTGCGGGCAGCTTCACAACCCAGCGCTCAACCGCTGCGCCACCGGAGAGGCCCCCACTAATGATTTTAAATGAATTTGTGTTCTGTTCCTTTCAACTATATCTAAAAATATACTTGAACATAGTAATGCATATATGTATGTGAACTTTGAGAAAAGGACTGGGGAAATTATTACTGTGTATATTTGCAGTGTTATTATAGGATTCTTTTGGTGTCCAGGTCATCTCAATTAAGAGTTTAAGGTCTGGGGACCTCCCCGGTGGCGCAGCGGTTGAGCGCTGGTTTGCGAAGCTGCCCGCAGCCTCTGCAGCGCCGGTTCAATCCCCGGCTGCTCCCCGGCCACTGGAGGAGGGTCCCGCATAGCGCGCAGACCTCTCCTGCCGCCCGCTGCTCCCCTCAGCAGTGTACTTCGTCACTCTGCCTGTTCTGCTCCCCGCTCTGGCTCTGGTGAATTCTCTCACCCTCCCGCGCTTCTGACTGTACCCAGTGCTTGTATAAATAATAAATAAATAAATCTTAAAAAAAAATAAAAAAATAGTTTAAGGTCTGGGCCTCCCCGGTGAAGCTGTCCGCAGCCTCTGCAGCGCGGGTTCCATCCCGGCCGGCCAGGGAAAAACCCACATGGTGCGGCAGACCTCTCCTGTCATGCCCAATGCTCCCCTCAGCAGTGTATTTCAGTCAATCCCCTTGTTCTATTCCCCACTCTGTCTCTGGTGAATCCTCTCACCCTCCCGCCCCTCTGTATCCCAGCTCTTGTATAAATAAAGAAAAAGAAAAGGAAATCTTAAAGAAAAAAAGTGCTTATTTATTTATTTATTTATTTATTTATTTTTATATTCCCCATACAATTGCAACCCCCCCATTCTGACCCCAATCCCTCCCCTCCCGCCCCCCTCCCCCCAAAAAGTGTCTCTGGTTCATAGTTTTTTGTTGATTTTGATTTTCACTTTCTTACAGTTATTCATTTCCCTGGTCCCTTATTTAAGTTTTCTAGATTAAGAAAAAAAGTGCTTTAACAGAGATGTGCACAAGATAAAACAGAAGCCCAGCAGGGCGACTGACCCCATTGGGCGGGATCGGGGCAGGTGGGCTGGTCCGTTTGCAGTTCGGGCGCAAGGTGGGTCGCCAAAGATTCGGCGGGGCAATTCTAACAGAATTAGCCCTCTAAGCTCATGGGTAGCCCCTCGAGGGGCTGCGGGTAGGCGGAAACTAGGGGACACAGGGCCTGGGGGCGCAGGGGCGTTACCGCTATCCGGAACCTGCTGGGGAAGCTAGTGGACCAAGAGCCGCAGGTGGCTGTTCCCCGCGATCTAGGCTGCTCTTCCCGAGGCCTCACTCCGGCCGGAACTACAGTGCCATACCTTGCCCGGAATCGGACGGGAAAAGCAGATGGACCTGCAAAGGGAAAGTGGAGCACTCGGTGGGGGAAACTGGGGGACCGAGGCGGAAGTCACTTTCGGGTACCCGCAGTGCTGCCGGCGTCGGTGGGTCTGGGACTTGGAGGGGTCACAGCCGGAGCAGGTGAGCAGGTGAGGGTTGAAGCGGGCGCCCCAAGGCAGTAGGGCCCGGGTTACTTCCTCGACTAGGATAAGGAGCCAGCGAAACACCCCGGGCTTTGGAATTAATTTTATCACTTACTAGTTCTATGACCTCGGGTAATTGAATCTTGCAACTCTGGTTTTTTCTTCTCTGTAATTGGAATGATAATAGTGCCTCTCTTAGTGAGGCGTCAAGGAAAATACACTCAGCGGTTGCTGGCATTTGGTAAATCCTAGATACACGGTCTTTGCGGAGCTCGCTTGTAGCGGCGTTTTTACGTTGCTGTCAGAACTCACCGTCAGCTTCCATCTGGTGTCATCCAGTTAGTGGGTTTGACTTTGATTATTGGGAAAACTATAAAACAAAATTTTTTCATCATTACTTCACCCTTTATTTTTTAATTTTTCTTACATTGTTGTACATTTTTGTACGGTATTTGATTTCTCCCCTTAGGTGTAGTCACCATAAATATCCCATCACTACACCACCTGTCAGCCATCACCGTGGTCACCTGTGCTCTTTCCACCCCTGTTTTGATCCCTTTTCCTTCCTCTCCCCTGCTTTAAGCCTCAGATCTATAGTTACCTATAGGTTTCGTGGGTGCTTTTTTTTTTTTTAACCCTTTGTTCGGTTTCCCTATATTGCTCCTATAAGTGATATCATCCTATATTTTTCTTTTTCCTTGTGACTTATTTCACTGAGTATAACCCCTCTACCTCTATCCATGTTGCTGTGAATGGCAGGAGTTTGTTGCGGTTTTTTTTGAGTTTATCTTTTTTTGATTGCGGAGTATTATTCCATTGTGTATATATACGTTTTCTTGATCTGGTCATCTGTTTTTGGGCATTTAGGTGTTTCCATAATCTAATACATAGTGCTGCAATAAATGGGATTACAAGTATCTTTTTGAGTTAATGTTTTTGTGTCTTTTGGCTGGATTCCTATGAATGGAATTGCTTGATCATATGGTTGATCCATTTTTAGTAATATCAGGGTCCTTTACACAGCTTTCCATAGTGGACCAGTTTGCATTCCCACCAGCAATGTAAGAAGGTTCCTTTTTCTCCACATCCTCACCAGCATTCATTGTTGTCAGCTTTTTCTCCCCCTTACATTATTTATTTATTTTATACATACATATTTTATATCATTCTTCCTTTTTATACAATGCATGCTCTCTCCTCTCAGGTGTAGTCCCTGTAAAATTTCCACCACCAATTTACCCATGCACCATCACCGTAGTCCCTAGTGTTCTTCCCTCTCCTGTTTTGCTCTCTCACTTCCCCTCCCCAGCAGTGTCTCTGATTAATAGTTGCCTATTAATTTTGTTTAATTTATTTTTTTCTTGATTTCTTATTTGGTTCCCTTACATTCCTCCTATAAGTGAAGCCATCTGATATTTTTCTTTTTCTTTCTGGCCTATTTCACTGAGCATAATCCCTTCCAGCTTCATCCATGTTGCTGCGAATAGCATTAGTTTATCTTTTTTTAAAGATTTATTTATTTATGCATACAAGAACTGGGGTATAGGCCAGAGGTGCAGGGTGGGGGTGGGTGAGAGGATTCACCAGAGACACAGTGGGGAGCAGAACAAGTGGATTCACTGAAATTCACTACTAAGGGGAGCAGCAGGAGAGGTTAGCTGAGCCATGTTTGGGTTAGCTCCCTGGCTGGGACTCAAACTCAGGTCGCTGTCACCATGATAGCACTGAGACCTAACCCCTAGGCCTAACCCCTAGGCCACCAGGGAGGCCCCTAAAAGAGGGAGTTTAGGTCAGGGTTCTGATTCTAACTTCCACATTGACTAGTGTTATGCACTCATGCAAGTCAGTTCACCTGTTGGTATATGTTTCCTAGAGAAAGAAATATCTGTCTTAAAGAATTCTTATGTGGATTAAATGAGATAATATATCTGGGTGATTTGAAAAACATAAGAATGGTGTTTAACTGTGATGGTATTAGTGCTATTATTTAGGTTTAGTCTTTAAAGATTTCCAATAGTGACTGATACGACTCACCTGGTTACTTAAAGTGTGGGCCTTGGGCTAGGCCATGAAGAATATTGGGCATCTTCTCAGACTTCCTGGATCACAGAACTCTGTGATAGCTGTGATTGCATTTGACCTTCAGAAGAATCTCTTAAGGTAGGTAGGGAGGTGTTCACCCAGCCATATCCCAAAGGAGATGGAGGCCTCAAAAGATTGTTGGTTTACCTGGAAGTAAGGGTTTAGCTATATGAAAAAAGTAGTATTCTCAAGGCTCCCAACCTAGTAAGTGGGCAGAGCCAGATATCAAGTCCAAGTTTTCTGACTCCACAGACAGTATTCAGTGGAGACCCTCTTTTTATAAGGTGCTAGAATGTTGTTGGTTGGTTTAGTCCCTAAAGTGAATTAAAATATTTTATTTAGGAGCCAGTTGTGTCTTGAAATACCCAATATAAAATTTGCTTTAAAATTGACACAACAGTCCCTGTTGTGGAGGGAGGGGTCTCCCTGGTGGCACAGGGGTTAAAGACACAGCACTGTCTCCAGCCACTGCAACACCATTTTCATCCTCAGCCAGAGAGCTACCCACATGGCACAGCAGACCTCTCCTATCTCACCCACTGCTCCCCTCAGGAGTGTTTTTCAGTAGATCTGCCTCTTCTGCTCCCCACTCTGTCTCTGGTGAATCTTCTCCCCTGCCCCCACCTCCTGCCTATACTCCAGTCCTTGTGTGCATAAATAAAATCTAAAAAAAAAATAAAATTGACACAACCTTTTGAGGTAGCTTTTAACACATACATGGTCATGAATTCCCCGAAGGGGGTCTGTGTTTCTGTTTTTCTTGGCGTTTTTTCACAAGGTAGTGGGATGCATTATGAACAGTGTGAACAGTGCTCTGATCCTAATAGGCCCTGTAATGTTTATGTTTTATGTGGTTAACATTTATGGGATTAGAAGTTAAGTTCATGAATTTTACAATATATGACCCATGTTGAATGGTGATTATTGCTACCTTGGTAACTCTTCAATGCCTCTTCCGTTATAGGTGGAGTTGGGCTATTTACTGGAGTTTCTGTCCATGGTTACCAGGGAGAAATTTACATTTTGACTTTTTCTTACCATGGCTTTGGTTCACAAATTGCTAACTGGCACATATAGTCTCGGAAAATGCCCGAAGCCAAGCATTGCCTTGTGCCCACTGTTGGGTAGTCGCTTTGCAAACTATTGTTCCAGTAGTCTTCCGAAAACAGTGGCTGTTCCTGATAAAGCCTCCTCTCAGAGGAAGACTGAAGGGGACTTGCAAGGCCATCACCAGAGAGAAGTTGGCTTGGATATATCTTCTCCTGAGGAGAAACCTGAAGTTAGTTTTGATAAAGCAATTAAAGATGAAATAAAGGACCATTTTAGGCGTTTGAAGGATGAGATTGTGAATCATTGGATAGGGCCCGAAGGCCGCCCCCTGCATGAGGTCTTGATGGAGCAAGCCCGAGTTGTCTGGCAGTTCCGTGGAAAAGAAGATTTGGATAAGTGGATAGTGACTTCTGATAAGACAATTGGAGGCAAAAGTGAGGTGTTCCTGAAAATGGGCAAGAATAACCACAGCGCAGTGCTGTATGGAACTCTGAGCTCCGATGCACCTCAGGATGGGGAGAGTGGACGCAGTGGATACTGTGCAATGATATCCCGGATTCCAAGGGTAGGTGAGGCACGGGAGCCTCAGTTTTCTAGTGAACTGGAGTAAACTTCCCTGGGGTCTGACCTATTGCAGACATCTTTTGTTTCTGTAGATGAAAACACCAGCATCTCATCTGTGTATGGGATTAAATTACTGGGCATAAATGCAAAGCAGGAACACAAGGGAAAGGTGGCTCCTGAGGAATGGTTATTTGTTTCTGGGCATTGCTTTCGCCAGGATAGGGCATTCTTATGTTCAAGGAGCCTTGAGAGGTTAGACATTTGAAAGATGATCTGGGGAGACTGGTATCTCCTTTAATACCAATTGTTAGACCCTGTATTGGCCAGGGTTATTTAGGGTCAGTTTGTGGCTTTTTTTTTTTTTTTTTTTTTAAGATTTACTTATTTATGCATTTAAAGGACTGGGGTGTAGGCCAGAGGTGTGGGGGTGAGAGGATTCACTAGAGACAGAGTGGGGAACAGAACAAGCAGACTGACTGAAATACACTGCTGAGGGGAGCAGCGGGCGAGACGAGAGGTCTGCTGCGCCATGTGGGTTGCTCCCTGGCCAGCTGGGGATCAAACTCGTGCTGCAGAGGCTGTGGACAGCTTCATGGTGTGGTGCTTAACCCCTTCCACTACCAGGGAGGCCCTGTTTTTTACATTTTAAAAGGATACATTTACTAGGAAAAAGAGAAAGAAAAATAGGCATTTGTATAGTCACAGGTGGTCAGGGGAGCTGCAGCTCCTCTGATGGTTACCATCCTAACGGCACTATGGTACATTTTCCATAACTAGAAAAGCCAACACTGCCACGTTACTCTTAAATACATCCCAGACTCTATTTGGATTTTGCTAGTTTTCCCACTGATAGCCTTTTTCTGTTTCAGGATCCTTTCCAGCACTCCACGATACAGGCGGTTGTGATGTCTCTAGTCTCTCCTCTTGTCTATGACAGCTCCTTATTCTCTCCTAATCTTCCTGAGGATTTGTGAAATACAGGGCAGGTATTTTTGTAGAATATCCCTCAATTTAGGATTTTCTGATGTTTTTCCTCCTGGGGAGACTGGGGCTCTGGGGTTTAGGAAGAATACCACAGAGTTGAAGTCCCTTCTCATCACATGGTGTCAGGGGCACATAGTACGACAGGACTTACCGCTGTCGGTGTTTTCCTTCATCTACTGGTCAAGGAACATTTGCCGGTTTAATCCACTGCTGAGTTACTTTTCTCCCTCCATTCCGTATTCTGTTCTTTGGAGCAAATCACTAAGTGCACCCTACATTCAATGCATGGTGTAGGGTGTGGGGTTAAATTCTATCTCCTGGAAGGGGTAATATTTACATGAATTATTTGGAGTTCTTCAGTAAACAAGATTTGTTTCTTCTCCCACATTTATTAATTAGTAATTTGGTATGGACGTGTGCTTTCGGTTTCAATCCAATACTATGTCATTTATTTTGTTGCTCAGATGTTTCAGCTTTTGCCCTTGGGAACTCCTTTAGCTTGGCTCCTGTCCCTTTGACGTGCCCCCTCTTGTTTTGGGAGTGCATTTGGCACACCACCTTGCTCTCAGCTCATCTCGTGTTTCTTCTGTTTCAATCCTAGAATCAGTCATTTCTTAAAGGAAGCTTGGTCGCTTTTGCTTGGAGAATGGTATTAGAAATCCAGATCTGGGTACTGAGTGTTTTGTTACTGGGTGGACACTACTTGTAGGCTCCCTCAGTGGAAACACGTGTGCATGCCAGCCCATGAGCACACATCTATAATTATTTCTATTATCTATATTAACCTAAATAGGACTTCATACTAATGTTCTCTCAGCACTGTGTTGTTCATCTAGCTTTTTCCTTGTGGATTGTCTGCAACTTCATTCAGTAATGTTGAGAAACCTGTGTTATGCCATTCACCATCCATTTACATAGTCAGTGTACATGTAAAGCAGCTTCATTATTTTTAACCCATGAGAAACAGCTTTACCAACTAGAGTATGGTGTTTATGAATAATTTCTTCTATCTTTAGCCTTTGAGCTGACTGTCAGAGTACTGTTTTCCAAAGTTCCTTATGTCAGCTCCTTTGTCTCACTATCAGCCTCTGACTTTTTGTGAATTTGCTTCAGGCTCCCATGCCTGGCCCTAGCCACAGCCCCTGGACCTTCGCTTAGATGTATTGTACTTTTAAAGAGAAAGGCAAATGTTAGGAGTAGTATCAGTAACCAGCTAGTAATTAAAAAGAAAGGTATGTGTTCTTTCTCAGGCAACAAACTACACACAAGAGTTTTTTTCAGGGGTCTCCCCAGTGGCGCAGTGGGTTGAGCACATTGCTGTGAAGCTGTCCACAGCCTCTGCATTGTGGGTTCAATTCCTAGCCGGCCTGGGAGATACCCAAATGGCACAGCAGACCTCTCCTGTCTCGCCCACTGCTCCTCTCAGCAGTGTTTTCAGTCTGTCCCCGCGCTGTCTCTGGTGAATCCTCTCACCCTCCCACGCCTCTGGCCTGTACCCCAACTATTATATAAATAAAAAAATATTTAAAAAAAAAGAGTTTTTTTTCAGACCCTGAAAATCCACAGAATAGATTTGGTCACTTGACAGCAGGAAATAATTCTATGGCTTGATATCTACTATGGAGAAATTGAAAATGCTTTGTAACATTTATTAAGTGTGCCCTACCAATCTTTGTGCAAATTACTTTTGTACACATTACTTAATGCACAAATTGTGCATTATCTGCATTATCTCTCTTATTCCTCACAGTAATCTTGTATGATTTTTCCAGTTTTACAAATAAGGAAACAGGCTTGGGGAGATCTAGTAACTTGTTCAAAATTACACAGCTAATACATAATAGTTTATACCTGAGCACTGGCATCCTTGAAATCAGATTACCTCTGAGATTATACATAAACACTTTTAGAAGTTAACAGTGAATTCCACTTCGAAAGAGATAGTAGAGATAGTTGTTAACAATTTTAAACAGCACAGGGTCTGCCACTTATTAGTTGAGGGCTCTGTTCCTTCATCTATAAAATGGAGTACAGTGATAGGACCTGTCTCATGAGGCTGTTGTGAAGATTAAATTATGCAAGCAGTCAATGGATGGTAGTTGTTATAAAATACCAGTTTTAAAACTTGAGCTCTCTTATAGTTTTCTGGCTATGGGAAGGCAACTGTCATAAAATGGCCTTCTCAGAAGCCACTGATTCACAGGACCAGGGCAGGAAAATACCTCCAGTAACTCACTTCCATTCAGTGACACAGGTGAGTACCCACGCCCTGTAAACACTGCACCGGATCAATCATATCTTGAACATTGTGATACTATGTCAGTATTTTGTACAAAAATAAGAATCGCCAGATTTATCTGCCTCCTTATGGTGGTAGAAAGCCAAAAGAGGCAGAAAAATGGCAAGTGGAACCTTTTGATGCCTCTGACTTGGTGATGACTCCAGTTTGCCAGGAGTGGAAAGTGAAATGAAATAAACTTTGCTTTTCCTACCTTAGGGCTCTTTTGAAAGGAAGAAGTATTATGACTGGTCCCAGTTCAACACTCTGTATCTCCGTGTCCGTGGTGATGGTCGACCTTGGATGGTGAATATCAGGGAGGACACGAATATAATGCAGAGGACAAATCAAATGTACAGTTACTTCATGTTCACCCGTGGGGGGCCCTATTGGCAGGAGGTCAAGGTAACAAAACAATTCTTTCCTGTTTACAAAAATGAGGTCTTATGAAATCATGGTTACATTGTAGTTTTCTTTTTTTTTTATTAATCTCCCTTGGAAAGTGCAGGAAGAGAAAGGAGAAAGAGGGCCTAGAAGCAAGATTTATACAACTGACTTTATTTCACTGATATGTTAACTTACCACAAAAAAATTTTTTTTTAAGGTTTACTTATGCATACAAGAGCTGGGGTACAGGCTAGAGGTATGTGGGTGTGGGGGGTGTGAGAGGATACACCAGAGACAGAATGGGGAACAGAACAGGCAGATTGACTGAAGTACACTGCTGAGGGGACCAGCAGGCGAGTCAGGAGAGGTCTGCTGCACCATGTGGGAAGCTCCATGGCTGGCTGGGGGATAGAATCCATGCTGCAGAGGCTGCGGACAGCTTCATAGGTTGCGTCTTAACTCCTTGCACCACCGGGAAGGCCCACCACAAAATATTTTTGAGAAAGCTATGGCCAGGTCCATGCTAAGGCATGGATACATCTCTGCTTTGTGTCCAAGTAGATGTTTCTCTTTAAGTTTGTGCCATATCACCACTTCAGGGGACTCTCTTAAGCTAGTGTTCCTAACTTAGTAGAAAGACTCCCTTAAGAATAATGCTTCATACCTTACAATCATCAAAAAAAATTTTTTTGAAAAACATTTGGTAATAGAAAGCCATCTTATTCTGTAAATAAGAAGCTTTGAGAAGGTAAAGAATGTCAACTTGGAGGAAAGTAGAAATTCAGGGGGTGAGGGCAAAACTCAAGTGCCATTTCCACTCTTCTGCCTGATGATTTTAATCCATAAACTCAAAAGAAAGTCCCCATGATGCTCGTACTTAAACCTAAAGGTCATCCTGGATTCCTTTCTCCCTCACCCCATGTCCAGTCAGTCAATTAGTGATTCCTACCACCCTACTTCCAAATACCCAGAATCCAACTATTTCTGGCCCTCCCTTCTCCACTCCACCCTTGTCCAGGCCTTTGGATTACTGCAACAGCTTTATTGATTGACCTTTTGCCCCCATTCCACACTCCACACAGTAGCCAGTGACGTTAAACATAGTTCACATTATATCAGCCACTTGCTTAACACCTTCCAGTCATTTCCTCTTAGAATAAATTCCAAACTCCTGAATGCAGTTTCCTCCTATATCAGAGCCCTGTTATCTTCAGTCTCCCTCCTTCCCTTTTTCCTCCACTCTGGCCCTTTGCTGTGTCAAATTCAACAAGTTTATTTCTATCTCACAACTTTTGTACTTAGCGTTATACCTGCTGGTATGCTCTTCGCACATGTCTTCATCTGTGTCCTCTAACACTAACCTCTCAGCACAGAGAGGCCTTTTTTGATCCCTCTACCTGAAGCCGCACCCTCTAGCCTATAACACGATTCAGTTAAATTTTTTCCATGGAACTTATTCAGTAAAGTTATTTTGTTCATGTTTATTGTCACTCTTTACCCTGCTCCCTGGAACATTTTGTTCATATATAGTTCATAGCTATTTGTCCTACACCTGGAAGTGTGCTTTAGTATCTGATAAGCACTCCATACACCAATATATAGAACCCCAAAGTTACTACATATGCAACTGATTTGGGACCTTACTTCTGCAGTCTCTTCATAGCATTACTGAGGTTAGTGCTTGAATTTGGGGAATGTATGTGGTCACTAAGAGGTGGAAATCTTTAGAGGTCATCTGAAATACTGCCTAGCACAATTGCCCTCTAAGAGAGCTGTACCAATTTGCATTCCTACTAACAAGTATTTATTTTACCCCATCTGTTTTTCTATGGCGTTGTTTAATCTTTTTGTTATTTGTAAAAGTTTTGTGTTTAAGATACTAGTTTTTTGCCCACACATTTCCCCCCCTAATTTATCCTGTCTTTTGCCATAAGAAAGTTGTAATTGTACTCTACTAGATCAATTTTCCTTTGAGATTTCTGGCTTATATTTTTTTAGTTTTTCCTCTAGTACTTATGTTTAAAACAATGTCTATATTTAATCCAAATGGCTAGCTTCTTGTCATAACTGCATATATTACTTGGAGAATTTAAACTATTACCCTTTTATTATTGTCATTCTACAGAGATGCCTCAGTTGTTTACATTTCAGGTATGAAGTAAATGCTTTCTTCTTTCAGATTCCTTTCTCCAAATTTTTCTTCTCTAATCAAGGAAGAATCCGGGATGCCCAGTACCAGCTTCTGCTTGACAAGGTGACATTTTCTTGTACTTTCACTCAGAACTGTATTATCTTTAGTGAAACAACGCCTGTGAGGATGAGTTCAGTCCATTCTTACAGGCTGGCAAGTAGAAAATGTAAATTCCTACTTAAGGCCACTCGTCTTATGCCCAGATATTGACTCTGTCCTGTTGTCTGAACCAAACCCCATCCTGGAGGAATCTCAGTGTAGTAATCTTTTCATCAGCAGGTTTATATTTTATTTTAGCTTTAAAATTAGAGCCAGTATTAGAATTAAGGAAAGCTTCAAGTAAACTCCACTAGACATTCTTACTAATCTTAAAAAGGGAGAGGACTGTGGAAAGAAAAGCAGCCCTGTACTTCTTAAAATTTTTTACACCATATGAGAACTATGGTACACTTACTTAGGGCTGATAATATAAAGACCCAGCTATAGAATCACCTCATAAAATTTTAAAACTTGGTCCTCCCTGGTGGCACAGCAGGTTGAGCGCTGTACTATGAAGCTGTCTGCAGCCTTTGCAGCGTGGGTTCAATTCCTGGCCAGCCAGAAATATACCACAAGGTGCAGCGGACCTCTCCTGCCTCACCCAAACTGCTCCCTTCAGCAGTGTCTTCAGTCCGACTGCCTGCTTTGCTCCCCACTCTGTCTTTGGTGAATTCTCTCACCCTCCCACACCTCTGGCCTGTATCCCAGTTCTTGTATAAATAAATAAATCTTTAAAAAAATTTTTTTAAACTCTAGGAAGAACAGTACATCAGAGTATGAGATTTTAATTAATTTCTCTGTTTTAAATGTAGATCTCATCAATTGGATTCACCCTGGCAGATAAAGTAGATGGTCCATTCTTCCTGGAAATAGATTTTATTGGTGTGTTTACTGATCCAGCCCACACAGAAGAATTTGCCTATGAAAATTCTCCAGAGCTTAACCCAAGACTTTTTAAGTAGAATCATGTAGTAGTTCTGTACTACACTAAGGGTAATAGCAGCTACGACAACACACACAAAATAAAGTTGCTTTTATGACATTTGATCAGTGCCTGGTATGTATTCCTAAGTGCTGCCGCTAAGAAAGGCCATTTAGAGGGAAATACAGGTTCCAAGCTATACCTTAACCTGCACAATGCAAGTACTGATAGAGCCGTCCTGTGTAAGTAAATGTTTTTGGTTAGGATGGTTCCTCTCAGGAACATTTCTTGCATGAGTAGGCTTCAAAAGCAAGGGTCTCAGGTGACCATTGATGACCTTCTACTACTGTATTCTTTCTAGTGTTCATTTTCTAAAACATATTTGAGGAAAGGAGACTGCTGAAGAATAGTAAGATGTTGTCAAAGTCATTGGAAAAAGATACTTACCGTCTTAGTCCGCTCAGGCTGCTACTACAAGTTACAGTAGATGAGGTGGGTTAAACATTTCTGGAGACTGGGAAATCAAAGATCAAGGTGCCTGTACAACTGGTGCTTGTGAGGCTCCACTTCTTGACTTGTAGACAGCTTACTTTTTGCTGTCTCCTTGTGTGGCCAAGAGAGAACAACTAGTCTGTCTTCTTAATTAACCCATTGTAAGTGTTTCATCCTTATGACCTACTTATCTTCCCAAGTCTCCACCTCTCAAAGTGATTGTACTTGGAATTATAAATTTAGGGGGGGACTCACCTGTTTTAAGAGCTGGTTCCTAAGATGCAAAATCCTTACTTTATAGTGACCTAATGGAACCACTGGAAATTAAATCAGATATTAGACCCCAAAACTTCCCCAGACATTGTAAGTATTAAAGTGATTGCATATACCAAAAATAAAACTAATTAACAGCTTAAATTAATTATTGTCCTTTTAAAAAGAGAGGAAGAGGCAGGAAACTTTATGATTGCCAGCATACCCTAAGAGAAAACCACGCTAATAAGAGAATGCACAAAGGCTCGTAACTTTTCCATCATCCATGGCATAAAACCTATCTTACATAGTTCCATGTTTATACCTTTAATAGCTTTATTAAGGTATCATTTACAAAAGAAAGTTCACTTGTTTTAAGTATACAGTATTTTTTAAAGTATATTTACAGGATTAGACAATTGTAAATTATAAGAAGGTAATTTTAGAAAATTTCCATCAGTCTGAAAAGAAACCTTAGTGCCCTTTTGAAATACTCTTCATCCCTACTCTCAATACCAGGTAACTAGTAATCTTTCTTTATATATTATCTTGTATGGATATTTCATATAAATAAAGTGATATTTTGTGTCTGGCTTCTTCTAATTAGCACCATGTCTTTGGGGTTCATCCAGGTTGCAGCATATTTAATAGTGCATCACTCCTTTGCATTACAGAATATTCAATTTTAAAAATCCATTTATCCATTTATCTATTGATGGGAAACTGGTTTTTCTCTACCTTTTGACTATTATGAATAATGTTGCTGTAAATAGCTGCACACAAGTTTTTGTTTGAACATCTGTTTTCATTCCTCTTTGTTATATGCCAAAGAGTAGAATTGCTGGGTCACCTGGTAGGTGTACATTTAACTTTTTAGAGACTACCAAATTATTTTCCAAAGCAATTACATCATTTTTCATTCCTCACACCAGTGTATTTGATGATTAGTCAAAGGTTTCTTGATTGATCTGACCCCTAACTCTTCACAGGAAAATTTGAATTTATTAAACCAGGGGACCAGGAGGAGCATGCCATATATGAATAACTAAGTAATATAATAAAACTTAACAGGTGCTGTGGAAATACAAAAAAAGGACACAGTCATTTCTTCTTGGGGTAGGAGTGGGTAATCAGAAAAGTCTGCACAAAGGATTATATGTAAACTCCTGTTAATCTTGGAAGCCATTATGCTTACAAAGAATGAATCTACCACCATGAGAAAATTTTTATTTATGAAAATCTTAAGCAGGACAAAACTCAGAGGCACCACGTAGATGCAAGAAACATGGATATGATGTGAATTTGACAAAGCACAATAATGCCTAAAGCAGCACACCTCAGATTCAATATGGCTCTGTATATTTCTTAAGTAAGCAAGACTAAAATGAGCTATAGGGTTTTTGTTTTAAAAAATATATCAAGCAACATATGGTGACTACATGGAGCGATCTGAACAAAGGTACTTATAAGCCTAAACAAAACACTTCACCACGGGTAAAAAATTGATGCCCTAACTAGCCAGATGGCCCAGTTTCACTAAGACTACTTTATTCTCTAGAGAATGAGGAGGCGGTTTTTCTACCCCTGCTTATCCTATTCTTGTTATCATTCATTTTCCGTAAGGCTGTGGCATAACTAGCTACTGTCAAGTAAATGCTTTTGCCTAGAAGAGAACTGCAGTTTTGCTAATGTTAGAGCCAGCAGAGGGAACCTGACATAAAAACCCTAGGTCAATAACCCTAGCGGGTGGGTCTCATTAGAAAACTAAGTTGTGTTATGTAAAAACCATTTTGAAGAAGAATTTGTGAACTTCAAGGTATTAGTTGTTTTTTTTTTTTAAAGGTATAGTATATAAAGAGCCTCTGACATGACATATATTTCAAACAAAGAACAGAAAAAGGTCTTTTCACTAAAGTGGGAGGACAGTATAAAAATATTTACAAAAGAAAGAATTCAGAAAAAGGAATATTTATAGGATGTCAAAAAATTAATCTTTAGCCATAATGATCCCCCTCCGAGCTCCCAAAATCTTTGCTTTCTTCTCCTTTCGTTCTTGCTCATGTTTCTTCCGTTGCTCCTCCCTAAGAGGAACAGGTACACATTAAGCTCCTGTGAAACTCCATAACAGATGACTTTAAAGCAACCAGTATTGGAATAATATCCAAACTTAAAATGACATGCAGCACATGTGAGTAAAACAGACGGTTACAGGGCCTGTCCCCAGTGGCCTGTGCCATGGCAGCCACACCTGTGAGTTGCTGTGTTAAAGGACTACAATGAGTACTTTCCTTTTAATGTTACTACAGCATTCTAAAATCAAGCAGGCAATGAAAACCAGAAGGCACCTTGGTGACCAAGTCCAACTCCTGTAATTTTGAATATTTTTTAAAAGAGAAAGCTGCATTTCTGGAAGTATAAGTCAAATGTTAAGTTCAAAATCACAGAGTGCTGTGAGCCCAAGGTGACCTCTGACTTCACTTTGTTTTCACACATAAGCATACCTCTAAGGTTCATCCTGGGGTCTTCCCCTGTGCAGAGCTCGACCCTAGTAAGCTGGATTTCCCTGGGAGTGAGTACTTTACAGGGACCTGCATAACGGTGTCCTGCCCACCTGGATTGGTGGGTGTCGGAGGGGCACCCATGTACATTGTTTGAGCAGAGCGGTCATGCAAGAGCATGCTGAGTCTAGGTCATCTCCTGAATCACTTGTAGAGCTTTAGAAACAATGCAGATGCCTGAGCCCTACCTCAAACCTTCTGAATTAGAATCCATCATGGTGGGACCTACTTACATGTACTTTTAGAAAGCTCTGTAAGCAATTTCACTTCCAGCCTCTTCTTAAAATACCACTCTTACTGAGATTCTATTGCTCAGAGGTCTGCTTTTTTGTGTACAGTCTTTCAAAATTAAAAACTATAGAATTGGATAATCATATACTCACCTGGTAGTGAGACGAGGTTGTTTGTAAGTTTTCTTATGGAAGCTAACTCTGTTTACATGTTCATTCAGAGAATTGTTTTCTTTAGATTGTCCCCATGGTTTCAGCTTTCCTAGTATAGGACAGAAAGACAGATTTAAGAAGACTTTTATATTTATATTCCTAATTTTACTTTATCTGTAGCTGTCACCAACATTTATAGTTTGTTTTTATAGACATTTGCCAGTTTTCTGCTTTTTATTTTCAATTTTATATTCCATAGACTTAAACTGCATTTTTGCTCTAAAAAAAGTGTGCTCTATTTTTTAATCCTTATAATGTCACAGAAAAACAACTTAGAACTAAAAAACCCTTAATATTAAAATCCATTTAAAAAGCATATTTTAAAAAGCCATTATCGGGGCCTCCCTGGTGGCACAAAGGATCAAGCACTATGAAGCTATCCATAGCCACTGCAGCACAAGTTTGATCCCTAGCCAGGGAGCTACTCACATGGTACAGCAGACCTCTCCTGTGTTGTCCGCTGCTCCCCTCAGCAATGTATTTCAGTCAATCTGCCTGTCCTACTCCCCACTCTGTCTCTGGTGAATCCTCACACCTCTGGCCTGCACCCCAGTTCTTGTATGCATAAATAAATAAATCTTTAAAAAAAGGCCATTATCCTACAGTTATATAGGTATTATGATTAATATTAAAGTAGTATTTCATTTGTGCAACTTATTACTGTTGCCTATTAAGTGTGTTTGGAATGGAATGAGTTGAAATATTTTCCAATGTTTATATACATATTTTTAAAAATTTTTTTAAAAAGTTTTTATGTAGAAGAACTAGAGTGTAGGCCAGAGGTGCAGGGCATGAAAAGATTCACCAGCGACAGAGTGGGGAGCAGAACAGGCGTATCTACTAAAATACACTGATAATGGGAGCAGAGGGTAAGACAGGAGAGATTTGCTGCATCATATGAGAGTTAGCTCCTTAGCTGGGAACTGAACTCAGGCCACAGCAGTGATAGTGCTGAGACTTAACACCTATGTCATCAGGGAGGCCCAGAATATTTATATAGTGCTGATACGTTCAATAACTGCTAAAGTGATATTTTCCCTTCCATAAATTAACTAAGGGATTGTTTAAGTTATAAAAATGAGAAGCACAAATGAAGCTCTAATCCAGGTTTCTAATGTCAAAGTTAGTAGTGGTCAGTCAATCCTATAACAAATACTCTGAGCACCTCATCTGTGCCAAGGAGTGCTTTAGGTGCCGGGACACAGCAGTGGACCAGTAAAAAATCCCTGCTCGGGCCTCCCTGGTGGTGCAAGGGGTTAAGATGCAACCTATGAATCTGTCCGCAGCCACTGCAGCACAAGTTTGATCCCCGGCCAGGGAGCAACCCACATGGCGCAGCAGACCTCTCCTGTCTCGCCTGCTGTTCCCCTCAGCAGTGTGTTTCAGTCAGTCTGCCTGTTCTGCTCCCCGCTCTGTCTCTGGTGGGTCCTCTCACCCCCCACACCTCTGACCTGCACCCCAGATCTTGTATGAATAAATAAATCTTAAAAAAAAAAATCCCTGCTTACTTGGGCTTACATTTCAGTTGCAAAGGTAGGTAATGATGCAATAACATCTGGTGGTGCTACATGCTATGAAGAAAGTAAAACAGGGTAAGGAATAAAGAGTGATTGTGGGAAGCAGGAAAGGGAGGGAAGGCCTCTGAAGTGGTGACAGTTGAATGAACATATCGTTAAAATGGGGATGCAAGCTGTGCAAAGGTCTGCGGGAACCAAGGGATAGCAAACTCAGAGACCTGGATGTGGGAATGAACTTAGAATGTTGGAGGGGCTGAAATAGTAGTGTGGTTGGCATAATCAGGGGAAGGAGGAGGTGATGAAATGATGTAACTCTGATTTGTTTTCAAGGCTATAGTGAAGCCAAGAAGCTATTCCAGAAGCCCATGTAAGAGATGATAACCTAGAAGAAAGCAGTCACTAAAGGGGTAAAAAAATTAAAGGTTATTTCAAAGGGAGACTTCAGAATAGCTGAGAAAGTAAGGCACCACAGACAACTCCTATGTTTCTGCCCTGCCAACTCAGCAAAGAGGGATACCATTGCCAAAGATGGGAAAACTTGGGGAGAAAAAATGAGAGACATGGAAGAGAAATTGTTTTTTAAGCTATAGTTTAGCAGACTCTTCGAAATAAGACATTTTTACTATGGCTATGTTTTATTAAGATTAATAATAAAGGTAAACATCATTAAGTAAGTGTGATTCTTGTAGGAGGATTTTTACTTTGAATTCCAGAAAGATACATTACATAACTGTTAATACTTTTAGTGGATGTAAGGATACTTTAACATATGCCCAAGAGTTACATTTGGCCAATAAATGAACCAGTGTTGGGGCCTCCCAGGTGGCACAGTGGTTGAGCGCCGGGCTGCAAAGCTGCCCGCAGCCTCTACAACACCGATTTGATCCCCATCCACTGGCGAGGGTCCCACATGGAGTGCAGACCTCTCCTGCTGCGCCTGCTGCTCCCCTCAGCAGTGCATTTCATCAGTCTGTCTGTTCTGCTCCCCGCTCTGCTTCTGGTGAATTCTCTCACCCTCCCACGCTTCTGACTGTACCCAGTGCTTGTATAAATAAATAAAAATAAAATCTTTAAAAATAAATAAATAAATAAAATGAACCAGTGTTTCCCAGCCTCGGCTCTGTTGAAAGCTCCAAAGAATATAATTCATTTACGCAAAAAAGGTTGCACATGGTAACTTTCAGGTTTCTTCATTTTGGCTGAAGTTTTAAAAATTCTTTGCGCTAACAGTGATTAGAAGTTAAGTCTTTGATTAATAAAAATATAAGTGAGTCAAGTATTTATTATTTGTTTAATGGACAGTCTTTGAAATCATGGGTTCTGGCCTTTTAAGTAATGTGGATATAGGGCTGGGCAGGAATTCTAGGTGTGGCTTCAAGGATGGCTTCCATTGAGTCACTGGAATATTTTGCAACCTCAAATGCAGAATTGTTTAATTTCAACTCTTTTGTATGCCTGGTATCTCAAAACATCCCATGTACCTTTATGTGGCTCATAGTTGAGAGGACGAGACAGACTTGCTTTAAGGTCAAACACTGGTTTCCTGTGGGACACTGGTGTCTGCACTGCCTCTGATGTCCATTTGAATGGGGTAGTAACTAAAAAGAAACAAAAAAAACAAAATCCAAGGCCTTAATTAGGAAGAAAAAGGACCTATTATAATTTTTTAAATGAAAATATCACTTTCAATTTTAAAAATATAATCTATATGAACAGTCTGAAATAGGTTTGAGGTTAAAAAGGAGAAAGGGGGAGTAAAAAAATAACTGAGGAAAGTTAACTGCTGAGGTTTGTTACCCCTATTAGCAGTTCCCCAAGTATTTAAAATATGACATTTCCTAGGATCAGCTGGGAGTTTAGAACCCTGTTGAAAGAATTAACTGGATAGTTTTTCAGGCTATTTCCCTGATCTTAGGTACCCCTTTAGAAATACAAGCAGATGTATTTAAATCCTATAAGGAACCTAATCACATATAGATGAAAAGACTCATGGTGCTGATGGTTATTAAGAAAGCCTATCATTTAGGAATGTGAATTCTGCACCACATACCAGGTAAGCCAAGTTTTGCTGCAGTTGGATCTCATGTATCTGGCACATTTTATAATCCTTCCCCTCACAGATTGCATCCAGGCCACCATCAAGTTTTAACACTTGCCTCTATATGTTGAGGCGCAACCAGGATCTAGAATCACCTCATTAAAACAGAAAACACAAAACCCTGTACATATACTAGTCCCACTGTGTTGATATCAAGTGTTGGCAGGGAGAAGACTGAGGCTGATATACACTGCTGATGAGTATAAATTGCTCTAATTCAACCAGTGTAGGAAATGTCTGCATACTCTTCTATGCAGCAGTCTTACCTGGAGGTCTAGAGAAACTCTTGCACATATATTGGAGTCAAGAATGGTCACAGCTACACTATATATAAACCAAAGTCATCGATACCTACAAGTCCATGAACAGGAAAATAGGCAAAATGCTAAAAGACAGTGGCCTTTCCTAAAATATATGATTGTATTTTTTCCATACCACTGGAAAATACAGTAAAGGATGAATTTGAAACATTAAGGTGAGTGAATGAAGAAGTCACAGGGGAAAAAAACATATGATTTCTCTTTTGTGAAATTCTATTTTATTTTGATGATGGGGGGGTGGGGTGGGGGGGGGACCTATTCCTTTCCAAAGAGATACCCCGCTAAATACCTTAAAGGAGACAGCTAAGAACATGATAAATATTTTGTATCCGTCTCATATATGTAACTGTAAGTATTTGTGGATCTTTTCTCATTATAAGGTAAATGGCTACTGCTCTGCAAAATGATATAGTCAAATCTTATGCCAGACCACTATCCATTTTTTTAGCACTGCCTCCTGTCTAAGCCCTTTGATTCCCATACACAGGATGACTTGGAATGATGCTTCTAGCCTCAGGAAATCTGGCAATCCTTTCTCTGTAATGTAGGCTTTTAAACGGACATATTTCACAGGACTCTCAGGAGAATCCTGACATACTTCTAATATAGGCCTCAACCTATCACATTCAAGCTTTCCCACTGCTGTTGCAGTACTCTTGAAAATCACTTGGTCATTGTAAGCAAGGATTAAGTTCACAGCATGTAGAAGAGTTTCTACGTGGCTTAATGGCCTTATGCAATCTATTAATCAAAGTGGTGGCATTTAGTCCATGAACTCTGGGGTCCTATTAGTTTGAGTCTTGCAAGGATGTGGGGAATAATTTTCTCCCTGACCCCTAAGAGAGGCTGAGTGCTCTTCGGGGAGGTCACATCTGAGGACTCCCCTCCAGGAAGGGATGGAACACTCAGGCAGATATCAGTGTTTTCCTTTTGTGTCTGGCATGTCCCTCACGTGTAGAAAATGAGAAACGTGCTATGGTGACACTTTCAGTTTTGCTTTTATGGCTATGGAGAGGCTTTAAGGAAAAAAATAATACACGTTATATGGGTTAAAGATGAATCCTTAAAGGATTTTTTGCTTTTCTTTTACCAGCAGCAGAATCCCCTCTTGTGGACTTTAACTTCTGTGTCCCGAGCACAGCCTGGCCTCTTGGAGTACTCCCAGATACGGTCACATGTGGAGACTTTCTGGCTGGAGTCTTGATCAGTGAACGCTTATGTTCATTATCTTTAGTCGTGGCTGAAAACCTAAGCAGGACAGTCAAGTGTAACATACCAAGCTTATAAACAAAACCACTTGCCCCATCACTAAGCAGTGAAAGGGCCTCAATAAATACTTGTTACGCAAAACTCTTCTGCCTAACTAACAGACATGTTCTTTAAAATGCTGATTGATACCAACGCAAATCATCTAACAACTTCCATTATTTGTAAACTATTGTTTTGTATCCTCTGCTCTTCCTGCCTTGGCCAATGACCAAGCCCCCCTTCTTTTTCTTCTTTTTGGTGATGACAAGTCAGAAGGAACAGGAAAGTGTTACACCAAATGAATGACGGGAACAGATCTTACAGGTTCCGAGAAGACTGGTACAAGTGGTACCAAAGCCCATTATCTACCCCTAGCAAACTGCCATAAATGTATTTTATTGACATGCTGATGCCCATTTTTAAAAATGATTAATATATATTTTACATCACTGTTCACTTTCGTACAGTGCATGCTTTCTCCTCTCAGGTGTCGTCCCCGTAAAATTCCCACCTCCAGTTCACCCGTCACCATCTCCCCAGTCCCTTGTGCTCTTCCCTCCCCTGTTTTTGATCCCTCTCCCTCCCCATCCCCTACAGAATGTCTCTGATTTATTATTTTTTAACATTTTAACATCTCTGAAACTGGAATGGTTTTATAATCAGCAACATGTCATAGTTAATTGGCAGTGATTTTTCTTAGTGGTTCATAAAATACTGGTGAGTCTTCAATTGATGGTATTTTAGATTCAATAAATATCTAGTAATGACAGATATACAGAAGGCTGTTGGTGGTGGGCAAATAGAAGGGAACTTCTGGACTTCTAACTAAAGATTTGATGGTGATCCCGAATCGGTATCCTAGAATTATTACCAAAGACTACAACAGTTAAGGAAATTAGATGTGTTAGGAGAGGGGCTGTGAAGTCCAGGTTGCTCTGGACACTACATTGAAGCAGGGACTAGCCCCTTAACTGTGGTGCTCTTCAACAGCATTAAATACAATCTGTTGCACTATTCATTGGGCTACAATACGGATACTCAGTAAGTGAACACTTTTCAGTTTACTGCAGTTTGAGATTTAGCTTCAACCTTCTATTTCAGTCAATGGAAAAATTTCTCTTTACACATCTTTGCAGGCATACACTGAACTAATAAAATGAAAATATTCACATTATTTTCTATCTTATTAATGAAAATATGAGCTTAGAGAAGTTAGATAAAACAAGAAAACCAAACAGAAATTTAAAGTAAAAAGAATACTTTGTTACCTGACGTTCAGTTTAGTTGCTGAGAGAGCAGAGCACTTGATGGAGCTCTTCACACACAAGGTGCTCCTACCCACAGAGCTGCTCGGCCCACCTTGTGAGCGCCGCTGGCTGATGGGAGTACAAGCCACAGAGAGTCTCCCTCTTAGAGAAACAGGAGTCACTGCCATTCCCTTAGGGACAGGCTGCTTCTTAAGAAAGAGAAACAACTGGTCCAACCACTATGGAGAGCTGTGTGGAGATTTCTGGACCTACTAAACATAGAGCTTCCATATGATCCAGCAATTCCACTCCTAGGTATTTACCCAAAGGACACAGAAACATCAATTCCAAAGAGCACCTGCACTCCTATGTTTATAGCAGCACTGTTTACAATAGCTAAGCTTTGGAAACAACCCAAATGCCCAAAAATAGATGACTGGATCAAGAAGATGTGGTACATATATACCATGGAATATTACTCAGCATTCAAAAAAGATAAACACATGCAATTTGCAGCAACATGGATGGCACTGGAAGGGATCATGCTCAGCGAAATAAGCCAAAAAGAAAAAGAAAAATACCGGATGGTCTCACTCATAGCAGGAGTCTAGAAAACTTAAATAAGGGACCAGGAAAATGAATATAAGAAAGTGAAAATCAAAATCAACAAAAAACTATGAACCAGAGACACTTTTTGGGGGGTGGGGGCGGGAGGGGAAGGATTGGGGTCAGAATGGGGCGTTTGCAATTGTATGGGGGAATATAAAAAAAAAATTTAATATTTAAAAAAAAAAAAAAAAAAAAAAAAAAAAAAAGAGAAACATGCTGTGTTCAAGCCTGGCCTCATTCAGCGCTATCTCCTTGACAAAGTGCTGAAGGGCATGCCCTTCTTTCCTGCCCACTGTTTTCCCCACCTGTGTTCCTTCTGTTCTCATGCTATCCCACCTGTTCTCATGCTATCCCACTACCTCATGCTATCCCACCTGCCTGGCTGGCTGGCTGGGCTGTTACTGCACTGTGTTGCATGGTGATTATGATTTAGGAATAACTTTTGATTGTGCTGAGTAATGAGTTATAAGTACTGCCGCTCACCCAAGTTTATCCTTTCTGTGGCCAGAGAGGAAGAGTAAATAGATTCTCCTGGAAAAACGTACATTTAAGAACATGGTATGCAGTTTAAGTACAAACACAAGGAATAAGATTCCATAATCAGCATGTGGAATCTATAGATAATTTTACTGCTACCCTCTCCCATTTAGAATGCCAAGAGTAGCAGTCTAAAGTTAAAACAAAGAAAACCAAAGAAAAGAAAGTGGGGAGGGAAATAAGGAAGGTCATATTCCAGAATTTGTGGGAAGAGTTCCACTGAGGTTTTTTCCAGTATATATTGTCAAGGCTCAAAGAGAAACTGAATGTTTTACTATCATTGCAAACAGAATAAATGTAACTTCATAATTGACAACAGAGAAGAGTACTGAAATTGAGACTATAAAGCCAAAAGAGATTAAAATTCTGACTATATCCTATAAAGTACAAACAGAGAATTATATCAATTTCTCATTTCAACATACAATCAGAAGAGACTCAACTGTTTGTTGTGAGACAAATTTAAAACCAAAATTTGAGGGCCTCCCTCGTGGCGCAGCGGTTCAGTGCTGGGTTGCGAAGCTGCCCACAGCCTCTGCAGTGCCATTTTGATCCCCAGCTGCTCCCAGGCCACTGGAGGAGGGTCCTACATGGCGCATGGACCTCTCCTGCTGCCCGCTGCTCCCCTCAGCAGTGTACTTCGGTCCTTCTGCCTGCTCTGCTCCCCGCTCTGGCTCTGGTGAATTCTCTCACCCTCCCTGCGCTTCTGACTATACCCAGTGCTTATATATAAAATAAATAAATAAATAAATAAATCTTAAAAAATAAATAAATAAAACCAAAATTTGAGTAAATACTCCTTTAACGTAAGTTGAATACACAGGTTTGATGTATTAAATATACTATTTAATCACACCTTTTATGCCTTCTTCCATCTTTCCCCTAAAATTCCCACTTTCTATACTGTCTCCTTAAAGTTTACTTGATGCCAGGACCATCAGCTCTATATTTCTGCATAACTTCTGATGCATAAATAATTCTATTTGTAATAAGTATCGATTTTTCTGACTTTTAAGAAAAGGTTTATTTATTTATGCATACAAGAACTGGGGTGTAGGCCAGAGGTGTGTGGGGGGGCGCAGTGAGAAGATTCACCAGAGACAGAGTGGGGAGCAGAACAGGCAGATTGAGTGAAATACACTGCTGAGGAGAGCTGTGGGCACGACAAGAGAGGTCTGCTGCACCATGTAGGTTGGCTCCCTGCCCGGGGAATCGAACTCATGTTGCACTGGCTGGGGTAGCTTGATAGCACTGTCTTTAACCCCTGTGCTACAGGGAGACCCCTTTCTGACTTTTTTAGGGTAAAATATTATAATGCCATTGGCTGCAGTAATGCTATTATTTTATTAGCAATGTATCTAAATCAACTTCTCCCTTTCTTTTAGCATTTAAAATTCCTTTCTAACAAAGCCAAGAACTCAATTATATAATACACAAAGATAAAAATGCGTGTTAAGGATTTAAAATAGGGAGAAAGAATAAAAGCAGTACAAATAAATATTAGCACATATTTTTATGATCTGGAGACAGACAAGGCCTTTCTAAGGACGACAAAAAACTCAAAAGCCTTAAAGGCTCTAAAGTTTGAATAGGTTTAACTAAAAACTTAACTAAAAATAAAACAAAAAAATCCTTCCAAAAAGTAAAAGATATCATTAATAGAACTTAAAGTATGGAAAAGTATTTGTAACATATATAATACCATTGATAAATGGCTCATAAATAAGAAAATGGATACAAGTTAAAACAAATTCACAGAAAAACAGCCAATTATAACATCTGAACAATAATGTAACATGTATGTATGTATGTTACATTATATGTTACATGCTTTATAATGCTAATTATAATTGGGATTTCATTTTTTGCCTATACTATCAAAGATTGAAAAATTAGTTAATTCCCATTGTTGGCAAAGTAAATAGGCAGATTTCTGATCTCTGTAGAGGTCCATTTGGCAACTAGATCAAACTGGTCTCCTGTGTCTTATCTTGAAAGTCAAGGAGACACTAATCGTGGCCAGAATGATTCTCTCTAGATCGCTGGTCATTTATTATCGTCAATCACTATTCAAATAAATAATACCAAAATATGTCACTGTCAAGAAAACTTCCCATCAGCTATGGTAATGTCACTGTAATTCTTTTTATTCTCCAGTCTCTAGATCATATCAAAAAACCATACTGACAAGCCAACTTCTTAAACAATAATGGGGGTGGTATGGGATTTTAGAAATAAACTCACTGAGATGGGTCTATAACTAAAATCAAGATTAAGCTACTCATGTATTCAATTTATCTTTAAGGTTATATAAAGTTGAGGCAGTTGTTTTGCTCTTAACTTTTACTTGGAAAATTAACGCATCCAAATTAAATTGTACAGAAAGCTTGAATTCCAGTAGAGAGTACCTAAGATGATGACATCAGCTTCCTAGTCTGCAGTTATCAATGCACTATTCCGCTAACCCAACTCAGGGCTGAGTTCATCATCATCTCTTGCTCCAAGGAGCTTGAAGTCAAGCAGGACATGAACTAAAGGCCCCCCAGGGAGTTCAGTTAACTCAGGAAGCCTTTAATTTATTCACCTCTAGACAGTCTTTTTCTCCTAAATTTAGGAGAGATAGGGAAAGGAGGTGGCTTTGATCATCATTAAAAGTCCATTAAAAGTCCATCCTTAAAAGTGATAGACAAGGGGCCTCCCTGGTGGCGCAAGGGTTAAAGACAGCGCTATCAAGCAATCGCCAGCCATTGCAACATAAGTTCAATTCCACAGCCATGGAGGTGACCCACATAGCGCAGCAGACCTCTCCTGTCTCACCTGCTTCTCCCCTTAGCAGTGCATTTTAGTAGCTGTCTCTTCTGCTCCCCACTCTGTCTCTGGTGAATCCTCCCCCACCCCGCCCTGCACCTCTGGCTTACACCCCAGTTGTTATATGCATAAATAAATCTTTTTTTAAAAAGGCAATAGGCAAGACATCTGAGTGTGGGAAACAGGAACATTTGCCTCTCTGGAAGTCAACCTTCATAATGAGGAAGATTTGTTTTTTTATCTGGAGGGTTTTGAAAATTCTCATGGTGGGGGAAAGCAATTGTAAGCAAATAAGCATACATTAAATCCAAAATCATTCTCCTGAAGAGTAACAGAAAGCTGGCTATATTAACCATGGTGCTTACATGATACCCACATTGAAACCAAAGTTTAATCCCATTCAAAACATAAATGTACAACATACCTTCAGTTCATTAAATGAATTGTGTTCTTCAAAATGTTTCTTTTTTCTTTCAATGTATTGATCAATGGATTCCATTTCCTTAAAACGAGCCTCATGAAGCTTCTTAAAGTCTAGAATGTTCCGCGAAATGTGAAAATGCCAAAATCCATTAATTTACACTTCCTTAATTTTTTTGTTAACCTTCTCACCTCTAAATTCCTAGTACTCAACTATAGCATCACCTTTGCTAAAATTTTAATTCAAAACACACAATTATTTTTATTTTTTTAAAAAGATTTATTTTTATTTATTTATGCACACAAGAGCTAGTATGTAGGTCAGAGGTGGGGAGGTTAGCGGTGTGTGAGAGGATTCCCCAGAGACAGAGTGGGGAGCAGATCTACTGAAATATACTGCTGATGGGAGCAGTAAGCAAGACAGGAGAGGTCTGCTGTACCATGTGGGTAGCTCCCTGGCTGGGGACTGAACTCAGCTGCAGTGGCTGCCTATAGCTTCATAGTGCTGACTTAACCCCTTGTGCCACCAGGGAGGCCCCTCAAAACACTAAATTTTTAGACATGTGGGGGCATAGCATATTCATCTTATTAACTACTAGACTTACATCATATCACCATTGCCCATTTCATTGCTACTGATACCTTGGTTCCATCCACAGGATAAGAGTAATAGATTAATCCTCCCCTTTATTAATTAAATGGCCTTAACTATTCTCAAATTCAGTACCTTATAATGATTAGAAAAGACTATACCAAGGATGGGCCAACTTTTTCTATAAAGGAATAGACAGAAAATATTTTAGGTTTCGCAGCCACATATAGGATGATCTCTGTCTCTATTTTTGTCTTTTTTTTTCTATTTTTGTCTTTTTTATATAACTTTCAAACTGTGGAAACCATTTTTAGTCTCTTCCTCCGTATTATTCCAATCAAGCATATAAATATTAATTGAATTTCTAATATATGGTGAACAGTAGTCTAAAGTACTATAAATATGCAACACTTGATCAGCAATCTATGTGTGGAGTGACATTCCAGCAATGCAAGATAGACAATTACATGAAAGGGCCTCCCTGGTTGCGCAGGGGGTTGAGCACAGAGCTGTGAGGCTGTCCGCTGCCTTTGCAGCCCGAGTTCAATCCCTGCCTGGCTATGGAGCAACCCACATGGCACAGCAGACCTCTCCTGTCTCACCCACTGCTCCCCTGAGCAGTGTACCTCGGTACATCTGCCTGTTCTGCTCCCCACTCTCTCTAGTGAATCTTCTCACCGCCCCCCCATGACTCTGGCCAGTACCCCACTTCTAACCAAAAAAAAAAAAAAAAAATGAAGTCCCTTAGACTTGTTAGAAAACAAATTACTAAAGAAATTAAATACCAGATTTACCCAAAGGACACAGAAACATCAATTTCAAAGAACACCTGCACCCCTATGTTTATAGCAGCACTATTTACAATAGCTAAGCTTTGGAAACAGCGCAAATGCCCAAAAATAGATGATTGGATCAAGAAGATGTGGTACATATATACCATGGAATACTACTCAGCATTCAAAAAAGATAAACACATGCAATTTGCAGCAACATGGATGGCGCTGGAAGGGATCATGCTCAGCGAAATAAGCCAGAAAGAAAAATACCGGATGGTCTCACTCATAGCAGGAATCTAGAAAACTTAAATAAGGGACCAGGAAAATGAGTAACTATAAGAAAGTGAAAATCAAAATCAAGAAAAAACTATGAACCAGAGACACTTTTTGGGGGGTGGGTGGCAGGAGGGGAGGGATTGGGGTCAGAATTGGGGGGTTGCAATTGTTTGGGGAATATAAAAATAAAATTTATTATTTAAAAAAAAAAAAAAAAAAGAAAGAAATTAAATACCAGGAGGACATGTGCCCGGTGCTTTACAGATTTTCATCTCAGATCTTTACTCAATACTTGCTACATGCTAGTTGCTATGCTAGGTAATGTAAAGTGGATAAATAGCTTTAACTAATGTAGATAGCAATCTGATGAAACAGGTGGTATAATTATTTCCACTTTATATTGAGGAAGTAGATTTATTGAGGATAAGTTGCCCAAGTCTCACAGCTGGATATGAGAGAGAACAGGATGCAAGCCAGTGCCAGCAATGAGCCTTCAGCTGCCACAGCACAGAGCCTCAAACATCAGCCTCAAGGCGCCAACCATTCTTTTATATATGTGTACAAAACTTACTTGGGGTAGTACTTGCAGTTCTTTTATTTTTTCCAGGTTTGGAAAACCCATTGGTGTGGAGAGACTTCTTTCCTTTTGAAGGTATCTTTGTGTCTTTTTTACCTGAATCCAAAGACACAGAACAAACGAGAGATTTCAAAAAAATTATTTCCATTTAAGAAATGTCTGTAAATTACCCCAGATTATTTTCATGTGATGGTCTCTGCCAGGATGCTGGGAAAAATGGTACATAAGGTGCACAGAGAATTAGTTCTAGCATCTCTACAATTTTAGCTCACAGTTTTCAAGTAGGCAGAAACATGCTTTCTGTATGGAAGTTATATAAATATGCCACGAAAAAACAAAACAAAACATCTTTTTCCAGAATTTTTACTATAAAAATGTTATTGTTATAAATAGAACAATGAATGCACACAATTTCACCAGCCTAACAAATACCATTAGTATTTTAGCACATTTCCTCAGGTCCTCTGCTTCTGTACTTGTTTTGATATGTTCTTAAATCCTATTGAAATCATGGTGGATGAAAGGTTTGCTATTTCCTCTCATTTATCACCAACATTTTCCACATTGAGATGTTTGTCATCTTGAGGAAATCTAATATGCAAGTGAGTTTACAAGAAATATTACTTGTAAAGTCACTTAAGTTCCCCTAGTGCATTCATAAACAGAGTAAAGAATCATTCAGTAGAGTAAGAGGACTTCAGGGGCTTCTGCTTGGACTTTGGCCCCAAACCAACAAAAAAAGTTCCATGAAAAACAGGTTATAAACACAATCATAGTAAGTCCTCACAAGATACTAATTAATCACAGATGGAAAAATAGTAACTTTATAGAGGAGCAATCTAGTGGGGACACCACCATAACCAGTCAAAGGAAGTCAACAATCCTGGCATTGAACAAATCAACACTTGTGCCTGTTGGGGTACTGAGTGAGGAGGTACAGCATCACTCTGGGGGAGTCCGGGCAATGTGCATGATACGAATCTAACTATCAGCACACATTAGACAAAGCAAGTCAAAACTGGTCTGTACTAAAAAATTATCTACATCTTGAAAGATAGGAATACTGAGAAAGTTGCAGATTAAAATTCTTGACTAAAGATGTGACAATGAAATGCAAATGATAAGCCAAGATTGTCCTTTGTTTTAAAGAACATAATTGGATCAGTTGATATACAAGGCCTATATTCCATACATACTATATTCTTAAAATACCCTAAAAAATCATTTAGAACACCAAAGAATTTTTGTTTACATGTTATATTAATATGTAACTTATCAGTTATTAAAACTAAGAAATTTAAAAAATTTTGATTCATTGCAAATAATATATCCATTATATAGTAACATAAATAATGTATGAAAAAGGCTAAAATTTCTGAAAGAAAAGTAGTAAGTTTGTTTTTTTCTTTATAAACAATTTCCTTAATGTCTGACTTAACAGAAAGCAGCTGAATTCTGGATTCTCTTATCTGTTCCTGCAAACAATATGCTACTTCGATTGAACTACATATGGAAAGCAATCTTGCACCACAACATATGTGGTTGAGAGGTAAGAGTACTTTAATAGGCTTTTCAAATAATTATGGATATTCCTCAACACTCTACCAAAAGCTGACAAGTGATAGTTTCTTCAAGGTCAGTTGCAACGTGGAACACGAAGTCTGTTACTGAACTTCTTGCACTCTTAGAGTTATAAGAGAAAATTCTTGTTTTTAAGAAACACACACTAAAGTATTTAGGGGTAAAGAGCACATATCTGCAACTTACTCTCAAACAGTTCAAGAAAAAGAAAGTCTACAACCTGTGTATGAAGGGGGAGAGAGGAAGGAAGGATAAAACAAAATGTGGTAAAATGTTAACATTTGGGAAATCTAAGTAAAAGGCACATAGGAACTTTTGGTATTCTTCTTGCAACTTTTCTGAGTCTGAAATCACAACAAAATGTTACAAAAATTCTTCTTGCCAGAAGCAACATGATCATATTTTTTTCCTTCAAACAGCCTGTGTTTCAATGCAAACCTGATTTATGGGGTCCACCCTCATTTTCTGTGCCACAGAAACCAGGTCCTTAGAGCTAAGTCTTCTTGGTGTAATGATTGGTGGGATAGCAGACACCTGAATTTTACTCCCACTTCAGACTCTGTCACATTTCTTTTTTTTTTTTTTTTAAACTTCCATTCACCTTAGCAAATTTATTTTTATTTATTCATTTATTTACTTATTTATTTATACAAGCACTGGGTACAGTCAGAAGCGCGGGAGGGTGAGAGAATTCACCAGAGCCAGAGCGGGGAGCAGAGCAGGCAGAAGGACCGAAGTACACTGCTGAGGGGAGCAGCGGGCGGCAGGAGAGGTCTGCGCGCCATGCGGGACCCTCCTCCGGTGGCCAGGGAGCAGCCGGGGATCGAACAGGCGCTGCAGAGGCTGCGGGCAGCTTCGCAACCCAGCGCTCAACCGCTGCGCCACCAGGGGAGGCCCATCTGTCACATTTCTTTACATCTTGCTCTAAATCATGATTTTAAAATATTATGAGGCATCTTCTTCTATCTTAGTCCTCTCAGGCCCCTGCTCTAGCCTCAAGATTTTCAGGGGTGAAAGTAACATTGAATCATTTATGAGGAATGTAGAAATTTTTTTGTCTTACTGACACAAACTTTTACTTGAGGTTTAGAGAAGTTTTTGGAGATTCGAGACTAAAAACAGCATACATTTGTCAAAATAAAAATGGCCAAACAGCTGGGAAGGCTGAATTTGCCACACACTTTTAACTGTGAAATGAACACATACCTGGCTACCCTTAGCAATTTTAGATTTTTTTTTAAGTTCCTCCACATACCAATTATTCCACTTTTTCCTGAGGAAACTGCATATTCATCTCCCTGGCTGTTGTCTGATGGAGAAGGAACTTTTGTTGCAGTTGTGAGATCCTGGTTTTCTTGCTTTTCTTGACTCTCGAAGTCACTGGGATCATTTATTTTTATCTCTGAATGAAGCTGCTATGAATTTTAAAAAAGAAATGATGTAAAAGATAAATAAGAAGCACTGCCTTCTGAAGACAGATACCAAACAGGCAAAGGGGCTAAATGAAGAACAGTAGGAGACTATGCTTTTTGAGTGGCAGATTGGTCTTTTGCCTCAGTAAGTGTCACAAGAACGTGAATTTGGGGATAAAAGACACTAGAAACCTGTTATCCTGAAAGGCATAAGTGAAAAAATTAGCTGTTAGGGGTGAGAAACTAACACAGAGGGACCTAGGTAGTTTAATGATTAAGGGACTATATGAAGCTAAAAAAAACAAAAATTAGGCCTGTATTTTCTAAAAGTTACATTTAAATGAAAGGCTAGGAGAACAAAGTGAGAGCCCTCTCAAAGTGAATGAGGGAAACCCTTGGCTAACCATAGACTCTACCCTATAAGATCGAGTACACAGTGATCACCAGGTCTAAGGCCAGTAAGGAAAGTGAAAAGACAATTCTATTTGATGTTGGTTTCCCACACTTAATGAACATTCGTATTTATTCAAATTTTAATTTGTGCTTAACACTGAATAAGTGCTCCCCAAGCACTAGCACCTGAGGTGTGACAACCAGGACAGACACAGGCCTGTGTGAGCTCTTTCGTGGAGCTTACAGCAGTGTTTACAACTGTTAGAAATCCCAAGGGAATTAGAGAGCCAGCTTTGGCATAGGCGGTGGCTTATTTTCAGTTGGTACACTTCATTTCACCTGGGAGGCAGGGTTCCCGGGGATGGTTCTCCGCCTTCTCCTTGTTTTGGTGACATGGCTAGCCAGTTCCCTCTCAGCTCGCTCCTGGCTGCTGATGTGTACGTCATTGTCATCAGAAGAGAATGCAGAGGTTTGGCTTTCATCCTGAAAAGAGACATGTTAATCTGCCACATCCTCTATAGAATTAGAATGTAATTGGGAAGAATGAGAATTTAAGTTGAATAAAAAACAGTACATGTAGAAATGATAATTGTAAACTCTCTAGCAATAATTATAGGCAAGGACAAGAACTATAGAGTATTTAAAAGGAAACAATCACATTTAACAACCCACGCTAAAAACAATAGGTGAGGAAAACATTCAAAATTATCCTAGCGTGAGTAAATAAGCAAATTATTAAAAGTGAATTAACTTACTGAATATACACTACGCACCAGGCAATATGGTATAACTAAAAATAATGACAGCTCAGCTTACAACTTTCCTGGGCTAAGTATTTACATGAATTGTCTCATTTATTCCTTGAAGTCTATGAGACAGTTACTAGCTATCCCCTGTTCATAAATGGGGACATTGGGGCTGAGAGACTCCACAGTAACTTGCCAAAGGCCAAAATAAAGGAGGAAGATAAGCACGGTGCTCACACTGTCATAATGAAAAGTGAAGCGCTACATCATTAAAACAGTGTGGCACAGGTCCCGGAACATCCTCAGCCCACCTGCTTACGCACGAAATCACTGGTGGATAAGGCTGCACCTCATTGGGGCGCCGGACTCTGCTGTCAACATGTGACACCAAGGAAACAAATGCACTGTTTTTTATATTTCAGGTGAGTGACCCCGACACTTGATCATTCTCTCACCAAAATGAATTGAATTAAAGATTAAAGTGCAAAAGATGAAACTATAAAAGCACTAGCCAAGACAACAGGTGAATGAATATATTATCATCAATGTGAGGAAAACCTCTTGTGCATATTATCTTACCTAGAGACTATAAAGGTCAAGCTTGATTTGTTTTGGGGTTTAAAGATTTTTATACCTAAATTCTAATTTTTGGAATGAATATGTACATATGGTTAAAAAAAAAAATCAAGCACTAAAAAGATTATAATGAAAATCAACTGGTTCTCTGCTCTCGCCTTTCTACTTCTTTTTTTTTTTTTCCCGCCTTCCTACTTCTAAGGAGCAATTTCAAATGGTTATTTATAAATCACTTGTGATTTGCTTATAGAATCTTCATTTATATTTTCAATAGCTGTTTTGAGTGCCTACCATGGGATAAAATTGAACTCATCTGCCCCACTCTTATCTCCTATCTTCTTCCTACTAGAATTATACCACTTTTGTCATTCTATTACTTATACCTATAAATTTTGTTCCATGACTATGGACTATATCCTATAAATTGCAGGTCTCAGTAACCTTATGCTTCCCTTCTCCTCTTGCCCTCCTTTTACCCCTCATCTTCTGTCATTTATGCTCTTTAAGTACTAAAGTTGAGAACCTTTAATGCCAGTTTTGTAATTTTAATTGAATCACCTGTGACTTGTCTGTGTAATTTGAGTCTAAGAATTGATAAACAGTCATTGTAATGTCCCCCCCACCCCCATTTTTAAAAGTGTATTTTCTGTATCACTCATCACCTCAAGGGTCATCTTTTTTTTTTCTTATCTTAAGGCTGAACTGAAATGTCTGGCAATTATTGACTGTCTATTCATATTTCAAAGCAAAGCAAGAAAGCTCATTAGGAGCTTGAATGTGTGGGAGGGCTTGTGTTCTGGTAGGATGAGATCTGCCAGGTCTTTAGGTGGGGAGGAAGCTATTACGCTGGGGAGCGCTTCAATATCAGAAGGCAGAGAGGCCTTTATTTGATAACCATTTAATTTCTTTATAGGGAATCCTTCCAATATTTTAGACAGTAGTAGATAGGTACTTTAAACATGGAAGTAAGGGTAGATGGCTTTGTATCCTGATTTTTCAATCATTTCACTAAGGTACTTGGATCCTACCCTCTGAGCATTGATTCAATTGGCCTGTGATTTAGTAAAACCTATATGTCAGTATTTAAAAAAATATATATATACCCTGAATGATTCTCTCATACTTCCTGGGCTGAGCACCACAATATAAAATAATCATACTGGGAGTAAAATAAGGAAACTGAGATAATAGAAGGCTTTAAACAGAGATGAAATATCACAGAAGCAGAGTAGGTCCTACTGCTGTAAGGTCCAAGATATGCCCAAGTTGGTAGAAAGCTGGCAAAGTGTGGAAATAAAAGACAATGGAGTTAAAGCACAGGGAAGTGAGGAGAGTAAATTAAAGAATTTTTGCATTCATCCAAAATAATGTTCAGACACAAAGTGATGAGCAGGACCATGAGAGAACACTGGAGAGCAACAAGTAGAGCAACAGGTGTGAGGCGAGCAAAGGTGAGCATTAATTCAAAAGAGAAAGAATATCCACATGAGAGTAGAAAGCGCTATCTGGGTTCCTCTTCTCAATCTCCTGGATAGTCACAGGGGAGAAAGTGAAAAGAGAAAAGCTATTTCCACTGTAGAAGCGGTACCCTTGGGTTATACATATTGCTGGAATATAAAGAGACATTTAAAGTAATTATTTACTCCTCCCATTGGCGCCATAATCGTACACAGCAGGAGAGGTCTATAAGTGGATGAGAAGCCTTTTAGCATGACATTCAGACAGGTTTTATTTTAACCTCACACACCTTAGCCATGGTATATTAGTTTGGGAAGCGAAGGGTGATCAGGGAGGATGTGTTCATTCCTGAGTGCACCACGATGGAACAATAATAGTCTAGTCTATATCTAAGCCTGAAGAGGCTAGCCTAGTTCCGATAAGGGAGACCCCAGCACATAGCCTGACTTACTTATAAAGCTGCTCTAGCTCATAATTAAAGCTGGCCTATAGTGGGAGAATAAGGCTTCTAGAAGGTACAATGTCACCTTCGCTCTTACTCAGCTATGATCCACATCTGTGCACTCCCAGGTGATGATTTTGGCATCTGGAAGCTTATACATCTGTCAATCCCTAGGAGCCAGAATCTTTGCCATGTTATTTGAACTGTGCAGACTCTTTCTGAAGCCTTTGATAAATAAACCGTTAGTCTGTCAGATCTTTCCATCAATCTAAGCTTATTATTTGCAGAGTCACCACTTAGGGGTTCTATATCTGAGTTTCAGCTCTCACGAAATTTTTCAAAATGGAATGGTCCCTGAGATATTGAATTTAAAGTCAGATAGATCATTTTTTAATTTAGTCTATCAATTACTACCCAAAATAAAATATTTTTTTAAAGATTTATTTATTTGTTTGTTTATTTATACAAGCACGGGGTACAGTCAGAAGTGCAGGAGGGTGAGCGAATTCACCAGAGCCAGAGCAGGGAGCAGAGCAGGCAGAAGGACCAAAGTACACTGCTGAGGGGAGCAGCGGGCGGCAGGAGAGGTCTATGCGCCATGTGGGACCCTCGCCCAGTGGCCGGCGATCGAACTGGCACTGCAGAGGCTGCCGGGCAGCTTCGCAACCCAGCGCTCAACCGCTGCGCCACTGGGGAGGCCCAAAATAAAATCTTGATTTCACGTAGCACTGCCATCAGGAATCCCTAACCATTTGGAAAAAAAAAATTCTTTTTTGTTGTCTATTATAAAGTTAAATAAAATGTAGAATCAAAAGGAATTCTAAATATGGGAAATTTTTTAATCTGTATAACCTAGAATAAAGGGAGTTACACAGACAATCAGAACAGAGAGAAGGAAGTTAGTTTTAGTTTGTGTTTATATTTACCTTCATTTCCAGATATATAATGGGTGTTTTCCAAGGTCCAGTTCCTTAGGGTTTTTCAACATTTTCTCTATTTCAAGGTAAGAATCTGGTCCCAATGAAGCATTCATTGAACTACTTAAGTGTCAGGCTATAGGGAAGGGGTCTAAAGCAACCATGACAAGCCCTCCCACCAGGAGCAGTTTACAGGCTAACTCAAATAGTTCCACAGTCCTTACTTCATTTGATTCTCAGGACATGCAGTTCAGCAGAGAAAATCATATATCCATTTTAAAGAAAAGGACAATAAGAATCAAGGAGTTTGAATTTTATAAGGTCACCCAAATACAAAATGACAGAGTTGCTAATATCCGCAGTTTTTCTGACTTCAAATCAGGTCCCCTTCCTACTCATACCATGCCATGTCATGTAATATTTGGCCACAACCAATTGACCTTTGCATATGCATAAGAACATCTTATTAATAGATTATTTGCTCTAAGGCAGTTTCACATTTAATACAAATAATTATGAAAGGATTTACCACTTCCAATAATGATCTCTTCTCTTTGCTAATAAATAACATGTCTTAAGTCATCACTAATCACATTTATTATAAGTGATGTAAATAAGGTTGTATTGCTATTTGGTAAGTGATGAAAAACATCATTTACCTGATTCTCATTTTCTTCTCTTGCTTCAGGTGTAAGGTGAGCTTTCAAGGTTTTTAACAACTTGTCGGCCTGTAGAGAAGTTAAAGACCTTATCAGTAGAAGCAAAAGCCAAATAAACAAGAGAGAAACACTGAACATCTTCTGTTACAATATTCACCAAGTGTCCTCTGAACAGGATCTGTGAATAGAACTAAGGCACGACAGAATTGGTTCCTGGCCCCACAGGTTTCATAGCAGAGAGGGGACGTCAGCTAAGGTAAGCAATGATCAACACACAATGGGTAAAGTGCCAACATGAGGCTGTGCAGGTTTTGTGAGAGAACACCAGTGGCTTGGCCAGCCAAGCCTGGGCTGCTAGCGTAGACTTCAGCAGGCACCTGGGCACACCAGTTCCAACATAAAGATGTGATATCTCTAGCTGCCGAGGTATGAAGGACAAATAGCAGAGAGTGGGACATAGGCAAAGGGGTACTGAAATAAAGGAAGGCAAAAATGACGGTAGAGTTTGAAGAACTCAACTTTAATGTGGCTGGAGTGTATTGGAGTGGATGGTGAGAGAGAATGTTGGAAAAATGAGCAGAGACCTGATCCTGTCAGGTCTTAAAAGCCTCTTAAGAGTATGAACTTTGCACTCAGAGCAAAAGGCAGTCTTTGAAGAGTTTGCAGCAGGACAGGGGGTGATCTGTTTTGCATTATTCAGAATGGTCACTCTGGGGCCTCCCGGTGGTGCAAGGGGTTAAGCACAGCACTGTGAAACTATCCGAAGCCTCTGTAGCATGAGTTCGATCCTGGGCCTGCCAAGTAGCTACCCACATGGCGCAGCAGACCTCTCCTGTCTCGCCTGCTGCTCCCTTCAGCAGTGTATTTTAGTCATTTTGCCTGTCTGTTCCCCACTCTGTCTCTGGTGAATCCTCTCACCCCCCTGCACCTCTGGCCTATACCCTAGTTCCTTGTATGCATAAATAAATAAATATCTTAAAAAAAAAAAAAAGAAGTCACTCTGGCTATACAGTATGCAGGATGCATTTGATGGGGCTAAGATGGAAGACAAGGAAACAGCTTGAAGGTGATCATAGGAAACAGATGGCTGTGGCCTGGGTTAGAGTAGTGCTCGGCAATATGAATGGAGTCAAAACCTTAATATCAGCATGAATGTGAGGGTTGAAGACTAGGGAAACTTGGTTAATCTCAAAGTTTTCTGGCTTGAGTAGCCTATGGAGTGTGTGTGTGGGGGGGCCCTTAAAAGGGGAACGGCAAAGGCAAGATGGTCTTAGAGAAGAGGGCAGTTACAGATCCTTGAGAGATGGGAATGCCTACTTTCGTTTTTGACCCCAGAAACCTTCTCTTCCAGTTGTTTTCTGAAAGAGGAATACTAATCTCATCAGCAGGGCTCTAAAAGCACATGAGTGGCGGTTTTCTCTTCTTCCTCTCCCACCCAGTCATGCCGCTGAGAACCACAGATTCCTTCTCAAGGCAGGGGGGTTGAAGGGGGGACAGCACCCTTAGCCACTGGGTGCAGCTCTTCTTGTCTCACACCATTTATTATTGTTCAGGGGTCTGGCACAGATTGGCAGAGATTGTTCTTTGGTTTAGGCTTTAGGAGACAAGAGAGGCTGTGGTTATTCAGGGGTGAAGCACATGCTCCAGTTGTTTATCAGCATATTGTGCATCAAGCTATCAGGCATCTAACCAGCTATTGTGGTAATAAAGTGGTACCTTACTGTTCACTTGCTACTGTTCATGGGAACCCCTCTGGGAGTCTTTTCTGTGGAGGGACTGATTGGAAGGGCAGAATTCAGGCATTCTTGGTAATTCTGACTCTGACATCTTTTACCCCCCAACTACTTTATTGAAATATGATCAACATAGGGCCTCCCCGGTGGCGCAGCGGTTGAACGCTGGGTTGCGAAGCTGCCCGCAGCTTCTGCAGCGCCTGTTTGATCCCCGGCTGCTCCCTGGCCACTGGAGGAGGGTCCCACATGGCGCGCAGACCTCTCCTGCTGCCCGCTGCTCCCCTCAGCAGTGTGCTTCGGTCCTTCTGCCTGCTCTGCTCCCCGCTCTGTCTCTGGTGAATCCTCACCTCCCCCGCTGCACCTCTGGCCTACACCCCAGTTCTTCTACACAAAAACAAAAATAAATGTAAATACCTGTGAATACATCATCAATGCCATAAACATACCCATCATCTCTACAGGGGGCTTCCTACTGCCCCCTGGTGGCAAGAGTACTTAAACTATTTTTCCAAGCAACATTTTAAGTACAAAACACAATATTGGTAATCACAGGTTACATGTTGTATAGATTTCTAACTCTTAAAAATACCATGAAAATTTCACTGAACAGGCCCAATCCCTGGTGGCTCAGGGGTTGAGCGCTGGGCTGCGAAGCTGCCCGCAGCCTCTGCAGCGCCGGTTCAATCCCCGCCGGCGAGGGTCCCACATGGCGCACAGACCTCTCCTGCCATGCCCGCTGCTCCCCTCAGCAGTGTATTTTGTTGTTCTGTCTGTTCTGTTCCCCGCTCTGGCTCTGGTGAATTCTCTCACCCTCTCCCGCTTCTGACTGTACCCAGTGCTCGTATAAATAAATAAATAAATCTTTAAAAAAATAAAAATAAAAACCATAAAAAAAAGAAAAAGAAAATTTCACTCAAACACACGGCAATGATGAAATGAGATACCTGTGGCAGAGCCAAATGAAGATGTCTAGTAGGTCGAGTGAGCCCGAGCAATGCCCAAGAGAGCTGACCCACAAGTACAGATGTTAGTCTCAGCACCTTCATGCATTTCTAACAAGCATGTAATGTGTTGGGCATTGTTCCAGGCACTGGAGAGAGAGTTGGGAACAAGAGACAGGTCTTTGCCCTCCGGAGACTAGGGATGGACTAGTGGGGAAATAGTCTATCACCGAATTAGCTAAAAGAAATGACCCGACATCAGGCACAATGAAGCAAAAACAAAACTGGGGGCTGGGGCTTGGGAAGGAGCGGGTGAAGAGGTGAGAGAAGAGCATTCCAGACAGGGGGAAAGCAAGTCCAGAGGCCCTGAGAGGACTTAGTGAATTGAAGGACAGTAACAAGTCAGTGTTGTTTGTTTCACCACTGAGCATGGTGAACACCTAGGGTGAGTGGAGGGCAGGGAGATCAGCGGTGACCAGAAGCTTGATCAAATAGGCCATGGAAGGAATATGGATATTTTCCTCCTAACTTTTTACGATAAAAAATGTCAAGTCTAGGGCCTCCCTGGTGGTGCAAGGGGTTAGGCACAGCACTATGAAGCAGTCTACAGCCTCTGTAGCACGAGTTCGATCCCCGGCTGGCCAGGGAGCTACCCACATGGTGCAGCAGACCTCTCCTGACTTGCCCACTGCTCCCCTCAGCAGTGTACTTTGGTCAGTCTGCCTGTCCTGTTCCCCACTTTGTCTCCGGTGAGTCCTCTCACCCCCGCACCTTTGGCCTGTACCCCAGTTCTTGTATGCATAAGTAAATAAATCCCCCCCAAAAAATGTATCTTTAGGGCCTCCTTTGTGCCCTAAATAGATAGAAATTGTGACTGGAACTGTGGAAAAATAAAATTTCTTCCCTTTAAAAAAAAAAAAAAAAGAAAAAAAGAAAAAAAAGCCAAGTCTATAGTAAAGGAGAAACAGTTTAATAAGCACTCTTATATTCTCTACTTAGATTGAATAATCATTAATACTGTCTCATATTTGCTCTATTAATATACATTTCTTGCATAACTACTTGAAAATAAGTTCCAGGCATCATGATGATACTTGACCACTAAATACAACAGCCACATCTCCAGAAATGCAAGGGGGGAATATTTTCCTACATAACCTCAAATGCATTATCATATGTAGGAAAGGTAGTTCCCCAATATCCTATATGGAGATCATACTCAAATTTCCTTGTTTCCAATTTTAGCTGTCGTTCTTTTTCTTCTAAAAAAAAAAAAAAAATCCTTCCAAACAAGGATCAAATCAAATTTTCTCATGTTATATCTAGAGGAGTTTGGATTATATTTAAGGTTTTTATTTTAGTCCTGGAGGGCCTAAGCAGAAAAGTGATATATTCTAAGTTTCAAATACCACTAACTACCAAGAAAAGACTATTGTGAGACCAAGAGCAAAGCAGGAAGACAGGTAGACACCCCGAGGCAATGGCTGAAAGCTGAGGGGCTGTGTCTAGGTTTACAGCATTGGCAAATGGTGTCAGGTCAGATTTCATCTGTATTTGGGAGGAAGAGGTGACAAGGATGGATGGGCATGGGCTATGAAAGCTGAGGGGCTGTGTCTAGGTTTACAGCATTGGCAAATGGTGTCAGGTCAGATTTCATCTGTATTTGGGAGGAAGAGGTGACAAGGATGGATGGGCATGGGCTATGAAAGCAGGAATCGAGGGTGGTCTAAAGTAGGTCTGAACCACTGAGAATGGGAAGAGATCTTAATTGTTTTGAACTGAATGTACTGTTGAAGATGCATTTAAATGCATGAGTCAGCAGCTCAGGGGGAAGGTCCCACTGCAGATATGCATTTAATGTGATGGGAGTAGATAAGATCAGCAAGGGAAAAAGCATTGTTAGAGAAAAGAAGGTGCAGGAGAATATTCTGAGACACTCACTTTGAGAGATTTGGCCAAAGAAAAACCAGCAAAGGAGACTAGAAGGAATTACTAACAAAGGGAAGAGAAAATGAAATACCAAAGAAGTCAAAGGAAGTGGTATATACAGAAGGGAGTGTTCAGTCATGCCAAATGCTGCTGTCAGGCAGGTGAGGATAGAGATGGGCCACAGTTTTGTTAAGATGCAGAACCGTATCCATGGGAAAGAATAGAGAAATCGGCATGAGATGAAGGGCATAGGTGAGAAGGTTGATTATTTTTTAAAAGATTTATTTATTTATGCATTCAACAACTGGGGTACAGGCCAGAGGCGTGAGGGATGAGAGGATTCACCAGAGACAGAGTGGGGAGCAGAACAGGTGGGTTGACTGAAATACACTGCTGAGGGGCGAGACAGCAGCGGGCGAGACAGGAGAGGTCTGCTACGCCATCTAGGTAGCTCCCTGGCTGGGGATTAAACTCGTGCTGCATTGGCTACGGAGAGCTTCATAGGTTGCATCTTAATCCCTTGCGCCACCAGGGAGGCCCAGGTTTGGTTTATTTTTTTAAAGATGGGTAATAATAACACTTGACTGCATGCATCAGGACCATAAGTCAACAGAGTAGGAGAAAGTGATTCGAGAGAAGCTAATTGCAGGAGTGAAAGCCCTAGAGGAGGGAACAGGATCCCTTGTACAAATGGTATGGTTGCCCTTAGGCACAGGTTTTACTATAACAGGCAGAGTACTCAGTGACAGGTGCAGCCTGGCTGGAGAGTTGTTGGTGGGAAGATGAGGTAATTCTCAGAAGGGAGATAATTTGAAGTGAGACGATATGAAATAATTGCCTTCAAAAATGGGAAAGTAAATGAGTACCAAGCAAGTGTAGAGGAACCAAATGCTCATTTTAAGATTTATGGTCAGAAATTTAAATTAAGTTAGGTTTGTTCGGCCAGGGTTAGCTGGTTAAGTTTAGGTATGAATTTAAGCACATAGCTAGAGTCAATCAGGTTTGGAGATTTGCCAGCTGAGAGAAGGATGTTGTAAAAAGTGGAAATAGTCTCAGTATGTGTGAATTAAGCCTGCAAAAAAAGTGTGAGGGCATAAGTGAGAAAGGACTTGTGTTCATAACATATTATTAATTGTCTCCTTCATTTTGTCATTTACTTTTAGGAGTAGTGTCTCAAAAGAATGAGCTAATCTTCTAATGATGTTTTGAATATTATCCTATTAAGGAATTTATTTAAACCTTACATGGTTACATTTTTATTTTATTTTTTTAAGATTTATTTATTTATTTATACAAGCACTGGGTACAGTCAGAAGTGCGGGAGGGTGAGAGGATTCACCAGAGCCAGAGCGGGGAGCAGAACAGGCAGAAGGACCGAAGTACACTGCTGAGGGGAGCAGCAGGTGTGGCAGGAGAGGTCTGCGCGCCATGTGGGACCCTTGCCCGGTGGCCGGGGATCGAACTGGTGCTACAGAGGCTGCGGGCAGCTTCACAGCCCAGCGCTTAACGGCTGCGCCACCAGAGGAGGCCCTTGGTTACATTTTTAAAAATAGATCAAATCTTGATCATTTCTCTCTTTTTTTTTTTTTAAGTTTTTTTTTTTTTTTTAAATACAAGAGCTGGGGTACAGGCCAGAGATACAGGGGGATGAGAGGATTCACCAGAGACAGAGTGGGAAACAGAACAGGCAGACTGACAAAATACACTGCTGAGGGGACCAGCAGGAGAGACATGAGAGGTCTGCCTAGCCATGTGGGCTTGGGCTGCTCCCTGGCCAGCCGGGGATCAAACTGGTGCTGCAGAGGCTGCGGACTGCCTCATAGTGAGGTGCTCTACCCCTTGCGCCACCAGGGAGGCCCAAATCTTGATAATTTCTTAGAGCAATTTACTTCATTTTTATTTTTTTGATATGTACTTGTAATTTCAAAAGACAATTATCACAATAAGCTATTGAGCTATATCAACTGTAAATAATTTAAGCCATATTAATTATGGAAAATTTGAAATGCATACAAAAGTAGAGAGAAAAATGTAATAAACTCCCATATATCTATCATCCAGTTTCAACAATGATTAACACTTCATCGTTCTTCCTTCATCCAGTTCTCCTCTTTTCCTGCCGTATTTTACAGCAAATAGCAGACATCGTAATATTTCACCTGTAGGTACTTAGCATGTATTAGTGAGAGACAGGGAGTTAAGGGGAAAAAGCATCATCACAGTACCATTATTATACCCAACAAAATCAATACCCACTATACCTACTCCACGTTTAATTTTCTCTATCATCTCAAAAATGTCTTTTTATGGTTGGTTATAATAGAGATTCAACAAACAGTACTTCTCAACAAATATTATCCACTATAAGCCCATTATCGTGTGCTAGAAGATAATGAGGTTTGCACTGACAAGAAATGCAATACTACTCCACCTCTATGAATGAAGGTGATTAATTGGTTATCCCAGCTCAGGTGCCTCAACAGATAATGATAAGTGGGACTTTCAGAAAAAGATATATTTGTAACTTGCAATAGCTCTTCAGAGATTCAGGTGGTTGTGGGGCTTTAATGTTAGCCAGAGCCCTAACTCTGGGGGAAGCCTCTGCAGTAATAAACCTCTTGCCAAACAAACTATGGAGACCTTCTGGTGCATTAATCTAGTACTTCCAGGGAATGTTTGTAAATAATAGTTTTGAATATTTAGTATCTCCTAAATGTACTGTCTTTAGTGCTTTAAGCACTTACAAAGTGGACGGAATTTTAAAAAAGGCTTTGCTTGTGAAGTATTAAGGCAGTAGTAAATATTACATTTCAGAAATATCTCTAAAGACAATCCTTTTCTTTTTTTAATCTAAAAACACTCCTTTATCATTCAGTTGATTCCCCAACAGGTACCTTGACATCAATTATTTTGTTTAAACCATTTAAAACCATTTGTGGGGGCCTCCCTGGTGGCCCAAGGGGTTAAGCACTGCACTATAAAGAAATCCTCGGCCTCTGCAGCACCAGTTCCATCCCCAGCTGGCCAGGGAGCAACCCACATGGTGAGGCAGACCTCTCCTGTCTCACCCACTGCTCCCCTCAGCGGGGTACTTCAGTAGATCCGCCTGTTCTGTTCCCTGCTCTGTCTCTGGTGAATCCTCCCACCCGCCCCCCCATCTCTGGCCTGTACCCCAGCTCTTGTATACATAAATAAATCTTTAAAAAAAAATATTTAAAAATAAAATAAAACCAATTGTGATGGCCGATTTAAGCATAAAACCGTGTCAGCACCACAGATTGCAGAACAAATCTCAAGATACACTTTAGTATTATGTGGCAAGCTTCCACTGGAATCTATCACAGAACCCCAAATTGAATCCCCACATTTCGCCCCATCTTTTTGCAGCCTCAGAATAAAGGCTACATTCTGAAACATAAACCTGCCACCCACCACAGTGGCAGTGCTCACCAATGAACGATCCTACTGAGAGCAGGGCTGAGTCATAAAAAAATCCTCTCTTGGCGTGGTGCCCTAGAAGCCATCCTTTTCTCCAGGTCCCCAATAAACCTTCAAGATTTCGACTCTATTACAGTGTACATAGGTTACTATTAGGAGTTTTCCAGAAGCCAAGGCAATTATTTCCTGGAATGTTAACACTGAACGGGCGCCAGACATTCCCTCAGCCGGCGGGGCCGGCGTTTCCTGACTTCCAAAAACACGAATCCAAAGAAACCTTTTTGGAGCTGAGACCTAGGAGTTCCCCCAGAAAAGCCAACCTCCACTTAAGGCAAAACAACACCCCCTTCCATGCTGCAGGAAGCGGGACCCTCGCGTCCCCGCGGGACCCCCGGCCCGGGGCTCCCCGCCGCGCTCACCCACGCGCCCGCCCGCGGCCTGCGCGACGCGCCTTACCCTGAGGTTAGCCCGGAGCCCGAGGCTTTTAGCCAGGTTCTGCAGGTCACTGTACTTGAAGGAGTCCAGTTCCTTCAGGGAGGGGACGGGCATGGCGTCCTGCTGTCCAGGCGGCCGCGCCGAGGACAAACCCCCAACCTCCGCAGCACCGTTCAAAACTGGCGCTACCAGAATCGTTGACCAAACCGAGTTTTATAGACAGTTTGAATCGCGACTGCTACTCCCCATTGGGTAAAAAATGGCTCGAAGGCGGGGTTTTGCCCTGTGTTGACCAATAAGAAGACGGATCCCCTCAAGCGTCAAAAGCACGTTCTTCCCAGCCCTGACCAATGAGGATCCAGGAGCCGTGTTTGGGGCGGGGCCTGGGGCATTTGGAAACAAGCGCGGGCTACGGCAAGATGGCGGCCAGGTCCCTGCGGCCTCGCACGCTCTCTGCAAAGCTGGCGCGGGGTGACCTTTGTGATGGCGCTCAGCCGGCGACTGACGAACCTTCTCTTACGACGTCTATGGAGTGGGACACTCAGGTGGTGAACGGGTCCTCGCCGCTCGGCCCTGCAGCGTTGGGGGCGGCGGAGCCAGCGTCCAGACCGCGCTTGCCTTCGTGGCTGCAGCCCGAGAGGTGCGCGGTGTTCCAGTGCTCCCGGTGCCGCGCCGTGGTGGCCGACTCGGTGCACCTTGCCTGGGACCTGTCGCGGGCCCTCGGGGCTGTGATCTTCTCCAGTGAGTGTGGTTTTCTCCGCGAGGGTAGCTGAGAGCCTGCTGGGGACGGAAACGGGGTGGAGGTTTGGAAGGGAACGAACCCCTGTGGTAGAGCTGTGGACTTTTCTTGAATTTTTTGTCTGTAAGTGTTATAGGACAGGGAGAGGGGCAGCCCAAACCCCACAAACCTGCCTATTCTACATGGGTTCTGCCATCCGCCGCATCAACACAAAACATAGGAGACTTTAATGGGAAGGAACTTTAATAAAACTAGGAAACAATACAGGTAAGGCAAAGAGTCTAGTTTCTAAATGAAGCATCCAGAGTTACCCGTCCCCTCGTGGGTAAAAGTCCATCCAAATGGGATTGGCCCAGAACAAGGCCCCAAAGCCTGCCACAAGTCTAAAGCATCTTCCAGTGGGGACCCACAGAAAAGGGTCACAAACAACCGGACAAGCCCGGAAGGAAAAGAGCAAAATCAACATCAAGATAAAAGCTGCCATTGTCACCTCCTCACGGGTCTCACCCACATCTGTGTCACCCAGTCCACGACCAAAAGACAAGCGCAGTTTCTTCACGTGTCTCTAGGCTCCACGCGCCTCCTCCAGGTCTCCTTCTGGCTTCATCCTCCTTCCTTCCTCAGTCTCCTGCAGTTTCTCCTCTTCCTGCTCAGCTCCACCCTCCCTTGGGTGGGGCAGGGAACCTCCCCCTTTCCTGGGGACCACCCTGTTGCATAAGGAGCCTCTGGAGAGGGTGGGTTTTCCCTTTCAAGGCCTCACAGGTACTTATTCTGACCCATGTTTGTCTTCCTAGGGGTCACAAGTAATGTGGTTTTGGAAGCTCCCTTTCTAGTTGGCATTGAAGGCTTGCTCAAAGGCAGGTACGTAATGAGAAGTCCCTGAGAATGTCCTGTTATCACTAGTTCCTGACTTGTGAGACTTAGGAGCGTGGAACCAACATGCAAGAGGAGAAATTGTTACAGGGCAGCCCCGATATAAAACGGGTTGCCTGGCTGTGGGTCTTCACCCGCGCGCTTAAAAGGGACTTATTAATACTCCTCTGCTGGCACCACAAAAGGTTAATAAAAGGTTTACTTACAAGGGAAGGGGAAATGAGGAAATGCACAACTCAGGGAGAAAATAGGGAGATAAAGTCTTAAATGCATCCTACCCTTTCCAGCGACCTGGAAACCCTGAGCACACTGAGCGCGAGCCAGGAGCCGTGAAGCCAAAAAGCTCCCTCCACCCCCCCCCAAATCCCCCAAGGCCCACATGTCTGGCTTTATACCAAACCTGGCTGCTTAACTCCACCCTCAGGTCCCAGCAACCTTCCCTTTGGTGGTGATGGGATTTGTCTCTCCCAGTGTCCTGATGGCTTTGGTCTGGAGTGGGGGTGGGGTCCACAAAGCCTGTATGGGATTAGCTCAGGACATCCTTTCCTCCTAACAAAATCAGTGTGTTCCTATCTCGTGTGAGAAAAAAGGGTGCATTCCATCCAGACGATGTGTTTGAAGGATGCTCCTTTAACCTTATGTTTAACTCAATGTGTTAATAAAATGGGAAATTGTTGTTTGTGTGTAGGTTTTAAGGTATTTCTGAGAGCCCTGTATCCCTAGTGGCTTGTGCAAGTGAGGCTAAGAAAAATATGTCTTTAGAAGAAGGAGAAAATTACCTTTTGGTTTATAGGGATATAAATCAATATATCCCTATAAACCAAAAGTTTATAAAAGTTATAGTAAGTAGGAATCACTTTGAGATAAGTAGGACTGTTCAATTTCTGTTTAACCTGGAATGTGTAATAAACTATGGCAGGACTAATTCAGCTGTGACTCAGGAAACTGGGGAAAACCACAAGTTGAGTGTTACATGCTTGAAAACTGTTTGATAACTTTGCATCTTGCCTGTACTCATTTACAGGTGACAACAAAGTACTAAATGAATTCAATGTTACAAGGCTCCTCAATTTGACTGTTGACATTAACAGCAAGACAATTCATTCTGACCCCAGTTTGGTTCAATTTTTAGGTTAAATAAAGTATAGGAATTTTTAGTTACTCGGTAATCAGGAACAGTTCTGCAGCTCCTCTTTCTCACCTGAAAGGCATTCATTCCCTACCCTTGCAGTACGTCCTCTTCCCAACCCAAGGGAGCACAGAAGAAAGGGTGGTGGCAGCTTGGAATTGCATTTGGGGCCAAAGGCAGAAGCTCTCTAAATAATCTTCTTAGAGGGGGGCCCGCACGGTGGCACATGGGTGAAAAACAGCCCTATCAAGTTATCGCCAGCCACTGCAGCACCAGTTCGATCCCCAGCTGGCCAGGGATCTACCCACCTGGCTCAGCAGACCTCTCTTGCCTCGGCCGTTGCCAGCTGCTCCTCTCAGCAGTGTGTTTCAGTGGATCTACCTGTTCTGCTCCCCACTCTCTGGTGAATCCTCTCACCCCCCCCCCCCCCCCCCCGTCTCCACACCTCTGGCTTACACCCCAGTTCTTATATGCATAAATGAATAAATCTTTTTTTTTTTTTTTTTTTAGGAGAACTCTATTTATTTATTTATTTATTTATTTACTTACTTACTTCTTACTTACTTACTTACACAAGCACTGGGTACAGTCAGAAGTGCGGGAGGGCGAGAGAATTCACCAGAGCCAGAGCAGGGAGCAGAGCAGGCAGAAGGACCGAAGTACACTGCTGAGGGGAGCAGCGGGCGGCAGGAGAGGCCCGCATGCCATGTGGGCCCCTCCTCCGGTGTCCGGGGAGCAGCCGGGGATTGAACCGGCGCTGCAGAGGCCGCGGGCAGCCTCGCAACCCAGCGCTCAACTGCTGGGCCACCAGGGAGGCCCAATGAATAAATCTTTTTTAAAAAAAATCTTAGAGAGGAGGACAATGCTTCTAGACCTGTGTTGTTGACAAGCCACTTGTAGCTCTTCAACTATGCATGTTGTGAGTGTAAAATGTACACATGATTTTAAAGACTTAGTACAAAAAAATTAATTTCAAAATATTGACTACATGTTAAAATGAAATTTTTGTTATATTGGATAGTTTAAAATATATTAAAACTAATTTTACTGTTTTTATATATTTTTAAACAAGACAAATAGAAAGTTTAAAAGTAAGTTGCTCATATGTTCCTATTGCTCAGTACAGATTTTGATGATTTATAAATGCTGGAGGGAAGTTCTATATGTTTGTGTATTTTTGGAATAAAGAGAGCCTTGGGACTTGTGCAGAGGATTATGAAATGGCACAGCTCAAGATACTCTGATATTCGGGTGTTTTTTTTTTTTTAAGACTTATTTATGCATACAAGAACTGGGGTACAGGCCAGAGGTGCAGGGGGTGAGAGGATTCACCAGAGAGTGGGGAACAGAACAGCAAACTGACTGACATACACTGCTGAGGGGAGCAGCAGGCGAGTCAGGAGAGGTGGTTGTGCCATGTGGGTAGCTCCCTGGATGGCCTGGGATCGAACTCGTGCTGCAGATAGCTTCATAGTGCTGTGCTTAACCCCTTGTGCCATCAGGGAGTCCCTGATAATCTTTTTTTAAGAGCAAGTATGTTCGGTACTTAGACAGGGTTAGAGAATGGATTAACAGGATAATTACTGATGTAGCTCATAAAGGGGTGCACATTTTTGAGTGAGGAGATTTTGGGTTTTACAATTAGAATTTTACCTCCTTTTATAAAACGTGAATAAAACTGATATCTACCTACCATATTCAATTCTAAGATTCACTTTTTCCCCCACATTTAAATATCCTAAAATTAGGATGAGTTAGAGTTCTGATATTTTAGATTAGAGTTAAGATATATTCAACTTCTTGCACCTACATTCTATTCTATTACTGGTGGAAATTGTTACAGTTGTAACAAAAAGCATTCAAAAAGCATTATTACCACTTATTGATAGAGATAGCTTTGTTACTTAGAACTTTTACTGTGCAGGAACAGAATATTTACTTGAATGGAATTTTGCTTATATGTAATATCATGTAAATTACATTCTCTTGAAATTGTTATGGCATATTTCAAGCGCAAGAGGAGAGAAGAATATCACAAGCCCCTGTACGTCTTTCACTCAACTAGGACAGTTGTTGACTTAGGGAAATCTTTTTTTTCATCTACAAATATACCCACTTTCCTCCTCCCCCCATATTATTTTGAAATAAATACTTGAAATCATATAATTTAATCTGTATTTAGTGAATCTTTATCAGATAGGAACTTTTAAAGACACAACTCAATTCCAAGGAAAGTATATTATTGGGAAACTATTGATACATTTTGGGATAAGCTAAGCTAGGTATTCAGTAGTATTCACAGATTGACTCTTTTAAATGTTTTATTATGGAAAAAGTTAAATATTCCCCAAAGTAGAACACTAATAACCTCCAATTACCCTTCACTCAGTTTCAACAATTACCAATATTGTGACAATTTAGTTTCGTCTAAGCTCTTCACCACTTTCTCCTATCTCTCACCTCTCCCCGCTCCCCCATGATTATAAGGTAAATTCAGGAAAATAAATGATCTAACCATTTATTGTTTTTGTATCCTGATGCCTTCTAGATTCATAGAATATTATCAGTGAAGGATCTTATCATCTACTTGATCTCATTTTACAGATAAAAAAACTAAGAAGAAGCTATATTTGTTGGTATTTTGGAAGTATTTTCCTTCCCCCAAATCCAGCAATGTCTATGGTTCGATGTGATAATGGAAGACCCAGCAACTTACATGATTCTAACCTCTACTGGTAGAGCAAGACAACCCATAACAGTTTAGCAAGGATAGTTAGGGAGTTTCTGTCTAATGCACTGTTTCTTAACAAAAATAAGGGGCCATATACCACACAAATGGTCAAAGTACAGGATTTTAATTTTTTTTTTAATTCATAACCTATGGTTTGAAAGCTACAGAGGCAATACTCTGCCTCTTGAATTTCACTATTAGAATTCTTTTTTTTTTTTTTTAATAGAGGCATGTTTTTATTTATTTAGTTTGTTTGTTTGTTTGTTTATACATGCACTGGGTACAGTCAGAAGCGCGGGAGGGTGAGAGAATTCACCAGAGCCAGAGCGGGGAGCAGAACAGGCAGAAGGACCGAAGTACACTGCTGAGGGGAGCAGCGGGCGGCAGGAGAGGTCTGCGCGCCATGTGGGACCCTCCTCCGGTGGTGGCCGGGGAGCAGCCGGGTATCGAACCGGCACTGCAGAGGCCGCGGGTAGCTTCGCAACCCAATGCTCAACCGCTGCGCCACCGGGGAGGCCCTCACTATTAGAATTCTTTAGAATTTTCCTTGTGTACTAATATTCAATGAAATACTTATATTGCATAAACATAATTTTGGAATTGCTTTTCATTTTGCTCTGTGTTGTATATTAGTTTCTATGAGACTTTTATCTATAGGTACTGTGCTTTGACTGATATAATTAATTCCTATGTAGGAATTAGTTCAAATCATTACAATTTTATTTCATGGCTTGCTTTATGTTTATCATATTTCAAAAGTACAGAACTACTGGTATGGTATAGGACTTCATTACCAATAAATTTAGTATATTTTTTTGCTTGATCTTTTGTACAATCCATAGACATGAGTGTTTTTCACTTGTGTGATTTTTTGACTCTACTAATAGAACTTTACTGCATAATGTTATTTTTACTAAACTACTTATCAAATTGCTTTAAAATGCTTTCAATACATACATGATGAAATAGAGTTGATTTTTCTTAAAATATTTTCTTGTAATATTTGGATATGCCTTACTATATACCAGCAGATATGGTCATTTACTCACATGGTATAATGAGAACTAAAATCAACATTTTTTGATTCCTAATCTTATAATCTTTCGGAGGATAAAGGGAAAGAAAATAGATGGCTTGCTAGGATACTAGGATTCCTCTTTTCTTCTTTGCATTTTTTATGGGTACTTTAAGTCAGTTGTGTTGATATATCTGCAAATCATACCCTGATTTGAGTTTCTAGTAATAAATTGTTTAGTAAACCCCTGTCAATTTGATTATACGTCTTCAGCTGGACATTGATTTATTTAATGGTAGCTAATTTATATGGTGTAATGTAGGTTTAAATGTTAATCTGATTAGCTAACTTTTTTCTGCTTTTCAGATGTTTAAATTGCTTTTCTCTATTGAATTGACAGTTGTACATCTGTGATTGTTTTTGTGGGTATATCCATTAGTATATCTAATCTAAGCTGTAATTATATTAACATCTGAGTCAACTTTTCTTTAAATGTGACATTTTTTCAGGGCGATTCTTAGTATTTTAGGAATATTTTCAGATACTGGTTATTTTATGTTTGTTATTTGATTTTCTTTCTTACCAGTGTTCTGTTTTCCCTCCCAGCACTTACAACCTTTTATTCTGTAGTTCCTGTGGGATTCCTATTGGTTTCCATCTGTATTCTACCCATGCTACTTTGGCTGCTTTGAGAGGTCACTTCTGCCTTTCCAGTGACAAAATGGTGTGGTGAGTAGACTTAGATATTCTTTACCAAATTAATTTTAAAATATTTTTCAGAAAAGGCAGAATGTACCAAAGATGTAAAGCCAGGCGCAGTCTCTTACAAAAAATATGGCAGGGAACCTAAATATACTCTCATAATCTGACCACTTTAGATGTTTTTATTTTTATTTTATTTTTTTAAAGATTTTTTTATTTATGCATACAAGAAGTGGGGTGTAGATCAGAGGTACAGGTGGTGAGAGGATTCACCAGAGAGAAGGGAGAGCAGAACAGGCGAATCTACTAAAATACACTGCTGAGGGGAGCAGCGAGCAAGACAGGAGAGGTCTGTTGCACCATGTGGGTTGCTCCCTGGCCATCTGGGGATTGAACTCATGCTGCAGTGGCTGGTGATAGATTCACAGTGCTGTGTCTTTAACCCCTCCGCCACCAGGGAGGCCCCACTATAGATGTTTTATAATCACACCATGAAACAATTGAGAATATATTGTTTTACTGTGGAAACTTCTAGAAGGTAAACTGTTGCAAAATATTGTTGTAGTAGACCCTTTTGGGTATTGTGTTAATATTTTCTCTGTATTTTCTATCTAGCTATCTCTTAAAAACAAAAGCCATAGTAAATGCATCTGAGATGGATATTTACAACGAATCTCTACCAGGAAAGATTGCAGAGGTAAAACTTCATGATGATTGTATGTTTCCTTTAACATAGACTACTCTAGATAATTTATGCCAGTGCACAAGGGGACAAAGAAATGATACCAATAATTCTGTATACTTATTAGGTATTCCATATTAAATTTGTAACAAAAATATTCAAACCATTTTAAAAATTTTTTTTTTTTTTTAATTCAAACCATTTTGTGAGGTCTAGTTCAGGAGGAGGCAGAAAGCTATTAGCACCTGTGTTCCTATCCTCTCCTCAGTGCTGGGAATGGACAACATCATCTTTCAGAGTGCTATTATATTTGCATATACCTTAAGCTTAGATGTCTCAGAAGAAAGAGTAATAAATAAGAATTTTATTTTATTTATATATACATACAAGAACTGGGATACAGGCCAGAGGTGTTGAGGGGTGATAGGATTCACCAGAGACAGAGTGGGGAACAGAACAGGCAGATCTACTGAAATACACTGCTGAGGGGAGCAGCGGGCGAGACAGGAGAGGTCTGCTGTACTATATGGGTAGCTCCTTGGTCGGGGTCAAACTTGTGCTGCAGTGGCTGTGGATAGCTTCATAGGTTGCATCTTAACTCCTTGCGCCATCAGGGAAGCCTCTAGAAGAATTCTTCTTTTTTACATGGGTTTTATTAGTGGTTGATTATTTGAACTGAAGAAGGCAATTTTCTTTTAGTAGTCTGCAGACTAACAAATTTGGAAATTTGGTTATAACTTTACCTTAACAAGAACAACCTTATAAGTTACTGTTGCTTTTCTTTTTATTAGTTTTTTTAAATTAGTTTTAATAGTTTATTCCTTGCTAACTAGACATTTAGTAAGCAATGACATTTATTTTTCAAAGTTTAAGTAGCTGTTAGGACAAATGAACATTGAGGTAGTTGTTGTGGGGTAACTAAGCTCAGGAAACCATGTCCTAACCAGAAGTTGGTCAATTTTTCAGGTAAAGGACTAGATGACAAATACTTTGTTTTGTGGCCTGTATATTTTTGACTGCTCAAGTGTGCTATTGCAAAGTCAGCCTTAAACAGCATGTAAACAAATGGTTGCAGCTATTTTGCAATAAAAATTGGCAGGGCCTCCCCTGGTGGTGCAGGCAGTTGAGTGCAGCGCTGTGAAGCTGTCCACAGTCTCTGCAGCACCGGTTCGATCCCTGCTGGCCTCGGAGCAACCCACATGGCGAGCAGACTCTCCTGTCTTGCTCGCTGCTCCCCTCAGCAGTGTATTTTGTCAGTCTGCCTGTTCTGTTCCCCGCTTTGTCTCTGGTGAATCCTCTCACCCTCCTGCGCATCTGGTCTGTACCCCAGTTCTTGTGTAAATGAATAAATAAATCTTTAAAAAAAAAATCGGCAGCAGGCTATTCTGTGGTCCTTAGTTTGTCAGCATTTACTTTAAGCAACTAAGTGGATGAGGGGGGTCAGTAAGTATTGTGACTAAAAATATTGGCATGGACAACTCTCCTGCCCACCTGTCTCAATGCAGATATCACTTTTTAAAGGCTACCTCTGTCAAAAATGTACCTCACTGCCTGCATGTATCTGTGCAGGTGTCTCTCTTTCCTATTTCCTTTTCCTCAATAAACAAACAAACAAACAAAAGAGACAGAGAGAGAAAGAATTGGCATGAGTGGAAACTTCTAGAATGATAGCCAGAGGAGTTCTGTGGCTTTTCCTGCCCATCAAAACAGCCATAGCTGAAGAAAATTCTAAGGAAAACTACTGTCTTATATCTGCGTAGATTTTCCTTAAGGTATAAAGCAAATTAAGATGTATTTGTTGGGCCTCCCCAGTGGCACAGTGGTTGAGCGCTGGGTTGCGAAGCTGCCCGGGGCTTCTGCAGCGCCGGTTCAATCCCCGGCTGCTCCCCGGCTGCTCCCCGGCCACCGGAGGAGGGTCCCAAATGGCGCGCAGACCTCTCCTGCTGCCCGCTGCTCCCCTCAGCAGTATACTTCGGTCCTTCTGCCTGCTCTGCTCCCTGGAAAAGTCCAGAACCTATATCTTTGCCCACCAACCCTGATTGTGAAGTAGTGGTGTCATTCTGAGAGACGTCATCCTTACACCCTGACTTGGGAACAGTGGTGTAAAACTTTTGGCCAGGTTAAGAGACAAGTTGTAAAACTAGAGCATGATGCTCTTCCACGGGGCCTTACTTTATATGAAACTGTGGGAATGGTTATGTCTAAGGCTACTGATCCAAACAATGGGGATTTTAGTGGTAAGCAATTAAGAAACAGGTAGTTCTGTGAGAACAATAACCTAAACTATAATCTAGTTAGAAACTTACCAGAAGAATCAGGAAAATAGCTTTAAAAAAAAAAAAGAAAGGAAAAGCCCTCCTAGAATCACAACAAAGAGTATGTACCTTACATCTCCCCAGCAGAAGGGTTGGAATTTGATTGGATTAGACTGTGAAACACTGTACTTTAAAAAAAAGGATTTATTTATGCATTCAAGAACTGGGGTACAGGCCAGAGTTGCAAGGGATGAGAGGATTCACCAGAGACAGAGTGGGGAGCAGAACAGTCAGAGCTATTGAAATACACTGCTGAGGGGAGCAGCGGGCAAGACAGGAGAGGTCTGCTGTGCCATGTGGGTCAGCATCCTGGCTGGGGATGGAACTTGTGCTGCAGTGACTGCCAATAGGCTCACAGTGCTGAGTCTTAATCCCTTGTGCTACCAGGGAGGCCCTAGATCTGAGGACGTTATTGTGCTCTAGGTTTGTTTAAATTTCCCTCAGAAATTGAACAAGTATATTTATGAAATGTTTTGAGACATTGCCAGCTCCCAATCACCCATTTAAATTTGAAGTGGTTTCTAGAACCAACAAATTGACAGTTAAGATTCTCAGTGGACTAAGAATATCTACAAATTTCTCTTCCTAGCTAAAAGAGAAGATAATGTTAACACACACTCGCCTAAATTCACTGATGAAGATTCTGAAGGAAGTGACTCCTGACCAGTCTAAGCCACAAAACTGATGCACAACCAAAGCTTGAGTATGAGGGCTAGGCCATGTTGCTCTCTTCAGCAACAGGTGCTGTTTGGTCAGACCTCAAGATCACCTTCAAAAATGGGAAAGACATTGTATTTTGTTTATCTTTAGGCTGATCTTTCAAACTATCTGTGAAGCTGTTTCTACGAGATAAGACACTAAGCACCCTTCTGTCTTGGTTTCATAGCTACTTACCTTAAGAACTTCAGCTAATTTAGCAATTTCATAATTCTGAAAGCATCATTGATTGCAAATTTAGGGATTAAGAGTCAAAGTCCCAGTGGTGCTCTGATCAAAAGATGCATTCGTCTGAAAATGAAGTATTTAATACTGACTACCATTACTCCTATATGGAGTATTTGTGAATACTGAGAAAATATGGGAAAATACATATTCTACAGATAATATTCAATAAGTTGACTGGATAATATACAATTTATCTTTCTCTTTTTAGTTGTAAACTGAATGTTAGGGGAATGATGAAAAGAATTATAAAACACCAAACATTCAGCAAAATGCTTTTCTCTTAGTTTTATGTAGCACTTTGGCTCAGTAACAACATATTATTAATAAATATAAGGTATTATACTAGATGCTAGGGATAGAAATTAAGCAATACAGCCACTCTGTCCTTACAGAGCTCATAGAGATGGACATTCAAGTAACCAAATAAAGACATGATTGTAGTAAGGGTTTTGAAGAAAAAGAATGTAGTTATAAGCACATGTAGCAGTTAATGGACTTGGCCTGGAGGTCAGGCAAGGTCTTTCTAAGAAAGTGAAATTTCAGCAGCGGTCTGAGAGATGAGTAGGAGGTAATGGGGGGAACATGTACAGAGATCCTTTGAGACCCTTAAAAGGTGGCCTGTCAGTTCCAAAGGGACCAGAAACCAGAGGGTTCAAATACCTAACTGGCCTCCTGAAAGGTGTTTTAATCCCAAGAATGGTGGGAAGATTTTGAAGAATTTTAAGGGGGCCTGACAGGATCAAATTTTTATTTTTAGACCTCATTATAGTTGTCCTTTAAATGGGTAGTAGAGGCTTTAGCACTATCCTTGATTGTAGCAATAAAAAGATGACTTAAGCCACACAAAAGTGTATAGAGAAGTTAATTTGGTTGAGGTGCAGCTAGCATGTATTTTTATCAGATTCTTTCCACTTAATACTGCTTATAGGATAATTTCCTTTAAGCACGTTTTAAACTGGAGAAAATTCTAATTTGTTTTACTTGTTCTGTAAGCAAGGGTGAAGTCTTCTGGCAACAGAGTGCCAGAAAAACTATCTTCTACTCCTAAAGAATGGGACGTAATGTTAATCTTGCCTTGAGTCATCCTTGGTTTTTTATTATGTGTAGGTATGCCTTCCTCAATATATTCCCTTTAAATTAAACCACTTTTCTAATGTAACTATTTTTCTCAGTCATTGGATTTGCCATTTTGGTTAAGACTTTCAATAGAAAATTAAACACAAAGTAATTTTTTTTTTTTTTTAATACAAGTTATATGCTCACTCTAGAAAAAAATAGAGGTGTGACAAAATAAAGGGTAAAAGCTCACTTCTCTTCCCATTTTTGAGAGGCATGACAGGGAGTGAGCAGGCTTTCTGGCCAAATGATGTGATTTCAAATTGTGGCCTGGATAATTCCTAGTCATGAACCTGGTTTACTTAAAACTTTACTGAAAATAGGGATTAAAAGCCAATAGGATTAAATGAGAGCTGTGCTTAGCACACAGTGTAAGTGCTTACTAAATAAAATTATTTGTGGATGTGGATATGTATAGACATGAAGTAATACCGCTATTTTTCACATTCTGCAACTTTTTTGTAAAATAAATGTACACAACTGCAAGCCAACCTTTAAATTATTTAACACCTGCATATAGCTCAATTATGTAAATAGATCATAGTTTAGCCATTCTTAAAAGAGAGCCTCCTCTGACGTATTTCCCTCAGTTATACTTTCAATGACCTTCTGTGCATCTGTAAAGGCAAAACGGAAACTCACAACCTAATACATAGCACTCTTTCTTCACTGCATGTCCTGTCGCCCCTTCCTCGGTCCTCAGCTGCCTGGCTCTCCTGCCGCCAGCCACCACTGCCTGCAGCCGGTTTGCAGAGCGGACGTGCTGACCACGGTCCTGACAGCCGCCGGGGCCTGTGCACTAAGTGGGGACACTGTCAGTGCAGAGGAGGTGTACCCCGGCTCGCAGCTCACACAGGGCAGGTGAAAACATTATAAATACTCCCTGACGATGGAACAAAAACATAGGAGAGCCTTTAGCAAAGAGGGCATGCTTGCTAGTGGCCAGTACGCTGGTGACTTTGTAAAAAAGTTAAAAGGAAAAAAAAAAAAGAAATGGAAATTGTATATTTAATGAATGAACATGAACAATTTACCGCTGGGAGGAGGTGACTTTCTGTTGGGTGAATCGGCAAGTGACTCACTGATGTTGCTCTTCATCGTGTGCAGTTTTCTTTCCGTCCAGCCTTGTCCCCTTTACTTTGGCGCTGACACCAGCTGTGTGTCCAGTTTGAGTAGTGTGAAATAGAATCAGCAGCTCACACTTAGTTTTCATCGTTCCCCGGATCTTGTGTTGTTGCTGTAGCTGCAGTGTACACCGACTCTTTCTGTATATTGCCTTTTTGCTGGAAAATGTTGTAAGTTGAATAAAATTTTCTATAAAAATTAAAAAAAAAGAGGTCCTTTGCATAGCTGCACTGGTTTTCTATAGAAATGATTCTTCAAATGGGACAGAGTCAAAGGGCATGTGCACTTAGTTTTATATTATGCTTTCTGTATATGTTTAACAAGTTTAGGTGGTATAAAATCTTCTTTGAAAGACTAACATCACTGATAGACTGGCTGAGATTAATAGATTCTAAGGACACTTTACAATAATTTGATACCATTTAGCACTGGATACAGGTTTTTTTCAAAACTCCATGTGGCTATAAAAACAATAGAATTGGGGCCTCCCTGGTGGCGCAGCGGTTGAGCGCTGAGTTGCCAAGCTGCCCGCAGCCTCTGCAGCGCCGGTTGGATCCCCGGCCACTGGAGGAGGGTCCCGCATGGCGCGCAGACCTCTCCTGACGCCCGCTGCTCCCCTCAGCAGTGTACCTCTCAGTCTGCCTGCTCTGCTCCCCGCTCAGGCTCTGGTGAATTCTCTCACCCTCCCACACTTCTGAATGTACCCAGTGCTTGTATAAAATAAATAAATCTTTAAAACTAACAATAGAATTGAATACTGAAGGTACACACATTATAAACTTTTGAGGTCCTCCATGAACAGCAGAAACCATGTTTTTGTGACCTCAGCATCTAGCCCAGTATCAGTAAACATTTGTTAAATGAAGTATTATAAACCAAAGGAACTATTACTACTCATGACAAAACCGGTTTTTGTTTCTATCCATCTGACAACAGCCAATTCGAAAGAATTTTGTTAACATCTACTTTCTCAAACTTGAAAAAGCTCCTTTTCTTTCCCCTGAATCAAGAAGGATGTCTTTAGTGTTAGAACCTCTTTGGTTAGGTCAACATTTAAATATTCCCTGCAATATTTGTATCATTGTTGTATTTTGCTCACTAGAGCTTTATCAGAAACTACACATTTGTTCCTAGGCCTAGCATAATGTTGACCCCAAAAAAAGAACTGAAGAATGGACTGTTTAAATGGGATGCCTCTCTCTCCAGTGGCTGCCTGTTTTCCAGGACAGTACATACCAGCAACTGCCACAACTGTTTCAAGAAACCTGGGGGCTGTTTTTTTTACCCCCAACCTCTGGGGTCAACGTAATTCAGGACATAGCCCTTTTCCCAGTTCCACAATTTACTACATTAGAAATTGCCCATTCTGCATAACAAACAACACACAGTGACATTTCAGTGCATCCTCAGCCCATGCTGCTTTATTGCCAAAATACACACACATACACACACACAGGTGCAGAGTTTCCATCTCATAAAGTTGTTCCCTTTTACAACAAAGAATAAAACTTCTAAAATTCCAAGATGCATAGATTAAAGAGCAAGCTGCCTTTTATACTTTAAACATTCAGTGAAAAATTTTTTAACATTATCAGTGGTGCAGTGGAGGATACCGAACAGCAAGAACAGTGAGGGACTCCTGTACTTACAGGAGAGTAAGTAAAACTAAGTGAACATTAATATTTTCTTCATTACAAGTGGTGGGTTGCTTTAGGGTGAGCACAAAAACCACTATTATTTTTAAAGGCTGATGAGAATATATTCCAGGGATACCCTTACTGTGGGAGAAAAATGGCCATCTTCAAGCCACGCATGACTTTTTGAAAGCTGTTAGTAACTTTTATCTAAGTGCGGATGCGTTCCTGAAGAAATGTTTGCTTTTCCAATATTAGTATTTTTCTATGCCTTAGTAGAATGATAGAGAAGAGCGTTTATGACTCTCCTTAAATCTTACTGGTGTCATTGGCTGACAGATAAAATACGTGGCAAAGAGAAAATCTGCAAATGGGATGCATCTCACTTTCTGTATTTGAGTGGGTGCCAAACTCTGCAGTGAAGTCTGTTTCACTTCCCAAACCCCCAGAAAGTTTCTATTCCACTTGACCATTTCCAAAGGTGTTGGGGGTAAAATCCCACAACAAAGAAAATGAGATTAATTGGGGGGAAAAAGACTTATCAGTCATAGAATAAAAACTCTGGAAACATTTACATGAAATCAGTTTAATCCTGAATTTTCTTCTATGTAGATGTCATTCAGACAATGAATTCCATTTGTACATTATTTGTCAGGACTATTTACTGGTGTTAATTCAATCAAGAATCTTCTAAAAAAAATTTTTTTTAAGCTACCCCAACAAACTGATATTTTAATCAAATAAAAAAACAAAAGGCAAGGTTTTTCTTTTTCCCCTAAAATGGGAAAACCTGTTACTGTTTAGGGGGTAGCAATAGCTTTTGGTAACAAGTTACACAGTCTAACCAAAATATCAATAATAAACTGTTGCTAAAAGAGACCACAAATATAACCTTTAATGTAATAGTATAATTAAAAATAAAACCAAATCACTGATGTGTCTATTTTCAAGACTATTTCCACAAAATGGACCAGTCTCCTTTGTTGCAGGGATCAATCATGACTGCTAGATAACAGGCCCATCCACAACAGTTGCCTAACTATCTGAAAATCCTGGTGAACATTTGAAATATGCGTATCACCTCAATTTACTTCCAAGATAACCGTTTTAAGAGATCTAAACTTAGGCCGCATGAAACATCACATAAACCCCTTATGATTTTACATACCCACAATGGTATTCCCTACTTTCCCACCATTTTTGAAACTCTGCACCTTTCTGATTTTTAGAGCCATAGCAGCTTATTTATTAATTCAACATGCTTAGTTTGTGCCTTTTGTTTTTATTTTATTTTATTTTATTTTTTTTTGTGGGACCCTCGCCAGTGGCTGGGGAATTGAACTGGCACTGCAGAGGCTGCAGGCAGCCTTGCAACCGCCACCAGGGGAGGCCCGCCTTTTGTTTTTAAACATGCTTGGGGACTAATGGAAACAGGCAAGAGATTAGAGGGTGAGCATTATAATGCTCTAATCCTGATAATTTGAATGTCTTTTGGTTGCCCCTGTTTATCTTTAAGCTCCCATTTTCAATGGAAGATCATCTTTAATTACAAAAAAATTCAAACAATAAATTCAAGCTATTGGTATAAGTCTCTATTGCTTCATTATTAATAAATGCATATGTATAATTACTAGTAACCACATTACACTGGACATTTTCAATCATGCATTAGGATATTAGTAAGATCAGAGTTATAGGCCTGCCGCTATTGCTTGTATTTTGAACCAGACCCAGTTTTAATAAACATGCAGATTAAATCTCTAGATTCAGAGGAGTTAAAGGAAATAATGATACATGCAAAATTTCAACCAAAAATGTGTGTTAAGCGATTGCAGGCAAGTGTTCCACATCTATCACAATGCTGCATCAGAATAGAGGTACAAAAATCACACGCAAAAAAGGTTAAGATTTAGGACCACTATTGAGTGACAAAAGGCTTAATTGCAAATCCCGGTCCTTTGGATAGAGGATGATGTAAAAACTCTGGGAAAAGAAAGAACTGAGAGATGTACAGTCTTTTGGAGCATTTAAGTTTTCCTGGCCATTTACTGACAGCTATAGCATAGAACAACATAGGTGGTTTAGGGGTGGTGAAGACACTCTTAGGCAGAATTTCTGATTCATATTAATGAGCATTAACTGCACAGCTCCCTTGGGAGGAGTTTATGAACAGCAGAACTAATACAATGTAAACTCAAAGTCAATGCCCTGAAATGTATCATAGCCCTCTGCTTTTGAAAACTGTTGGCCAAGGGATCCTTCCAAATATGGTATAATCTATAGCCAAGCAATGTTCTGAATAAACTAGAAGCAATTTGCTTGCATCAGCAGCACCATGAGAATGTAAACTCCTGGAGGCCAAGGGTCTCTTCATATTTTGCATATCACAGGTACACAAAGAGTAAACATGAGACCACAACACTGAGGAGTAATTAATCGCACACTTTGAGACAACAAACACTTGTAGCACATTTTAGCATTTAGAACTATGAACGTGGCTGTTAAAGTCAATCTTTCATTGTTCCAAGTAACCAAACTTTTGAATCACCGTAAGTGGCGGTGTCCTCCTGATTGTGCAGATGTTGAATATTGCTTGGTTATTCCAATGTCTCCAATACCAACCTCTGGCACAGGACATTTAGAAGAGCTATATAATCAATTATTACAGCCTTTCTATCATTTGGAGTTGCCATATCAGAAAAATTGAAGAAGCACCATCTCCTTAGATCCACTCATCTTCCAATCCCCCCACCTCTCCACCCCCGGCTGGGAAAGCAAGGGATCATAGACCTAATAATCTTTTTTTTAGAGATCTTCAAGGTGCTAAATGGCCAAGATTAGCATGAGGTAAAAGGGAATAAGAAGTCATCCTCATTCCACTATTATATCCTGATGTGAGCTGTGTGATTCTACAGATCAAATTTCTCATTAAAGTAAGCACTCACAGGCCACAGACCTTGGCGCATCTGTTAGACAAGATTAGAAAGAAATGAACAAAACCAACAGACTACATTTGGATATTATCTCTTTCAATCCTTTGCTTTACATCTTTAAATCATAATTCCCCTAACCGAACCAGTCACAGGCTTGAGAAAAAGCCAGCTATTTAAGTTCTGGGAAAAATCCTAATTATACACACACAACTAACTTCTCCCTTTGAAAAAAATGCACTCAGGAAATTAATGAAGATGAGACAACAAAACAAAAATTATATTGTTCTATAAATGCCTGTTGCTAAAAGAAACATAAGCAAAACCCCCATACCATGGCTTCAGTGGGCTTACATCAGTAGGAGTACATGTTGAAGCACTAGAAAAGTTTAGTTCAAAGGCTCTAACCCTCTGCTTTAGGAAACAAGGGCTTTATCCTTTTACTTACCAAAAGTTGGAATTTCTCACACAATGATATTCCCATATACATTCATAGCTTTAAAAGTATCTTTTATATGCTCTTTACCCAGAACATCTTTTTCCTTTTGTGAGACTGTGTTGATCACAGAGCCCCACAAACTCAAGTAGTAATACTCTACTGTACAACCTTGCTAATGCAGTTTATTACACATACAAAATTGTTATTGCTACTAAAATTCTACCTCTTGAAAAGTATTGGTTCATTTTATGGCTTTTTTTTTTTTTTTTTTGCAAAAGAAAATATCCTTTTCTATATACTGTGCTATTTTGTATTCATTACCTTTTCAGAGGTATTTTTAAAAATGTTCAAATGCTTTTCAGAAATGGATTCTTCCAGGCACTAAACTACTTGAGCTAAGAGTACAACTACTTTAAATAGACTGTGAGAACCTAAACCTGGGTCCCTGGAGATCTGCTGTCCAAGAGTCTGTTTGTTTAAACTTGCCTCTGCACATACATATTAAAATAGTTTTGCATTTCCTGTCATGCTAACTGTAGAATCGTCAATAAATCCTGAACTCTGGTACTGAGATCTAAAAATCACCTCAGAAAACTGCCATTTCCAGTTTCTCAAGGCAGCTTTTAGAGGTAGGAGTTTCTTTTCTATATAAAGCTATCTTATACTTTCAGAACAAAACAACTTTTATTTCTACAAGGAAAATAGAAAAAAGTGAAAGCTGTCTGAGGTGGCTTACTATACCCAAGCAAAAGAACTAGTTATTACATGGCAACCTAGGTAGATGCCATCAGCTGTGTTTCCAATCTCATTAACAAGGTCTGGAATCCCATCAATATACAATTCTGCATATTTGTAAGGAAGAGCCCATGACAAGCTAACCTAGGACACTAAACTACTGAGCAGTGTTCTTCCATGAACATGTAGCATGCTGCGGTAGGAAACCTAAATGATCTACAGATTAAGAAAGACTGACTTAAGCAATTAACATAGCATCTCAGTAAGACATGCAAAACATAATTTCTTGATGCAAAAGTGGAAAATAATAAGCCTAGAGGACATACAATGTGAGTAACGTAAGAACAATCTTACCTAAAACTAAGAGCAAAGCAGAATCATACGGGGTCTTGTTTTGAGATTTCACAAGACAAAGCCAACTGGTATTCAGCGACCTCATGGAAAGATTACATATCCTCAAAACAGTATTTTACATTGTGACCCCACATTTCTATTCATAAATGAGTCTTTTTGGCCTTAATCTTCCCCCAGGGAGAATATAATGGATTTAGATATTTATGAAAAAAAGGTCTAGATTTTCCACTCTTTTTACACCACTGATTATTATCAATAATTCATCCTGAAGTTTAAATTTTTACTAGGTTCATGCACTAATCCCTAACATGGCACTACAATATGCTACCAAGCACTAATGCTTACAAAACTATACACATCTCAAAATGGAAGACATTGGTGATTTTGTTGTTCTTAAACAACTTGTAACATTTGTCCACAAGTATTAAAATATACATATATATATATTTCTATTGCACATACCCCGTTTTTGTTTAACTTTTTAAAAGAAAAACTGCCAGCTGACATGGATGAGCAAAAATAATGGAAGCAGACACAGCTACAGATTGAGGCATAGTCCTGGCCAAAGTGATAGCTTTTGTAATCTAGGGGAACAAAATCGACCCCAGGAAAGTATGTAGATATAGTAAGCAAACATTGGGCAAATACAATTGGAATATACCCATGTTGTTTAATGTCCTCTGGTGATAGCCATGGAAAATGCAATAATAATTTGAAAGAGAGCAGTAAACAGCAGTTCTCCTAGAAGTGAAATGAAAAATTTAGAGCAACTAGAGAAATATAGAGAAAAATATAGAGCAGTCTCATACATATTCAGTTAAGAGGGTGAGACCTGGTTTCACTGGTGCTGACGGTATAGGTACCCTATTCCCCTGCCAAGTGATCCTACCCAAAGAGTTGCCAAAAGAACATGGGGAAACTAGGTAACTTGAGAAATACAAATTCAGGCATGATATATTTTCAACACACCAATGGGAACTCATGTATATAGGCTCCATTGTCTTGAACAACTCCAAAATACTGAAAACATCAGGAAGTGGATGGGAAGTCACTTAGAGAAAAGCTTAAATTATCTTTATCCAAAGTTCCTTTCACTGAGCTTTACCATTCAATAACTGCCCTCAAAGGAAACTATATTTTATCTACATTCAGTAATTATTTTACTAAAAAGCTTTCTTATGCCAATTCAAGTCAGCCAATTTGACTAATCATTTAAGAGTGATCAACTTTTCCTTTGGTTGTATACTTGTCAAATATTGGTAAATATGACCTAAATTTTCAGCATAAAAGCATGCATGGTCTTGGGCAAACATTCCCTAAATCACAGAGATGATCAAAGACTTTTCTAAATTTCAGCTAAGAAATTTAAATTCCTTTTCTACTCACAAAGACATAAAGATTTCATTCTTCCTATGTAAAGACCTGACGCTTTATACACTGGACCTCTGTTGATGTGGAAGCAAGGGTAGTTTTACACTAGCCTGTTCATATGGAGTAAGTTTTAAGGTAAGGCAGTTCATGTTCCTTACTTGAACTTCTTTTGTTTGTTTAAAGTTTTAAAGACTCTGAATTTCTTCTCAGTCTATAATGACCCAATCACAAGTTTGGGCAACACTGCAGCTGGGCAATGTTGGGCACAACATTGGGCAACATTGCAACATTGAATGAAAAAGCTCAGTTCCAACTGGGGAAAGTTACCTAATTCCACCCTTTCAACCTAACATTACACCTATTGCCTTAAAAATAAATCAAACATTCAAAAACCCATCTTGGGTCAAAGAAAAAAAGTTACTGATGATTTTACAAAAACTGGAGCTATAGAATATAAAATGCCATAAGTCAGATGGAAATTCAGTAGGCATTTTTGCTTTTTCTTAGAAGAAAGGCATTAACTCATTTTCCCACACTCCTCCAATGTCCCAAGTTGAAGACAGGCCACATCATAGGATTCATCACATCTTCTTAACAGGAAAACCAATATGCCACTTTTCTTCTAGTCTCAGCAAGTGGAAAACCAAGTCTCAAGTTCTATGTAGGACTCCACAAAAAAGAATGAAGTAATTTGAAATATAGTAGTCTCGCATCCTGCGGAGTTGAGTGGGGTTCCATCACTGGGTTCAAATCTGTTTTGTTTTCTTTTACCAACCTCTCACTAAATCCCCACATGTATTCATAGGGTTAGCATATGTACAATGTAGTCCTCTCTTAAAAGAAAGAAAAAAAAAAAATTTAAAAAGTAACAAATGTCCAAAGACTTCCGAGAAAGAAATCAAGAACAGCTTCCTTCTCCAAGAGAAATTCTCTCCTCATCCAAAAATGTGGATTTCTACCTGTAAAAACTTATATTTATAGTTACTGTGATTCACTCACATATGAAATTATCTTGTCTTTATGCTTCTTTATCACATCAAAGGTTTTATTGCAGAATTGGAAGTTGTTCTTATACATTAAATCTATGTCACAGGATGAACCGTGTTTACATATAAATGTAATTTTTAGTATCGCTTTCATTTTAAATTAGAACACATTAGGAATTTGCTGTGCTTATCATGATAGTGGCTGAAACTGGAAGACATTAAAGCAAAACAAAACCCTGATGTCATCCATACTTGCTGCTTATTTAGTCTTCTTGTTTGGAACAAAATGTAAAAAGTTCACAAATACCATCATCTCAGCACCTGCTTCAAATTTAACATCAGCCTGCAGCTTGCAAAACAATTTCTTTCCAGTTTAACAAGAAGCAGAAGACTTGTCAGTTGTTTCTTTTTTCCTGAAGAAGTTGGCAGAATCACTGTATCCTAGGGGGTTTCTGTGTTGCATCTGAGCATTGCAACAAAAAGAAAAGCAGCATTTTCCATTCCAAATCATGGAGGTAAAATGTAGAGAAGAGAGATCCACATTTTAAGAACAGAGAAAGTGGCCAGATAAAAGAAGCAGGACCACCACTCCTGAAGACAACATAGAAATACCTGGAAATACAAAATAAAAACAAGAAGATTAAGACAAGTATTTGTCTTCATAAGCTTACTTTAAAAGATAATAATTAAAAACACAGAGAAAATATTTTTGAAAATATTTTGTGTTTTATATATAGTCTAAAAGCAAATGTCCAAGGCCCTCCCTGGTGGCACAGGGCTTAAGTCTCAGTGTTCTCACTGCTACAGCCTGAGTTCAATCCCCAGCCATAGAGATAACCCACATATGACACAGCAGACCTCTCCTGTCTCATCCACTGCTTCCCTTAGCAATGTATTTCAGCAGATCCACCTGCTCTGCTCCTTACTCTGTCTCTGCTGAATCGTCTCACTTCCTGTACAGCTGGCCTACAAACCAGTTCTCCTATGCAAAAAAAAAAAAAAAAAAAAAGAATTAAAAAGAACAGAAAATGTCCAATTAGAACAACAAATTTAGTATTGTTGTCAGAAAAGCAGAAAGGGTAAAGGAAAAAAAAGCATGATACAAAAAAGTTAAATTTACACAAATTTCTTTTTTTAAAGATTTATTTGTTTATTTATTTATACAAAAAGAAAAACAGCATTTTCCATTCCAAATCATGGAGGTAAAATGTAGAGAAGAGAGATCCACATTTTAAGAACAGGGAAAGTGGGTACAGTCAGAAGCGCGGCAGAGTGAGAGAATTCACCAGAGCCAGAGCGGGGAGCAGAGCAGGCAGACTGAGAAGTACACTGCTGAGGGGTGCAGCGGGCGGCAGGAGAGATCTGCGCGCCATGTGGGACCCTCCTCCGGTGGCCGAGGAGCAGCCAGGGATTGAACCGGCGCAGCAGAGGATGCGGGCAGCTTCACAACCCAACACTCAACCGCTGCGCCACCGGGGAAGCCCAACACAAAATTTTTATTACATAGAGAATTACACATCAATTTCCTCTTATGTACACAAATTAATGTACTTCAAATATTTACAGCCATGAAATGATTCTATAAACCAAGTATTTAAAAATAGTATTGTGTACTCTAAATTCCATGTCTAAACACACAATACTGCAAATCATATATATCATCTTACTCTGAATTACCTTCAATTACTTATGACCAAAAGTAACCATAAAAAATTTAAAAAAAAATAACATGTACCCATGATCACCAAATACCAGCATGTAAAAATATGAGCAGTTCATTACTACTGAACAGAACACCTGTTAAAATGCAAATATTTGCAAGAGTATATCAGATGCAGGGCTTCCTCGGTGACGCAGCAGTTGAGAGCTGGGTTGCGAAGCTGCCTGTAGCCTCTGCAGCGCCGGTTCGATCCCTGGCTGCTGGGCGAGGGTCCCACATGGCGCACAGACCTCTCCTGCCGCCCTCTGCTCCCCTCAGCAGTGTACTTTCAGTCTCCCTGCTCTGCTCTCAACTCTGACTGGTGAATTCTCTCATCCTGCCACGCTTCTGACTGTACCCAGTGCTTGTATAAATAAACAAACAAATAAATAAATAAATAAATCTTTAAAAAAAAAAAAAGTCTATCAGATGCAAAAGGGCACATATCTAATTCCACTTACATGAGGTACCAAATTCATAAGACAGAAAGTAGAAGAAAGGTGATTAGGGGCCGAGAAAGAGTGGGTAAGAGTTACTGATAGTAGGTACCAAGTTTCTGTTCTGGTAATGGGTACACAGCAATGTAAATATACTTAATGCAACTATACTTTAAAATGATTAAAATCTTTTTTTTAAAGATTTATTTATTTATGCATAAAGAGCTGGGGTACAGGCCAGATATGTGGGAGGTGAGAGGACCCATCAGAGACAGATTGGGGAACAGAACAGACAGACTGACCAAAATACACTGCTGAGGGGAGCAGCGGGCGAGACAGAAGAGGTCTGCCTTGTCATGTGGGCTGCTTCCTGGCTGGCGACTGAACTTCTGCTGCAGTGGCTGTCGGACAGCTTCATAGGTTGCATCTTAACCCATTGTGCTACCAAGGAGGCCCCAAAATAATATTTCAACCTTAAACTGAATCTGAATAATCTTTTCTGGATTGAACATAAAGACAGTTCTGATTTAAAATATAGAGAAGGCAAATATAAATTAATTTAGAATCAAATCAGGAGGGAGAGAACTGAAGAATGAGCATTAGTTGTAAAAGCAGCAGTTGGAAATAAGAGGAAAAAATACATTAAGTCCACAGATGGCCTTTAGAACCCTGTGGGCCGTTTTATTATATAAACTCACTCCGGCTAATTGAAAGCTTGTACCAACCACTAAACTGTTCTGCAATTCAATTCTACTGGCAAGATAATTGGCAGTAATGTTGAGAGGGACAGATATAAGCTAGCTCTTTCCAGAAGTAAATATGCTGAAAGAATTCTACATAAACCAAACAAGCACCAAAGCAACTTTGAGAGGAGAACCTTTTCTTTCTTTCTTTTTTTAAAAGATTTTTTATTTTTTTTATTTATACAAGAACTGGGGTACAGGCCAGAGGTGCAGGGGGTGAGAAGATTTACCAGAGACAGAGTGGGGAGCAGAACAGACAGACTGAATGAAATACACTGCTGAGGGGAGCAGCAGGTGAGTCAGGAGAGGTCTGCTGCGCCATGTGGGTCACCTCCCTGGCCAGGGATCAAACTTGTGCCTCAGTGGCTAATGGGCAGCTTCATAGGTTGTGTCTTAACCCCTTGCGCCACCAGGGAGGCCCCGAGGAGCACCTTTTCTTAAAATAATCTATCCAGGTTCTTTAAAAAAAAAAAAAAAAAAAAAAAAGAGTTGATTGGTTGATTGATTGATTTATACATGTAAGAAATGGGGTGTAGGGGCCTCCCTGGTGGTGCAGGGGTTAAAGACACAGTGCTGTCAAGCTATCAGCAGCCACTGCAGCACCAGTTCAATCCCAGCGGGAGCTGACCCACATGGCAGACCTCTCCGCTCTCTCGCCCTGCTCCCCTCAGCAGTATATTTCAGCCAATCTGCCTGTTCTGTTCCCTACTTTGTCTCTGGTGAATCCTCTTACTCTCCGCACCTCTGGCCTACGCCCCAGTTCTTGTATGCATAAATAAATCTTCAAAAAAGAAAAAAAAAAAAAACCTGAAACTGTACCCATTAAACAATAATTTGACTTCCCCCCCAACAGGCCCTGGCAACCAACATTATACTTTCTGTCTCTCTGATTTTGACTACTACCTTATCTAAGCGGCAGGCAAGAGTTTAATCCTTAAAGCAGTTGCACACTGAATGATTTCCACATAATACAATCAAAATATACGATTAAATTGGTGTTAAGGGACTGAACTGTGTCCTCTCCTTGTCTTAACCCCTGGTACCTCAAAATGTAACCTTATCTGAAAATACGATCATTGCAAATGTAATTGGCTAAGATGAAACCATACTGGATTTGAGTGGCCCCTAATCTAATCTGACCGGTGTCCTCATAAAAGGGAGAAATTAGAACAGAGACACACAAGAAGAATGTCACGTGATGACCATAGGTATGATGCCATAAACCAAGGAACTACCAATATTTAGCAGAAAGGCTGATCCTTCCCATAGTGTCCTCAGAGGGAGCACGGCCCTGACAACACCTTGATTTGGGTTGTCTCATCTCCAAAACTATTAGACAATAAATTTCAGTTGTTCTAAGTCACCCAGTTTGGACACTTTCTGGCAGTTCTAGGAATCCCATACAGCAACCTACCTATTTTGAAAATTATTGTAAATTACTAAAGCAGGTATCACCGTCTTGTTCTTTAAGAACAGAACCCACTTTACATTTTTATTAAATTCAGAAGATACCAACACTTGACACTAACCAGACTCATACATAGGGATATTAAGGGTTTACTGAAAAATGTTAGAAATTAAGGATGAAAATATCAAAATATCAATATTTATCTATAAATGTAAATGCATATATTCTAAAACTCACTGGGTAAAATTTATATTTTAAAATTTATATTTTAAATTTATATTTTATCCAGTTGATCGTCAACCTCATTAAACTTGTGTCTTTTTTCTTTCTCCAATAAAAAGCACTGGTTTGGGCAAATATTTTTTTTTACTTAAATGTTGCTTTTGTTGAAAATAAAAATGATTAGCTTAAATATCAACAATTTAGTCACTTCTGATGTTCATATCTATTAAAGCTAATGGTTTATTATTCCACTTCTATGTAGCTATTTTCAAGCTGCTTAAACAGTATTTGGAAGGATTAGTCACTATTACTCACTTGTCAAATCCTGAGTTCAGAATTTTTGTTTTCTTTTTGAGATGAATATAAAAGCACCTAAACCTCAAGGAAAATATTCACCCTGTGAGAAGGAAAAATAAAAAAGCATGTTACAGTAAGGATACAGCCCTCACTAGTGCTCAAAGCATTCTTGTGCAAACTCATTCAAACACACCAAGCTATTTAAAAAAAAAAAAATCACTATCACAAACTATTCAGAAAAAATGATAGAAAGATGTTACACTCTCTCTACACTGGCACTGGTTTTATAAAGATGTCAGAATCCTTTAAGTCTTTATGGAACACTGTCCACTTTGAGAATCTTGAGGAAGCTATCTTCTCCCCACAAAAGATTTTTGCTTTAGTGTAGATAACCACTCCCCTCTGTAAAGTAGGGAGAAAGGAAAGTTCTCTTCCTTTTTTCTCCCCCATTATCTTCTTTCTTCTACATGAAATGAAAAAACTGACAAAAGCAACAGAAAGATCTGATTTAGAAGTTCTTTCCTGGTATTTTCAGCGCTGCTAAATCCAGGGCAGGCAAAGTGGGTATCACAACATTCACTTACAAGGTGTCACTGGAACTGGACCTAACTAATGTGACAGTGTAGAGTATATGGTTTTCAGGCTTTTCTGCCCTCCTGCCATTAGGATTGCCTTGTCTGATGGGGCACCTGCATTTGTTACACTGTTAAAAGTTGTGTTGTTTACTTGTGTGGCCACGGCTCAGTACTGAGATAGTCACCAGGAGAAGCAGAAGCGAGAGAGGCAGGAGGGAGAAGGGGAGAAAGAAGGCCAGAGAAGCCCCCGGTTTGGAGGCCTCCTGTGCCCTGTTGAGTACCTGGTTCATGCACTACATGTAAAAGCTCAACAAAAACCTGAGAAAGCCACCGTGGGCTCCAGGACTCCTTTACCCTGGTCTACTCAGACATAGAAAACCTGCTCTGTGGCCTTCCCGCCTCTACAGACAGTTTTAAACAAACTTCATCAATTCAGAAACCTAGTAAGAGGTACCTTTCCCACAGAATTAAAATGAATGCGTGAACGAGGGGTTACAACAATCCTAACTGCAAAGACAGTATCCAGGAAAGTTAGACAAGACCCCAATACAAACGCCTGACAATATTATACTCTGCAACCCCACCATGTTACACAATTACATTCTAATATTGTTTCTCAAAACTATTTCCCATTCGTTATAGAAATAAGCAACCAGGGCCTCCCCGGTGGCGCAGCAGTTGAGCGCTGGGTTGCGAAGCTGCTCGCAGCCTCTGCAGTGCCAGTTCGATCCCCGGCTGCTCCCGGGCCACCGGAGGAGGGTCCCACATGGCGCGCAGACCTCTCCTGCCGCCCGCTGCTCCCCTCAGCAGTGTGCTTCGTCAGTCTGCCTGTTCTGCTCCCCGCTCTGGCTCTGGTGAATTCTCTCACCCTCCCGCACTTCTGACTGTACCCAGTGCTTGTATAAATAAATAAATAAATCTTTAAAAAAAAAAAAAAAAAGAAATAAGCAACCAAAAGTTGTACACTGACTCTTAGTTCTGAAAAACAACGGTGGAATCTACTGAGACCTAGTCTCGGCCGAAATGAATGCGCCACTGGGGCAATTATCAGGACGCACAAGGACAAAGCTGCTAACTCAGATCTTTAACCCTTTGCACTCCGAACCATTTTACGATATTTTGATTTAATTTCTTGTACCATTTCAAGATAAAACTTCGGGGAAACATGCATGTCTCAAAAAGTTGCGTTGAAATAACCTCAATTCCCCGTAATCACTAATAAATTGCAATGTCCCCTGAGAGGGGACATCCGAGTGATATGCTAGAATTCCGATGTCCCCTGAGAGGGGACAGCGGAGTGCAAAGGGTTAAAGTTTGAAAGGTGGGAGTGAGAACGAAAGGTAAGTAAAGGCAACAAGAGAACGTGCACAATACACATACTTCAACTCAAATGCCTGCAGAGAACTGGGTACACCAAATCTCAAGGTCAACGGGCCAAGGACACAAAACACTCAAGCTGCAGCAGGCTTGAACTGATACCAGAAACTCAGGCAAAACCGTTGGCACGAAGCCGGGAGGAGAGGAATTTAAGTCCATAAACGAAGATATTGTGCCCAAAACAAGCCGAGGACTGACGCCACTGCTCCAGGTATGTGTGTGCACGCGCGCGCGCACACACCCCCCCCCACTCCACCCCACCCCCCGTCCGTTTGCTTGCAAACACCCGCAAGCAAGCAGAAAGCACAACGGCCGCCTGAGGCAGGGCACTGCCAAGGCTGTGGTGACCAAGCGGGTTCGACACACCCCGGAAGATGGTGTGGCCGCCCTGGGGCAGGGCAGGAAGCCGAGCCCAGCCGAGCTGCTGGGTAGGGTCCTTGCACTCCCGCCTGCGGCCCGGGTTGGACTGCACCACCTCCTGCTCACCCCCCAGGCACAGGCTTTCTCCCCTTACCTTGTTCCGACCTACAGAGGCAACCAACCGTCCAGGGGCCTATTTGCCCCCGGCCCAGAGGCCGGCCCAGCCCCGCGCGCCTCACTCCGCCATCTTGTGCTTTCCCCAGTCTGCCAACCCTGCGGCCGCTGCTCCCACAAGCCCCGCCCCGCCGCTCTTGCTGAGCACTGATTGGACAGCCGCTTGCGCAAGCGCACTCGCCTTCCGTTGTACGTTGGTGGAAATGTAGGTCAATCAAGGGGCTAAGCCCGCTTTTTGATCCCTATTTTGTCGCATTGGGTCCTAGGGTTGAGGTAATGGGGAAAACTGCTTGTGTCATTTATTTGTTAGGAGTGTATAATTATTTCTGGTGGAGGCTTAGGGTAGAGAGTTGGGGAAGGAGGCATCACAAGACCAGAAACTGGAATTGGGGTAGAAGTGATCAGTATCATTAACCAGCTATATGAGTGAAAAATCCCTAAGCCCCAAGGGGAGATATGAGAATTGGTTAATACAAAGGACTGCTATAGAAAATATCTGTAGGCACAGACCACAGGTGGGGATATGGAGATTGAGGGTCATTACGGAGAATCACCAGTCCTTACAAATTAACCCAATCACAAGCTAGAAGTGGTTCATTTAATAGATAACAATTTCATAAAGGAATGAACACCTCCTCCAAAAAGGATCACTATATCAGAAAAACTCCTTCTGCCCACTTGTGTCTGTGTGTCTTCTTTTTTTCTAATGAACCTGCCTTTTCAGATATAACTGTTATAGGACAGGGAGAGGGGCAGCCCAAGCCCCGCAAACCTGCCCATTCTAAATGGGTTCTGCCATCCGCCGCATCAACACAAAACATATGAGACTTTAATGGGAAGGATCTTTAATAAAACTAGGAAACAATACAGGTAAGGCAGAGTCTAGTTTCTAAATGAAGCACCCAAAGTTACCCGTCCCCTCGTGGGTAAAAGTCCATCCATATGGGATTGGCCCAGAGCAAGGCCCCAAAGCCTGCCACAAGTCTAAAGCATCTTCCAGTGGGGACCCACAGAAAAGGGTCACAAACAACCAGACAAGCCCGGAAGGAAAAGAGCAAAATCAACATCAAGATAAAAGCTGCCATGGTCACCTCCCCACGGGTCTCACCCACATCTGTGTCACCCAGTCCACGACCAAAAGACAAGCGCAGTTTCTTTACGTGTCTCTAGGCTCCATGCGCCTCCTCCAGGTCTCCTGGCTCCATCCTGCTTCTTCCTTCCTCAGTCTCTTCCTCAGCTTCTCCTCTTCCTGCTCAGCTCCACCCTCCCTTGGGTGGGGCAGGGAACCTCCCCCTTTCCTGGGGACCACCCTGTTACATAACCAAACGTCTTTGTCTCCTTGGCAAACTCGCCTGTCACTGAAAGGGAAACTCTGCTGAAACTTTTCTCAGAAGTAAAACCAAGGACCCCACTCACCAAACCCCAATTTCTCATCAGAACCCCATCAATTTCCACTAGAAACTGTCACATCCTAGCAAAATGATCCAGGTTAGGCTGCATGACTGCATGACTATTTAAAGTCAGCGTTAGATTGAACTATACTAATAATTTCATCTCAGATCCCAGGTCTTCTCATCTGGGTTTAAATCCTTGGCAATTTAATCACTTCAGTTTCTCTTTTTTTTTTTCCTTCCTGACCCATTTCAACTTAAAGGACCCAAATGTTGGATTGCTGTTTACAACTCTGGTCAATACATGAAAGCAGGATCGTCACTTTTCTTTATGGGCCCTTCTGACAGTTTTGTTGTTTCCTACATCCATCTGCAGGGCTCTGAGAGCCTCTATTCAGCATGGAGGGTAACTGGGGTTCCTCTTGTGGGGTGTGACAAAAGACCAGGAGTAGACTATTAGGGAAACTCAGTGTTTCCTAACACCATAAGGCTGTCATCTGGTCCACTCCCTAGGAGTACTGAATCTTATAGTTGCATGTCTCGGAGCTCCAGTTTCATTAGTCTTCGATGAGGTAGAGGAATTTTATTTTTACAGAAGCTCCTGATAAAGGAGCATCTACAGGAAAACCTATAGTTCATATCATACCTAACATTGAGACTTCATATTTGGCCTTTAAGATTGGAGAGGGACAATGACGCAGGCTCCCACCATTTGTATTCAACATCTGGAGGGTGTTGAGTATCTCTGGAGGGTGTTGAGTATCTGGAGGAAGTGATGGGTAATAATCTGGAGGTTGTTGGCAGTGCCAAAAGGCAGGCAAAAGGCATCTAGATTGGAAGAAATAAAACTGCCTTATTTGAAGATGACATAATCCTTTGTAGAAAATTGTAAGGATATGCACACACAAAAAGCAAAAATTGAACTACTAGAACTTAAATGTTTAGTAGGGCTTCAGATACAAAAATCAACTATTTCTGGGTACTAATATAAAAAATTAAGTCAATAATGCCATTCATTCAAGAATGAAATACTTAGGAAAAAATTTAATGAAAGAAGTATAAGATTTATATACTGAAAACTACAAAACATGTTTATTAAAATGAAGGAAGATCTAAATGAATGGAGACTTTACACACTGTCTTCAGAAACTGCGCCCATGAAATCAACTTTTTGCCAAAAATATATCAGGGGTGGCAGAATTTTGCTTCCCTACAGACCCACTTTGGAATTTCTCAGTAAGTTGTACAATTCAGAAGGTGAAGTGTGGGGTCAATATAATTCTTTTATTATGAGGGTTTCCAATTGCCTTAGTTGTGATACCTGGAGACTATTGTTGCCCTCACTGGATTATTTTGGCAACCTTGTCAAATATAATTGACCATAAATATGAGTTTATTTTTGGACTCACAATTCTAGTTCATTGCTTTATAGTCTATTATTATCAGTATCAGTGTCTTCACTACTGTAGCTTTTGAAATTGGGATGTGTAATTCCTCCACTTTTGTTCCTTTTTCAAGACTGCTGACATTGATCTTTTAGGCTTTTGGCATGTTTATTGAACTGCCATCTTCAAACACAACCCAATTTTCTCCATTTAAACAGTATGACTCCTATGGGAGGCTCAGTTAAATGCTTTTCTGAAATCAACAATGCTTTACCTTTCTCATTGATCTGACATATTTATTTATTTATTTTAAGATTTATTTATTTATTTATACAAGCACTGGGTACAGTCAAAAGCGCAGGAGGGTGAGAGAATTTACCAGAGCCAGAGCGGGGAGCAGAACAGGCAGAAGGACCAAAGTACACTGCTGAGGGGAGCAGCGGGCGGCAGGAGAGGTCTGCTCGCCATGTGGGACCCTTGCTGTTGACCGGGGATGGAACCGGCGCTGCAGAGGCTGCGGGCAGCTTTGCAGCCCAGCGCTCAACCGCTGCGCCACCAGGGGAGGCCCTGACATACTAATTTAATAAGCCTGTGTAATAAGTAAAAGGAGAGGAGAGGAGTCTGGAAGGCTTAATTCTCTGCCACATACAACAGTACCTTAGTGATCGTCAAATTCTTTTCTGACTCACAAATCATTTAGAGACCCATTTTAAAATTCTGCTTAGAAAAAAAGGTCAAACTGATGAGTGAACTGTGGGTCCCTATGAGCTGGCTACTTAGCTGGCCACTCATGGGCAACTGTGACCTATTCGCTATCTGCAAATCAGATCAGAACATTCCTTGACTACCTATGGAGTATAGCCCAGGTCATGAGGCTACCTATGGCGTAGAGGCCGTATCAGGGACACCGAGGCCGCTGTTGACCTGATTATGTGACTATCTCCATGGTGTTCTTGGGATAACTGCCTGTGATAACATACTTTGCTGACGCAAATGTCTCGATGTATGGTCACGATGTTCCCTTCGCCGTCCCTCGTAAAACTTTGTCCTCCATTCCTATCTCACCCTCCAGACCTTATTCCTTATGCCATTGTCGCACGATCAGCTTTTATTAGCCTGTATGATTTCAATAAATGGCACAAGAACTTCTGCTCTAGTAGCAGAGTCTTGCCTTGCAAACCTGCTCCATGACTGCTGTGTCCCTCATCACGTTCCCGTCGCAAAGCGGCAACAAAGTTCCTGTCATAACAATGGGCCATTTCTGTAATCTGCCCTTTTCCTTTTTGCAAATCTTGCTAGTTTGTCTCTTTTTGTTCTCTAACCATGTCCCAATATCTATGATATTTCTGTGATTACAGTTACTAAAATTGTTTAATTTCACAGCACAACTGAGGAGTTCACAGAATGCAGTTATCTGTTCAAATAGTTTGTATGCTATACCTGGTGTGTCATTCTGGCACTACATCTATCAGGAAGAGGCAGCACAAAATGCATTTATAGATTAGCACATGCACTCATTCTGCTAAAATTCAAAGTTTTCATTCAGAAATTGAGTTGGTTCTGAGAAAATATTTCATAAAATAAAGTTTTCATGGCCATTTTCCCCAACTGACATCCTGCAAAAGATATTTTAATAGGAGGCAGAAATTTTCTATTCCACTGTTGGTAGAGAAAAGACAATCCCTAAACTCAAGAAATTCGTTGTTGTGGAGAATACTTTTCTCCATAGCCCATAAAATTGTTTGCACATAAAATCCTCTAAAGTTATGTCACTACCATTTCTTTTTCCAAAGCAATAAGGAAAAAGATGTGACATCTGTATAAAACTACAAAGGAAATCACCGAGTTCAACCAGGACACAGGTATTGAGTCACACAGATCCAAGTGCAGGCTGCATTATGCAATAACATTGTTATTATTTTCTCTTATTAAAGTTGTTTTACCTATGTGTACTTCCATTGTACTGAAGCCTAAACTTTTTTTTAAAGATTTATTTATTTATTTATACAAGAGCTGGGGTACAGGCCAAAGGCGCAGGAGGGTAAGAGGATTCACTAGAGACAGAGCAGGGAGCAGAATAGAGAGACGGACCAAAAGCACCTCTGGGAGGAGTCAGAGAATAGTGAAGAGGATCATTCCTTTTAGAATGGAGTAAATAACTGACCTGATATGTTTATTTGAGTTATAAGCCAATCAAGGACTTGGTTTTGAGATGCCAAAACTCTGAGTTGAGTTGCCAAAACTCAGTCATTGCTGAGGGGAGCAGCTGGTGAGATAGGAGAGGTCTGCCGTGCCATGTCGGTATCTCCATGGCCAGCTGGGAATCGAACCCATGCTGCAGAGGCTACGGGACAGCTTCATAGCGCTGCAGTCAACCAGCTGCGCCACCAGGGATGGAGCCTAAACTTTTTAACAGCAGCAATTTTTCTTGATGGCTTTAGGTGTTTACTATAAACCCACATTGTGATGGCTTCAGAGGTAATGACCTGCTTAAGATTATTTAGTCTACTCTGGTTTGTCTAGTGGGTTATTTATTTTTCTTAAAATGGTCTCCTCATTTGTCATTGCCCTATGGGTTGTCAGCATAAGCTTTGCAGTGTCCCCATTAATAGAACTACTTCCAATTGGTTATGGGTTGAATGACCAAATCATCCAACTGGTTAGGATTGTTTCTAAAGAAATAATATGTGTATGGTGTTCTACAAATAAGAGATTTTCCTGTGAATAAAACATTGAAACTCTGGCTAATGATGCTTGATATCTATTGTAGGCCCACATTTCTTCTTTGATTAATTTTTCTTTTCTTCAGACACATTCAGGTATTGAATATAAAAATTCACCCATCTGGTTTAGTTCTCAATGGGACTACAAATGGTGGTAGGAAGTGTCAGGACCATGTCTCCAAATAAAGAGACTTGCTAATTTTAAGGAAAGATCAGAATCCAGTGTTTAGAAGGCTAAAGAATATATAGAAGGTAACTAAGAGTTTTGGCAACTCAACTCAGTTTTGGCATCTCAAAACCAAGTCCTTGATTGGCTTATAACTCAAATAAACATATCAGGTCAGTTATTTACTCCATTCTAAAAGGAATGAGGCTCTTCACTATTCTCTGAATCCTCCCAGAGCTGTTAAGGAATAGCCTCAGTACTTCACAAATTTACCAGGTAAATCTTCCATCACTGCTTGGTATAGAGAAAAAGAAAAAGAAAATCTCTAAATTGGAGTTTCCACTAAACTAGATGTTTAAAAGCTCTTGTTAGCAAATATCAGCCATTTTTAGTTAGAATGGCTTGACTCAAAGCTCAAAGTAATGTGAATTTGGAAAATTTCAGTTCACTGATGATGACTTCCTTCTAAGTAACTATTCTCTCAATATATGGGGAGCAGGGAAAATATCTGATTTGTAGCATAAGAAATCCAGTTTGTAAAGATAGTCCTCTCAGGGGTGTGTCTGCAGTAAATGCTTGCTCTACATTCCAATCAACTCAGGTATACAAGTCACCTTTAAATACAAAGACTGGGCCTCCCCTGCTGGCCCAGGCGGTTGAACGCCATGCTGTGAAGCTGTACGCAGACTCTGCAGTGAGGTTTGATCCCGGCCTGCAGGCAAGGGTCCCACATGGCATGGCAGACCTCTCCTGTCGCAGCGGCTGCTCCCCTCAGCAGTGTATTTTGTCAGTCTGCCCGTTCTGTTCCCCGCTCTGTCTCTGGTAAATCCTCTTGCCCTCCAGAACATCTAGCATGTACCCCAGTTCTTGCATAAATAAATAAATCTTTTAAAAAAATTTAAAATAAAAAAATAAATACAAAGCCTGACATGACTCTAAAATCAATTTGAAAAAAATCAATGGCCATTAAGAATACTCTAAAAAGAACACTCAGGGTAAAGAAGAATAATTTGATTGCAGATATAAGTATATGATCAAACTTGGACCTTGCAATCCCACTTCTGTAAACAAAGAGTTATATGTTGAAAGGTATTCATTGTGTCATTATTTTCAAATGGATAAAACAGGAAACAGTAAGGCAAAGCTTTTCTACTTGCTAGATGGGGTGCTGCCTGATTCATGATTTACTAAAGCCAATTAGATCTCTAAATTTATTTGGATGAATTTTTTTTTAACACCATTGAAAAGCAAAATAATGTAGAATGATTATTAATTAGATCCTAAGGAGGTAATAGTGGATGAGACCCAAAACATAACAGGGAGGGTGAGTCTTGAACAGGAGGAGCTCATTATCACACAGTGAGAACAAAGGGGAAAGGATGGATTAGAACGCTGGTAAGTTTTAGCACAGAGCAACAGAAAGTTACAAGAATGCCCAGTATATTGCTCTCATCCTCTTTCTCTCTTTTCTCAGTATGAAAATCAAACTTCTTTGCTGAGAATTGAGATTAACTCACAGCATAGTGGGTTCAAATAAAAAGTAATAAAAAAAAATAGGATGAGCAAGAAGAGAGAACTGATTAGGAAAACAGGAAAGAAAAAAATTGGAAATAAGCAAACAGGGTAATGCATAAATACTACATCAAGTTGGTAAACTATTATGTAACCATTATTGTAAACTAGGAATGACAAATACAAGGAAATAAAATTTTTGAAAGTTGACATAATCTCATGATTCATTTATGTTCAAATATATAATGCATGGATAGATGAAAAAAGAGCAAGGGTAGTAAAACTGGCAAACTGTATTTAAATGCAACATTTCTATAATTTTACAGTATTCTTATTTTCTTCAGAGACTGGTAAACCTATGAGCATGGCATAGATTCCACCAAAATAACTGCATGGCCACTACACTGATCTTATACTTTCTCCAAATCCTAACATTAGACTCCAGATAAAGCAAAGCTGAAACACCATGCAGGTTATTTTGAATGGACTTTTGAGACAAGAGAAATGTGAAGAGGGTAAATGTTAAAATTTTTAAGACTGATCCATAGAATATGAAACCATCAACAAAAGATCCCTCATGTTCCAAAACATTCACAGCAGCACTATTTACAATAGCTAGGGCATGGATGCAGCCTAAATGTCCATCGACAGACTTACTGAATCAGTAAGATGTGGTATGTACACCACATGGAGTAGAGAGCCATAAGAAAGGATGAAAGGCAGCTATTTTCAACAAAGTGGAGGGGATTTGAGAGAATAATGTGCAGCAAAGTCAGTCAGAATGATAAACCAAATACTGGACACATTTACATAGCAGACAATTTGATAATATAAAAGAATTTTCACAATCTAGTGGACATTAACAAATATCCTGAGGGCTCAGACATTAAGGAGCGGGGAGGGACAGGGACAAGGGGATACAAGAAATGGTGTAGGGGTAGGGGATAGATTTATAAGACTGATTTCATTGATTACTGCTTTGAGTCCTGTGTTGTGCCAATAAACCTTAAAATAAGAACTACTTGTACCCTATATAGACTTAACACTCACTAAAGGTAGAAGATATGAGCTGACCACAGATGTGTATCCACAGCATACAGCAAGCGAAAGGGAGTGAGGGGGTCAAACAGGGAGAGAAGAACACAAGGGACTATGGTGATGGGTCCACAGGTGATAGGGTTATGAGAGAACTGTGGGGCCTATACCTGAGGAGAGAAACCAATTACTATACAAAAATGAACAATGATGTAAGAATATTAAAAATGAGAAGATATGGAAAGGTATGTAATAATAGCTGGGTACAATGTGTCACTGAGGTTGTATATTCATGAGGATGTGGACAACTTAATAGGTGAGAGATTCCCCATTGGTAGGCCTTTTCTATATTACAGGAAATCAGGAATCATGGAGAGAAATGGAATCCTACCTGGAGTCAAGTGGCTAAGGCTGACAGTGCTGGCCCCGAGATGAATGCCTCCACCTCCTGTGTCCAGGCAGCAGCACAGAAGACCCATTTGATAGCACAGACATATATCTGTAAGGGAGACACTGTGATTTCAAACATGATGAAGGGGGTTGAGTTACTAAAACTTTTTTTTTTTAAATCTTTTTTTTTAAGACTATTTTTTTTTTAAGATTTATTTTTATTTATTTATATAAGCACTGGGTACAGTCAGAAGCGCGGGAGGGTGAGAGAATTCACCAGAGCCAGAGCAGGGAGCAGAGCAGGCAGACTGAGGTACACTGCTGAGGGGAGCAGCGGGCGGCAGGAGAGGTCTGCGCGCCATGTGGGACCCTCCTCTGGTGGCCATGGAGCAGCCGGGATTGAACCAGCGCTGCAGAGGCTGCGGGCAGCTTCGCAATCCAGTGCTCAACTGCTGCGCCACTGGGGAGGCCCTGAGTTACTAAAACTCTTATAAAACACATGGACAAAGTCAAGCAAGTTATTTATTTTAACCACAAGTATTTATTGATGGGTCAAAGAATACAATTTTAATGGAACAATAAGGCACAACTGTGGATTAAAACAGTTTGCTACACAGCCAAAAGGAGGAAAAAGCCATAATCTTAGGACCTTTAAATACGCAAGTCAAGGAGCCTCTGAAGTATCTTTCTAACAGATCAGTGTCAGACCATTCTTCTTTTTTATACAATTCTTATAATACATCACTTTATCACAAAGTCAGAACGATACTTCATCAAGAATTCCTCAGCCATGTGGACTTCCATCATCCAGCCTGGCTACTCCTCTATTTCCTACTCTTCCCAAGCTTGGAATTTTTCTTTCCCCCAGCAACTCCCTTCCTAAAGTATTATGTATACACATCTTGGACAGTCTTCCAAAGCAAGGAAACAAGCAAGCAAGCAATGAGTCAGAGAAAGCCATCCAGGGGCAGATATAAGGACGAACAGACTCATAAAAATAGACATTAGGATGGAAACAGCCTGATTCGAAGAGCCTGTATAAGCTGACTTAGGCAGAGAAGTTGCTATGGCTCATACTAAGGCCTATGATATCACCTCAGGTTGTGCCACCGGTGCCAGTTTCCCTGTTTCTAAGGGATCAGCAGTAGTCTAGGAGTGGAGTTGGTAAGTCAATGTAAGCAGGCTGCTAATGATATGATACATTCAATGCTTTGGACCTCTGTGAAGAGCTGACTATAGCTTCCAGCATTAACGTTTGCCGAGTGTGAAATCCATAGAGAATTTTGTGCAAACTTCAAGACACTGAGGACAATCTTTAAATCTCCTGGACTGGGATAAGTTAGGCACTTCCGTAACACTAATGTGTTTCCACTACTTGGAAATGTGAAGTGAAAAAACATTCCAGGGCACATAACACTGAGGCATAAATCATGCTGCAGAGGTGGGAACACACGAGGCTTTCACGGTGCCCAGCTACCTTGTTCAAAAAGCCATGAGCAAGTCCCCAAACATCCTGTCACAGCAGCCATTCTGGTGGTGACAGTGTCCCAGAACTAACCAAACCTGCAGGCATATGGCTATTTTCTGAAGAATCAACACTGCACTAAGAAGATCCATCATGTAGGTACATATGTTTAGAATCAGAGGCCAGAGGTAGAGTGACCTGGGCAAGCCACCTGAAGACTAGGCTCTACACCTCTCGTCAAGGTCACCACCTTTACCAAACATCTCTAACCAACAGTCCTTTGATTACCAAGCAGAGTGCAGGGGACCAAGAGATGGTCACATTCTTCTGAGAAAAGTCTTGGTTACCGAAAAGCTCCTAGAGATGCAATCTCTCACAGACCCATTCAAGAGGAAAGGTAGATGAAAACTGCCAGACCACCAAGCTATCCTGTCAAGTCAGGAATACACTTAACAAGCATAAGTGGGGTGCCAAGTAAACAGAAGGAATTGAAGCTTAATAAAAATCAGGGAGAATGAAAAACAATGTGATTGCAACATTGGATGACAGAGAAGTAGAAGCAGAAATCAAGGGACACATTAAAAAGGAGGAAGGAGCATGCTGAAGCCAAGCTGGAGGGAAGGCAGCCTGGCTACAGTCTACACCCAGTGAAAGCTTTGCTGGCTGATTCTTGGCATGATTCCCTCGCTCATTTTCTCAGCCTACACGGACATGTGGCATTCAGCAGCAGCACGGGGGAGATAACTGACGAGTGATAGCAGACAGAAGTAGACCGGATGTACCATTCTGTAATGCCCTGTTTATACACCAAAGGCAGGTTTGTGGTGACGAACATATTTGGGGTTGTCATGCAACAGCAATAGTACTTTGGGAGAAGGGGACTGATGGGATGGAGGTGGGGCTGGTGGATGGGAGGACTCTCAAGTTCCAGTTCTTAAATACTAGAAAGCAAGGAAGTTTGGTCTCAGTCCTTCAGTGAAGAAATCGGATGCTCATTTTCTGTTCTACGTCCACCTTCTCCAAAACCTGGGGAAAAAACCCAATTATAGTTATAAAGGTCACAATAGGAGATACTGTCCTAAATACTAATCTGAATGTTCATTTCTCCCTTCCTCCCATATAGCACAATTAAATTTTTTCAAACCAAGAGGTGACAGACTGACCTTAACAAATTCTGTGAAAGATATGGCGCTATCTCCATCCTGATCGGCCTCCTGGATGGTCCTATCTGCAATGCTGCCCAGCTGTTCATCAGAGATATTCACTCCAACCATCATGCGTAGCACCTGCAGGACCAAGAGCCAGGGCTTAGGGGTATTTCCCTTCAATGAAAGATAAAGCCACCCCACCCTCTTTCCCTTGGATATCCTCACACATAACAGGCAGCAAACTGAGACCCTTATCTTCTAATCTAAGTCATCCCACATGACGATGTGAACAGAACTCTCTGGCAAGCAAGAACTTTCTGGATAGGAAGGCACAGTATCACTTGGAAGAGTTCTTTCCTTTTTGCACTTCTCCATTCTTCCTGACCAGGAGGTAGCTTTGATGCCCAATGGCACAGCAGCCATCCTGAGACCAGGAAGTGAAAGTCTTATGTGCTATGGAATAAAGAAGCCTGGTTCCTAGACATCATGTGGGCACTGTACTAACCTCGACAATCTATCCCTAGATTTCTTGTTGCTCGAGAAAAACTAGTTCATTATTAGTTTAATGCAGTTTGGTAGGGGTTTTCTGAAATCCCAGTTGCCTAAGATGGAACATTAACCTAACTATTCCTAAAGTGTAATGAAGAAATAAAGGTTGTTGGAAGGTTAAATACTAAAGCTCCCTTTCCAGAGAAATAATAAACACATTGAAAGAAGGCTGTGAGAACTACAATAAAGAGAATTTAACCCCATTTCACCACGTGTCTCAAATATAACAAAGAAACCACTTGCTCTAATTCTACTAACATCTTTAGGGTGTGAATATACTTTGAGAATTGTTTCCTCAAGCAAAATAAGCAATTCTACACCATGAGACTAAGCCATTATGAAATGGGGGGGACAGGGTGCTTTTGTGATACCTCCTTTCACTTAAGTTTTTTTTTTAAAGATTTATTTATTTACGCATACAAGAACTGGGGTATAGGCCAGAGGTGTGGGGGGTGAAGGGATTCACCAGACACAGAGTGGGGAAGAGAACAGGCAGACTAACTGAAATACACTGCTGAGGGGAGCAGCGGGGGAGACAGGAGAGGTCTGCTGTGCTAGGTGGGTAGCTCCCTGGCTGGCTGGGGATTGAGCTGATGCTGCAGAGGCTACAGATAGCTTCACAGTGCTGTGCTTAACCCCTTGCGCCACCAGGGAGGCCCCCCATCACTATAGTCAGCTCCCTTTGTCTTCAAAGTTAAGAACTAAGCTTTTCCACAGGAGTAAAAGCTCTCTAGCTCAGCTGTTCACAGACTTCCTTTCCCTGATTCATTTACATGCTTCCCCAATTTTGTGAAATAAATTTGTAAAAACTAAATTACAGGATTTTATGAAAAGAAAAAAAGATGAAATGATTTGCATCTACACATCAACACTAGTAACATAAAAAAAAAACAAACCACAATTTCCCCAGGTGATTTGTTCTACCTTATATATACAAGAAGACTATAGACACAGCAGGTATTAAATAAATGCTTCCTGAAGAAAAAAACAACTCCTGTCCACAAAGGTTATCTACATACATGGGAACTCTCCAACGTACCTGTAACAGCTCATCACGGGAGATCTTGTCATCTTTATCCAAATCATATAGTCGAAAAGCAACTATTAAGGAAAAACAAGAAGTTAATGAAAATTCAATAGTGCAAAGTAAAATGTTTAGCCTCGGGCCTCCCCAATGGTGCAGCGGGTTGAGCACAGTGCTGTAAAGCTGTCCGCAGCCCCTGCAGCACCAATTCAATTCCCGGCCAGCCAGAGAGATTCCCATATGGTGCAGCAGACCTCTCCTGTCTCGCCCGCTGCTCCCATCAGCAGTGTCTTGCGGTCCTTCTGCCTGTTCTGCTCCCCACTCTGAATCTGGTGAATTCTCTCACCCTCCCATGCCTCTGGCCTGAACCCCAGTGCTTGTATAGATGAATAAATCTTTTTTTTTTTTTATAGAGGCATGTTTTTATTTATTTGTTTGTTTGTTTGTTTTGTTTATACATGCACTGGGTACAGTCAGAAGCGCAGGAGGGTGAGAGAATTCACCAGAGCCAGAGCAGGCAGAAGGACTGAAGTACACTGCTGAGGGGAGCAGCGGGCGGCAGGAGAGGTCTGCACACCATGTGGGACCCTCCTCTGATGGCAGGGGTGCAGCCAGGGATCAAACCGGCGCCGCAGAGGCCACAGGCAGCTTCGCAACCCAGCGCTCAACCACTGCGCCACCGGGGAGGCCTTGGATGAATAAATCTTTAAAAAAAAATTTAGCCTCTTCTCAAGGAATTAAATACATAAAGGACATTGGACAGAATAGTGTTTTTTTTTTTTTTTGAAAGAGTAATTGCCATTACTTACCATTATAAAACATTATAACATTTCAGAAATTGAAATGTATCTCAAAATTGATGACTTCTTAGCTTTAATGAAATGTGACACCTCTCTGGACAAATCAGAAAATTTTACTAAAAAAGAAAGCTAAATATCCTTATTCTTGCCCAAACCTTTTAAATGATTCTGTAAGTTAGGTCCTCTCAGCCCACCCATCAATCCTATCATGCACATTCACCAAACTACTGACTCTGCAAAGTATTGTTCTAGGAAAATGGCCACTTTGGCAAATTCAAGCTAAATTTCTAATAAAATTAACAAGAACTGGATGGTCTCCTGGCCTTAACAAGTCTTTTTCTCTCTTTGATAACATCTAAGTTTTTTACACACTAGGGTATATAAGAGAATTCAGAAGAGCAACGTCTGTGTCATGTTGCTGATGGGTTACTAAGTGGTTAGTGTGATAACACTGGATGATTTTATAGGCACTGAGGGAATAACTGCCTTGTAATTATATCTGAGTTTAGCGTGGTTTTGAAACTTTGAATCATTCAGCTATGCCACTAAGGTTTTGCATCTTCTGTTCCTTTGACTCCCATCCTGGCACCTCCAGTTCAATGGCCATAAATAAATCTAATGCTCATGACTCCCGATGTGCATCTCTGGTTGGTGTGATCTCTCCTAAGCCCCTCATGTTGATGTCAGAGCAATCGGGGACAGTGGAAAGGTGCAGGCTCTGCCGACTTCTAGCTCCATGAACATGAGCAAAGTCCTTACCCTCTCAGTGTCTCAGGTGCCCGAGAGTTGGAAAGTGAAAATAACAGAATATCCCTCACTCACAGTCACAGGGCAAAGAGGACTGACTAACTTATCCCAAGGAAGAAACTTCAAACAGTGCCTGGCACACAGTAGGAACTCAGTGTCAGCTACCTGCCATCACCTCGCTACCTACTCGTACCACTTACCACTCTTTCCTTTCCAGACAATACTTCTTTGTTTTCTGAAAACACCAAGTACTCAAATCTGCCCAAGGGCCTATGCACCAGTTATTCCCTCTGCCTAGAGTTCTCTTCTATTCTTTATCTGGTAGGTTTCCTCTCAGCTCAAATTTCAACTCCTCAGAGAGGCTTTCACTAACCACTCAAAAGTAGTGACATCCTCTATCACTTTCTCATCACAATTCGTTTTCTTCACAGAATTTGCCATGACCATAAGTTTATTTATTTGCCATGACCATAAATCTTATTTATCTTGCTCCAAATAGTTGGCGAACCTTAGTATGTCACTAACTTTGTGAGAACAAAGACCTTATCTGATTTATGCATCATTGTATCCTGGACCTGAAATAGTGTCTGGCATATAGTATTTTCTCAAACATTTCTTTATCTTTCAATCATTGCTTCTTCTTTTTTTAAAAATGGGGTAATATATACAAAACACAAAATTTAGCATTTTAACTCTTTTTTTAAAGACTTATTTATTTATGCATACAAGAGCTGGGGTACAGGCCAGAGGTGTGGGGGGAGGGTGAGAAGATTCACCAGAGACAGAGAAGGGAACAGAACAGGCAGATCGATGGGGAACAGTGGGTGAGTCAGGAAAGGTCCACTGAGCCACGTGGGTTGCTCCCTGGCCGGGAATCAAACTCATGCTGCAGATGCAGCGGACAGCTTCACAGGCTGCGTCCTAACCCGCTGCGCCACCAGGAAGGCCCCTTTAATTCTTCAAAGTGCACAGTTAAGAACTTTTACATTGCTATGGAACCTATACCTTTGACCACACTATCAATCCTGAAGCTTGCCTCACCTGACCTGCATTTTGAGAGAATACATTTCCTTACGTTTGAAGCCAGCCATGTGAGCTGAAGGTACCCTAACTGATATATCAAGTAACCACCAAAGCCACTAACAGTATTTAGAAAATTTTCCATTGGTTCCATTTGAATTGATGCAGAGAACATAGCACTTTGTAAAAGGAAATGAATTACAAAGAAAGGACTCTGCAGCTGTGTTACAAAATATCTGGATCAAGTGTAGCTCTCTTGCCCACCTGTGACTGACTATGCAGGTGCCTCTCTTTTTCTCCTTTACCTAATAAACCTGTCCTTTTAAAATGTAAAACAAAAAACAAAAAAATCTGGATCAAATCATAGGAATACAGAGTTTAAAGAGGTAAATATTTTTTCTTATTATTAACTACTTGCTGATTGAAAGATCTATAATATTGGGGGGTAATCCCCTAAGGGATTCGATTCACCTTACCAAAGACTTTTTCTTTTTTTTCTTTATTTCTGTGGCAAAATACACATAAAATTTAACGTCTTAATATTTTTAAGTGTTCAGTTCAGTAGTGTAAGTAAACCCATTGTTGTGAAACAGATCTCCAGAACCTTTTCATGTTGCAAATCTGAAACTCTTTACCCATTAAAAATCTCCCTATCCCCCCAGAAACAATAAATGGGCATAAAGTCAGGAAGAAAGATAGTCTATGGTTTAGAGATTTATCTCCAGATGTATGTAACTCTGTCATGTAGAAAAGAATTTATTCAATGAAGATCATGGAGATATTTCAGCTCAACAGAAGAATGAATTCTTAAAAAAAGATCCTCACATATGGATACAGCTGGCTTAGAAAAGTAATTGCCTATTCAAGGAAAAAATAAAAAGGGCATCTCATAGAACACTGATTCTTAACACAGGGTCCACAGTAGAAAGAAGAAAGAAAAAATAGTGTAGGGTCTCCCTGGTGACCTAGGGGTTAAGTCTCAGCACTATCGGCCCTATGGCCTGAATTCTATCCCCTGCCAGGGAGCTAACCCACATTGCGCAGCAGACCTCTCCTGATTGCCCGCTGCTCCCCTTAGCAGTATATTTTAGTCAATCAGCCTGTTCTGCTCCCTAATGTATCTCTGGTGAACCCCCCATACCTCTGGCCTATACCGCAGTTCTTGTATGTACACATACAAAAAAAAAACACACCAAAAATTTGAAGGAAAAAAAAAAAAAAGCTTATCTTTTCCTTCCAATCTCTATAGAAATTTGACATTTCTTTCATTTATGAATGTTGGCAACAAACCACAGCAGTGATACCTGTACTTACCTATGCTGTACTCAACAGAAATCAAACTTTTTTATTTCATATTATAGTTGCTGATAATATCTCAACTGATCATTTGTGATCATGATGAGTTCAAAATTATAAAAGTTCTTTGACTTGATATTATAGCCCATTATTTAACATATGATAAAGAAGTATTTATATTACTATTTTAGAGTTGTTCAAATATCTTTTGATTGTATTCAATATAATTGGTTTCTTTTATACTCCTATGTACTTTATTTTATGAATTCAAAGACATTTCGATGTGAATGGATAGATTCACCTGACAATTGCCAAGGGAGTCCATGATTTGAAAAAAATAGAATTCATGTAGAGGAAATTCAGGTAACAGATTTCTGTTAGTTCTGATGACTGAAGTCGCTTGTTATCCTGGACCAGAAAAGCAGCTTCATAAAGCATAGACTGTCTCTGTCATCTCTTTAACCAACTCACTGGATTTCTGGATGTCTCTCCCAGCTCTGCAAATCATTCCAATTGATATGCTGCCCACTGTATACTTGGAGCTAACGGGCTACTCCTAAGCATCCACTCGACCGGTTGAGTTAGACGCTTACCTAAGAGTTAGGTGTGTCAATTGTCCTAGCTATTCATCCTGTGCTATTTGTAATTTTAATAAAACTATGTAATTTAATAAAAAAATGAAACCTATATGTAAAGAAAATATTGTTGTTTCTATGAAAATCAGACTGACTGCTTTTGAAAGACTCAAAATTCAGTCATTGAAAAAAAAACCTCTTGCTAAAGTAAGCATGGCAGGATAATTCTAAAAGATAGAGGGGGGGGAATAAAATACCTAGAAAGATTCTATTCTCACAATGTGTTGAGTATCTTTTTAAAAGAAACTACAATAGAAACCTTAGACTGTCTATTATCGCTGTAAAAAAAGATAAAATTTTAGATAAAAAAAAAAAATTATGGATTAAAAAAAAGTCATACAGGGCCTCCCTGGTGGTGCAAGGGGTTAAGCACTGCACTATGAAGCTATCCGCAGCCTCTGCAGCACGAGTTTGATCCCCAGCAGGCCAGGGAGCAACCCACATGGTGTAGCAAACCTCTCCTGACTCAACCATTGTTCCCCTCAGCAGTGTACTTTGGTCAATCTTCCTGTTCTATTCCCCACTCTGTCTCTGGTGAATCATCTCACCCCCCGCATCTCTGGCCTGTACACCAGCTCTTGTATGAACAAATAAATAAATCTTTAAAAAAAAAAAATAAAAAGAGCAATATTCAGTACTTTAGTTCAAAAATCTTCCCTATCCTACATAATAATACATGTTTCAGTGCTTCCCAAACTTCTTACCTTAAACACCAAGAGAGGAGTAAATTCATACTCCTATAGCAGGGAGATCTCGGGAGGTGGCCCAAAGGCCACAAACAAAAAATTCATTTCAATTTCATGAAACATTCTTTGAAATATACGTAACTTTAGCATTATATTCTATATATTATCCGCATTTGTTTCAACATCAAAAAGACCTTTTTTCCCCAGTTTTGTTAACTTTATTTTTATTTTTTTTAAGATTTATTTATTTATGCATACAAGAACTGGGGTATAAGGGAGAGGTTTAGGGGGTGGTGGGAGGATTCACCAGAGAGTGGGGAGCAGAAAAGGCAGATCTACTGAAATACACTGCTGAGAGGAGCAGCAAGCGAGGCAGGAGAGGTCTGCTGCGGCATGTGGGTTGACCCCTGGCTGGCTGGGGCTCGAACTCATGCTGCAGTGGCTGGCGATAGCATGATAGTGCGGTCTTTAAACCCTGAGCCACGAAGGAGGCTCTGTTTTGTTTACGAGGCAGTAACAGTCTCAAAAATCTTTCTCATTTTTTAAATGTAATTTTTTTTTTTTTTTTTGGCGTAGATGAACTGGGATGCTTAGAGTGGGGGTGGGAGTAGGTGGGAGGGAATTCAACAGAGATAGAGTGGGGAGAGAACAGGTGTATTTACTGAAATACACTGCTAAGGGGAGCAGCAGGGGAGACAGGAGTGGTCTGCTGTGCCATATGTGGGTTAGCTCCCTGGCCAGGGATTGAACTCAGGCTATAGCAGTGATAGCACTGAGACTTAACCACTAGGCCCCTGGGGAGGCCCTTCATCAACTGTTTGATCCCTTTTGGATCCCTCAAACTTTGGTCTTTGAGCTTTGATGGAGATTTACTCCATCAATAACAGGATTTTCCTGCTGTAGTGCATAATGAAATTCTATAGAAAACTGAACGCGACCCATACCTCAATGAAAGTCTGTCTCTCTGTCAAAAGGAATACAGTACTTTCTTACAAGGCCAATTTATGCAAAGTGTTCTCTCTGCTCACTGAAATTCCAGAGACTTATTCTGACAAAATGTGTAGGGGGCCTCCCCAGTGGCGCAGCGGTTGATCACTGGGTTGCGAAGCTGCCCGCAGCCTCTGTGGCACAGGTTCGATCCCTGGCTGCTGGTGTGAGGGTGCTACATGGCGCGCAGGCCTCTCCTGCTGCCCGCTGTTCCCCTCAGCAGTGTATTTCGTCAGTCTGCCTCTTCTGTTCCCTGCCCTGGCTCTGGTGAATCCTCTCACCCTCCCGCTCTTCTGACTGTACCCAGTGAGTGTATAAATAAATAAATAAATAATAAATCTTTAAAAAAAAAAAAAAAGTCATGTGTAGGCCTACACTTGTTCCCAGTATCAGTGTCCCTCACTGGCAAAGCCACCCACAATTTCAATTTTCATTTCAACTTGTGTTGAACAAAGTGTTGTAAGAGATTTGCCAATATCATACATGAACCAACAAGGGCAGAGGGAAAGCTAACAAGTATGCAAGTAAAGGAGGCCAGAGGCATGGGGACAATAGTCTCTATAGCTCTGGATAACATCTTAGCAGCTAAAACAATGATAAACACCAGTAGAAGCACTTGACATATATGAACTTATATCTCAAACCCTGCTGTGGACCCCCTTAATATCCCACTTTACAGAAGAAGAAATTGAGGCCCAAAGATTTTTAGCTTACTTATCCAAAGTCACATGGCCAAAAATGGTGGCAGTGAACTCCAAACCCAGCCTGGTTTGTTCTAGAGTCTGAACTCTTAGCCATTATGTTCTTATAATTGTTTGTCCAATACATTGAGTAAATAAATGATTTGTAAAAAATGAAAAGTAAGTAGTTCGAGTCCTTACAGTGAAGTTTGTTGCTTCGGCTGTTGAGTGGTTCTGGTCCATTCACATCTTTGGTCTTTTCGTTATCCTCAATAGGTCGGAAATGAGCCAAAGTTCTCATGAATCCACGGAAATTTACCTGGTCCTCTCTGATTGGGAAATACAACAGAACACCATGTCAGCCAAGATGACGGTTTCTTGTGAAGTCAACATTACACTGGCAATAGCTTCAGCTACAGTGGCCTGAAAGTCCATTTAATGTCTCTTTCCATATGTGTGGTTCTCTATAGCTAATAAAATATCTTCATTTAAGCCTCACCCCACCCTCATGAGGTATTATTATTCCCACTTTATCAATGAATAACCAGACTTGGAGAAGTAACAGGATACTCAGTATTAAAATTATCTACCAATTTTACTTAAATCTCTTTTCCAAAGAGGATTTCCAGTAGAACCAGGGCTCCATAATTAGGTAAGTCAGAATTTGAACTCACTGCTTTAAGACTCTGCAGTGAGGAGCAAGCTAGTAATTTCAACCCAATGACCTCACCCAATGTGTACCTAGTGATATCTTCAAGTTAAGGCAAATTAGGTAAAAGCTGCCCCCCCCCTTTTTTAAAAGATTTATTTATTTATTTATACAAGCACTGGGTACAGTCAGAAGCGAGGGAGGGTGAGAGAAATCACCAGAGTCAGATCAGGGAACAGAACAGGCAGACTGATGAAATACACTGCTGAGGGGAGCAGCAGGAGCAGCAGGAGAGGTCTATTGCGCCATGTGGGACCCTCGCCGGCAGCCAGGGATTGAACTGGCGCTGCAGAGGCTGCGGGCAGCTTTGCATCCCAGTGCTCAACCACTGCGCCACCAGGGGAGGCCCTTTTTTTTTTTAAAGATTTATTTTTATTTATACAAGAACAAGGGTACTGGCCAGATGCGTGGGAGGGCAAGAGGATTCACCAGAGGCACAGCGGGGAACAGAACAGGCAGATTGACGAAACACGCAGCTGAGGGGAGCAGCAGGCGAGACAGGAGAGCTGCTTTTAAAATAAAGTTTACTTAGAGATAAATGCTATAAATACATTTTTTTCTTTGGATAGAAATATAAAGAAAAATACCACTCCTGGTTCTATCGATCAACTACAACCAAGGTTAATATATTTTCTATGTAATGTTTCTGTGCTTTGAAGATAACTTGAATACACTGCATATCTAATTTTTTATCTTGCCTTAAAAAAACCTTTTTTTTTTTGTGGGACCCTTGCCGGTGGCTGGGGATCAAACTGGCGCTGCAGAGGCTGTGGACAGCCTTGCAACCCAGCGCTCAACCGCTGCACCACCAGGGGAGGCCCCTAAAAAAAAAAAAAACTTTTTAAGTATGTCTCCAATCAACATAAACACTGAGATATTTTAAATATCTGAGTATTAATAGTGTGCCTATATTATGGCTACATCTTTTATCCTCTTATAACTGGATACTTTGTTTTAGCCTCACTTTTCATGATCATATTTTATTTTATTTTTTTTTAAGATTTATTTATTTATGCATACAAGAGCTGGGGTACAGGACAGAGAAGCAGGGGTGAAAGGACCCACCAGAGACAGAGTGGGAAATAGAACAGGCAGACCGACCAAAACACACTGCTGAAGGGAGCAGCGGGAGAGACAGGAGAGGTCTGCTGTGCCTTGTGGGTTGCTCCCTGGCCAGCCAGGGATCAAACTCGTGCTGCAGAGGCTGTGAACTGCTTCATAGTGCGGTGCTTTAACCCTTTGCGCCACCAGGGAGGCCCTATTTTATTTTTTTAAATTTATTTTTATTGGAGCCTCCCTGGTGGTGCAATGGGTTAAGTGTCAGCACTATGAAGCTATGGGCAGCCACTGCAACATGAGTTTGATCCCTGGCCAGGGAGCTAACCCTCAAGGTGCAGTAAACCTCTCCTGCCTCGCCTGCTGCTCCCCTCAGCAGTGTATTTCAGTAGGTCTGCCTGCTTTGCTCCCCACTCTGTCTCTAGTGAATCCTCTCATACCCCGCACCTCTGGCCTACATTCCAGATCTTATATGCATAAATAAATAAATAAATAAATAAAATATTTAAAAATACACTGTGGAGGGGAGCAGCAGGTGAGACAGGAGATGTCTGCTGTGCCTATGAGTTAGCTCCCTAGCTGGGGATCCAACTCATGCTGCAGTGGCTGCCAATAGCTTCATAGTATTGAGAATTTAACCCCTGTACCACCAGGGAGTCTCATTATAATGTTTTAAAGGAGCTCTTTATGTTTAAACTTAAATTAAAGAAAATCTGTTTATTATTTCACAGGCTAATCAGTAACCCTGTAAGAAAAAATTTTCAAAATTTAAATGAAGAATGTTCTTTAACATTAAAAAGGAATGTCCCACGTGACATGGAAACAAGAGGTTACCTGGTTCTTGTAGCTACGGAAAAATTAATCCCAGTCTGTGTGTGCCCCAGTAGATAGATATGGCATATTGGGTGCCAGGTAAATACACAGACTAGAGACTTTGTAAAGGCAGAGTTCAAAAGTTGCTCATAAGCCCACTGTACTCAAAAGAATAACCTTTAGTTCTTCAAGGAAGCTATACTCTGATAGATGAGTCTGGGCAAAAATGTGAGTAAGATCTAGAAGTCAAGTAATGTAGAATGAAATTTGAGTCACATGCCAGAACAAATAGTTTAATGAGTACATACATAAATGACTGAATAAAAGGGAACTAAATATCAATGTTCCACTTTCAAATCTCATTCCTTGAAAAATAATCCCACCTGAGAAGAAACAAAAACCTAGAAGTCAAATATCTCTATCTGATTAGAGCATGAAGCAGAGGTGCGTCTTGCAAAGAGCTAAGCTCCACAGCCCAAGTGAAGGTTTGGCTTCCTCAGGTATACCTGCCCATTGTCCTCAGCAACAAACCAGTGGGTAGGATGATACTGTAGTCACAACAAAGGTGATCTGGTCTTATAAGACAGCTTTCCAGGGCCTCCCTGGTGGCGCAGCGGTTGAGCGCTGGGTTGCGAAGCTGCCCGCAGCCTCTGCAGGGCCGGTTCGATCCCCGGCTGCTCCCTGGCCACTGGAGGAGGGTCCCACATGGCGCGCAGACCTCTCCTGCCGCCCGCTGCTCCCCTCAGCAGTGTACTTCCGTCCTTCTGCCTGCTCTGCTCCCCGCTCTGGCTCTGGTGAATTCTCTCACCCTCCCGCGCTTCTGACTGTACCCAGTGCTTGTATGTATGTATGTATAAATCAATCAATCAATCAATCAATCAATAAATAAATCTTTAAAAAAAAAAAAAAAAAGACAGCTTTCCACAGCTGCCCCTTCAAGTAATCAATGGTGAATATGGAATTCTGAAAAAAAGTTGGCAAAATGACTCTCCTTGGTTTACATTTCATTGCAAAAGGTTTGGATATGCCACATAGCTGTGAAAGTTTTCTCTGGATAGAGTTCAACGCTCTGCAGGGGCTAAAAGAGGAAGTGGGGAAAAAAAACACGGAAGAATTCAGCACAAAAACTACACTTGAAATAAATAGGGCAGTTGATGGGGATAAAAGGGTAAATGAGGAAAGGTAGATTACTCATGGTTAACATGAATCTGAAGAGAGCAGATTTCAATCTGATTCCTCCTATCTTCAGTTAAATTGCTTGTCTTGGGCCTCCCCCGTGGCGCAGCAGTTCAGCACTGGGTTGCAAAGCTGCCCGCAGCCTCTGCAGGGCCGGTTCGATCCCCGGCTGCTCCCTGGCCACTGGAGGAGGGTCCCACATGGCGCGCAGACCTCTCCTGCCGCCCGCTGCTCCCCTCAGCAGTGTACTTCGGTCCTTCTGCCTGCTCTGCTCCCCGCTCTGGCTCTGGTGAATTCTCTCACCCTCCCGCGCTTCTGACTGTACCCAGTGCTTGTATAAATAAATAAATAAATCTTTAAAAAAATGAAAAAAATAAACTGCTTGTCTTTCCCCTCTGCCACTCAAATTACTGAGGGCTCAATTTCTCACCTTTGTAAATTCCTTTACTCTCAATTCAGAATTCTAAAATTTCCTCTCCAGATATTTTATATGATAATGTCCTCACTGACACTTGATCTCATTTTTAAGATCTGGGAACCATACTTTTTATTTATTTATTTTAAAGATTCATTTATTTTTATACAAGAGCTGGGGTACAGGCCAGAGGTGCGGAGGGTGAGAGAATTTACCAGAGACAGAGCAGGGAGCAGGAGAGGCAGATGACAGAAATATACTGCCAAGGGGAGCAGTGGGCACGATAGCATAGGTCTGCCATGCTGGCAACCATACTTTTCAAAGCATACTTAGCTTCTTAAAAATTATTTGGATTGAGCCTCCCTGGTGGCACAAGGGGTTAAACACAGCACTGTGAAGCTATCCACAGCCTCTGTAAGCATGAGTTCGATCCTTGGCCAGGGAGCTAACCCACATGGGTTATCCACAGACCTCTCCTGTCCCGCCCACTGCTCCCCTCAGCAGTGTATTTTAGTCAGTCTGCCTGTTCTGTTCCACACTCTGTCTCTGGTGAATCCTCTCAGCCCCTGCACCTCTGGTCTGTACCCCAGTTCTTGTATGTATAAACAAATAAATCTTAAAAAAAAAAAATTCTTTGGGTTATAGAGCTAAGTCACAAGGAACCAGGAAGAGATGGTTAAAGAGATTATTTAAACAAGATTACTTTTATTCAGGAAAAGGTACCTTACCAAATCAACAAATATTTACTCAGTGCTGTGAAGGCAGTGTATTAGGTAGTGAAGCTTATTAAAAGTTCAGTTTTATATTAGACAAATTCAAATCTATTTGAAGAAATGTATGTTGTGGAGTGAACTGTATCTTTAGTCAATGGCATACTAGGAAAATATAGGCTATAAAAATGTTCCTGATTAAGGAGGCTAAAGAGGCAGGATAACCCACCTAGACTGGGTTCTGTTTTGGACCAGGTTGGGGGTGGGGGGGGGGGTGTGGGTCAGTGCCAGCAAGGAGATTATTGGATGAAATATTAAAATTGAATAATGAATAATTTATTACAATAAAGAAAATAATGCAGTAAGTTCTGGAGATGTAACTTCTGTGACAGCATGGTGACTATAGCTAGCAATACTGAACTGTATATTCAACCGAGAGTAGATTTTAACAGTTCTAACTACATGATTGACTCTGAGTGTCTTGGTGGTGGGTGTGATGTAATGACATGTATCTGAGGAGATGTGATCCTATGCCTCTGGATCACCCCACAGTCTTGTAAACCAATGTTATCTGAAGAAAAATGAAAGTTGTCACCACGCTCACACAAAATGTTATCTACGTGAAGTGATGGATTTGCTAATTAACCTTATCATGGTAATCACGATAAAATCATAAAAAAAATTTAAAAAATCACTATGCTGCACGCCTTAAACTTACACGATTTTGTCACCCATTTTTCAATAAACTGGAATATTTATATTATTACAGTTTTTGACATAGGCTGTAAGCGTAAATTACACACTGGATTTCAAAGACTTGTTATGAAAAACAGTATATACTGCCAAAGTTAATTTGACTTGTTTATTTTTACTTTTTAAATGTCTACCAGGAAATTTCTAATTGTGAATGTGTCTTAAATTATATTTCTATTGGGTAGGACAAAGAGGTGGCACAAGCAAATGAGGCAAAATACTAATAATATGATGACAAATCCATGTCAGTAAAAGATTTAAAAAGTGTCCTTTGTACAATTTTTAATTTTTGTAATTTCATTGTAAATTTGAAATTATTGTCAAAAGATTTTTAAAAGTTTAGATTTGCATTGAGGATAAACAAAATTAAAGATAGAATATTGAAGATGAGTTCATAATCCTATTTGAAACTTAAAATAGAGGGTGAGGGGGAGAACAGAAGAGATATTCTAGATGTAACTAAGTTAGAGATGCCCAATATAATTAGTGGGATTGTGGTTTGAGATGACCTAATCAATATCAAGATTCCACATCAGCCTCAGAAGGATGCCAAACAACTGTAACAACTCACCCCTCTGGAAAGAAGGCATTGATGATCCGGTCCCCCAACGGGTTGATAGCTAGTTCTGGAATCCGCTGGAAATCTTCCCGGCTGCCGAGAAGTAGAGACCATTGGCGATTAGCGTGAACTTCTTCAGTCATGCAAGGGTATAAGCCCGCAAGAATAATTCTTCCTGGAATTTACTACTATGGCAAATCATACCAAGCAACTACAAAGAATAGCATTTTAATAGCTGCCAAGTGTTTCTTGCACCAACTTGGGTTTGACTATGTCACATTCCAGTGAATTCAGCACACAGTTTACGTCAATAAACTAACTGACAAGCAAATACTAAGCTGTCCCTGTAAATGATTCCTTGAACATTACCATTTTGTATTTAGTTATTAAGTTTGGTAAGTGAACAGCAACTGCCAAATACCTAATTCCACAAAGCTTGAATATGAAAGCAAAATTTCAGAGGGGCCTTCATACCCTTGGCAGAAGGATATACAGCATCTATGAAATACAGGGAATTCTTAGGTAATACTTATGTCCAAAAAAGAATAAAATGTGACAACTAACTGATTTTCACATTTCCTTGCTCTAACTTTGACTTGTTTTCCATTGTCTTTTATAGACTAGAGCTAGAGTATTTAACCCTTAGTCATGTAAGAGCAGTCATTCTCTCATAACTTGGAGATTATGTTGAAGTGAATAATGTTCCATTCACTGTATATACACATCATGTGCCAATCTAACTGTTTATATACATTATCTCATTTCTTCATGCCAACATTTTATCTACACCCTTTCAGAGCTGAGGAAATTGAGTCAGTGAGATAAAGTAACATGCCCAGTGCTACAAAGTAAGTAAGTGCAGAACTACCATTGAAATCCAACTCTTATGGATTTTACATGTTCTTTTCTAAAAAACCCATTCTTTCCATATTAAACTTTTTGAAAGATGCTCTCCATAAATAGTACTCAGTAAGTAAACTTCTTTGGTTGATATTCTGTGCCAAGAACATATATATCTATAACATACATCTGTCTGTAATCTTCAAAATATCAATGTCATGAAGGACAAAGGAGGGCAAAGGGGTGTTACAGATCAAGCAAGAGGAACTAATGAGACATATAAGTGAACTCAATTAATGATCCTAGAACAGAAAAAAATTCCTATGATGGAAATTATTGAGCCAATAGATAAAAATGGAATATGAGTCATCTAGAACATGGAATATTATATATATATTACTGTATCAAAATGGTAGATTTCTTGATTTTGAAATGAGAATGTCCTTGTTATAGGAAATACACACTGAAGTATGTGGCAAAATGTTAACTAGTGAATCTGGATTATCAGGAATATGAAAGTTCTACATATTCTTGTAACTTTCCTGTAAGTGTGAAAAAATTTCCAGATAAAAAGTAAAAAAATATTTTTAAAGAAACATTAACTTGAAAAGATCTGATTCCAGCCTTTAAGAAGTTTTATTAACTGAAGAGAAAAAACTTATTTCTCTACCTCATCCCATCTATCATACTAAATTTTCTATTTTATTCAGAAGCCTTCAATACTCTGTGCCCTTAATTTAACACTTACATTAATTCAATAAATTCCCCTCAACCACATCCAGTGTTGACACAGATAGAAATTAATCTAGGAAAATGAGCACAAAGTTCTAGAATAATAATTCTGGATTCTAATCTTCCTTGATCTCTTAGTGTGATGATTTTTATATCAATGAATGAAACAGAGAGGTCATTCATAAATTAACTGACTTGGTTAATATATGATTATTAAACTTTTAAAGGAAATTACTGACATACTGATTATTTAATTCAACAAACATGTACTAAACCCTTATTATATATTTTGTTCTATGATACAAAGTCCACATTATCAACAAAACATAGCTTCCCTTGTTTGACAGAGCTTAAGAAACAATAGCTACTCCCTTTCAAATGAAGATTAAAACTGATTTGAATTGCATGGCCACATACCTCAGTTTAATGTCTAACAAGCTTAAGTAATTTTAGTTGAGAAAAGGCACAGTTTAAACACCAGTTGAGGGCATGACCTAACCTTAACTCCTTTAGTCTTTTTTTTTTTTTTTTTTTTTTAAAGATTTATTTATTTATTTATACTAGCACTGGGTACAGTCAGAAGAGTGGGAGGGTGAGAGAATTCACCAGAGCCAGAGCGGGGAACAGAACAGGCAGACTGACGAAATAAACTGCTGAGGGGAGCAGCAGGCGGCAGGAGAGGTCTGTGTGCCATGTGGGACCCTCGCCCGGTGGCTGGGGATCAAACCGGCGTTGCAGAGGCTGCCAGTGCTCAACCGCTGCGCCACCGAGGAGGCCCCAACTCCTTTAGTCTTGATCCTCCAATAAAGGATCAAGACTTAGATTTCCAATGTCAACAGGGGCCTACCTCCTGTCCTTTGTAAACTTGTAAACTATTCTTTTTTTTTTTTTTGAACTTTTTTTTTTTTTTTTATTTGTTTGTTTGTTCGTTCGTTTTGTTTATACATGCACTGGGTACAGTCAGAAGCGAGGGAGGGTGAGAGAATTCACCAGAGCCAGAGCGGGGAGCAGAGCAGGCAGAAAGACCGAAGTACACTGCTGAGGGGAGCAGCGGGCGGCAGGAGAGGTCTGCGCGCCATGTGGGACCCTCCTTCGGTGGCCGGGGAGCAGCCGGGGATTGAACCGGCGCCGCAGAGGTCGCCGGCAGCTTTGCAACCCAGCGCTCAACCGCTGCGCCACCGGGGAGGCCCAATGTAAACTCTATTCTTAAAGTATAAAATAGTTGATGAATTGTTAAAACAGTTAACAGTTTATTAATTGTTCCATCATAGAATGGAGATAATCTGAGCAATATGTCTTGAACTTAGCTGCTCAAATTTGTACTCCAACACAAAACTAACAGACAAAAATAAATATTTCAAGTGGCATGCATACCACGAGTGTAAGACTTGTTAGAAATGTAGACTTGTGGGTACTCATAAAAAAAAAAAAAAAAAAAAAAACACCAACATTATATTCTACCTACTAGTATACGTAGAGAAATATTACTCAAATTGGAAGCTGATTTTTATTTTTTGTTTTTTTTTAAGAAAAGACATTATTACTGGGAGAAGGCAAGTCTGAGAATGGAATCATGTATAATGGCATTCTTCGTGGCAAAGAAAATTCCAATGAAGACTGGTTTTCCAGTTATTCATGGGCAGAGGGATACTCTGAAGAAAATCCAGTTTGAAAGACTTAGTAACCAGAAGTTACTACCATTTTTAGGAGCAGAGCCTGTATTAACCAAGGGATTCTCATCTATCAAATGGATCCTCATTTGTAAATCTTTTAGTAATCTTTATTCTTCAGGAATTCTTTTTTAATTCCACAAAGTTGTAAAAACCTAAAATGTGTAGGTCTCTTTTCTTATGCAGAGATACAGCTTCACAGTTAACTGCTTGATTTTCAAGGATAGAGGGTCCATGATCAGATGACATACACAATGAGGACATCAAAATCTGTTACTAGAACACACCCATAGGAACACATATCCCATTATGAAAACAATTCTCCATATTTAAGATTCATAATAGAGAAATTATTTATACTTAAAATATAGTTATATTAACATGGAAATAACAATTTCCATTATCTAAGGCATGCAGTTAATATTTTTTTTCTATTTTAAAGATCTGTCCATTTACACAAGAACTGGGTACAGGCCAGAGGCACCGGAGGGCGAGAGAACCCACCAGAGAGAGAGGGGAGCAGAACAGGCAGACAGACCAAAGACACTGCTGAGGGGAGCAGCGGGTGAGGCAGGAGAGGTCCGCCATGCCATGTGGGCCTCTCCCTGGCCAGCCGGGAATTGAACTGGCGCTGCAGAGGCCATGGACAGCCCCACAGAGCAGCACCCAACCCGCCATGCCACCAGGGAAGCCCTGTAGTTAATATTTTTAATGTAATTGGTAAGACAATTTTGATATTGTTGTCTTTTTTTTTAAAAAAAGATTTATTTATTTATTTATACAAGCACTGGGTACAGTCAGAAGCGCAGGAGGGTGAGAGAATTCACCAGAGCCAGAGCAGGGAACAGAACATGCAGACTGACGAAATACACTGCTGAGGGGAGCAGCGGGCGCAGCAGGAGAGGTCTGTCGCACCATGTGGGACCCTCCCCAGCGGCCGGGGATCGAACTGGTGCTACAGAGGCTGCGGGCAGCTTCACAGCCCAGCGCTCAACCACTGTGCCACCAGGAAGGTCCGATATTGTTGTTTTGATGATAGGGTTTTTTTTCCATATAAAGTCTTTGTCAGCTGTTTTAGTGTTCCAGGACCAGACTGGGTTATTTGGTAGGTTGTACCTGACTTTTGATTGAGGATGGTGAACACATACACATTTACCTTCTCTCAGTCTCTAAGACCGCCTGAAATGTCAGCAAAAGTGCACCCATGGGACTTCATCTATGATATAAACAACCATGGTGGGAGTATACTAGTAGATAAGGGATTTGACAAATCCTGGAAATCTGAAGGTAGATGCACATGTGCTACAGTAGAGCTGAGAGCCAATTTGCCCTGCAAAATCTCAGCAAAGCAGCACATACACAGCTGCTTGGTAAGGGCAACAATAGTCAGTGAGATTGATTAAATAAGTCCCCCCCCCCCAAGATTTATTTATTTATTTATTTATACATTTATACAAGCACTGGGTACAGTCAGAAGCGCGGGAGGGCAAGAGAATTCAACAGAGCCAGAGGGGGGAACAGAACAGGAAGACTGACAAAGTACACTGCTGAGGGGAGCAGCGGGCGGCAGGAGAGGTCTGCACGCCATGTGGGACCCTCCTCCGGTGGCTGGGGAGCAGCCGGGGATGGAACCGGCACTACAGAGGCTGCGGTCAGCTTCACAACCCAGGACTCAACCACTGCACCACGGGGGAGGCCTGATTAAATAAGTTTTTTAAAGAACAGTCCAGCTGACTGCTGCTACTGTAATCCACCACAAAAATATGAAACCATGTGTCCACAGGATTAAAAAAGAGAATCGTTACAGAAAGAAACTGAAAGATCTTCATGGCCAGGTCTTAGTTAAAAGACCTAAAGTTAAGTGTGGGAGGCAGGTCCCCCTGGAACACAGTCCTTCTGTCTGGGGGAGGGGATTGTAAATTTGTCCTCTTGCCTCTCACTATATACACTTAAAGTAAGGTCTATCAACTTACTGCCTTGCTTACTCTATAGAGGGCTTGAAGTCAGGGTTTCCACAAAGGGAGAGAGAAAATATAACCACAAATCCATGCCAGCTTTCAATTGCATCCCAACTAGTCTTTTTCTAAATATAAAGGGATAACCAAGACTTAAAGTGTTACAATGCAGGGAGAAGGGCACACCACCAGTTAAAAAAGAACAGGATCAAGGGCCTCCCCGGTGGCTCAGCGGTTGAGCGCTGGGTTGCGAAGCTGCCCACAGCCTCTGCAGCGCTGGTTCAATCCCCAGCCACCGGGTGAGGGTCCCACATGGCATGCAGACCTCTCCTGCCACCCGCTGCTCCCCTCAGCAGTGTATTTTGTCAGTCTGCCTGCTCTGCTCTCCGCTCTGACTCTGGTGAATTCTCTCACCCTCCTACGCTTCTGACTGTATCCAGTGCTTGTATAAATAAATAAATAAATCTAAAAAAAAAAAAAAAAAGAGCAGGATCAAGATGAACAGAGATAATAATGCAGGGAACAAAAGAAATTTCTGAAAGATTCTAATAAGTAACTCAATGGACATTTGCTAATTACCAACAGCAAGCATTTGTAATTTCTGCATTAATAAGACAAAAATAACTTACAATGATACAACAGAGGTCAGAGAACAAGAAAGGTTCTTGGAAATTAAAAATGATTATGGACTAAAGAAACACATCAAAAGAACTGAAAAATAAATTCAAAGATACCTTTCAGAAAGCAAAGGAGACAATCAAATGACCAGGAAATATAAAATTAAATTTGAGTACAGTGCCCTAATAGCCAGGCAGCCAACAGAAATGTCATGAAGATCAGTAAAGAAAAGAGAAGGAGTAGGGCCTCCCTGGTGACGCAAGGCATTAAGACACAACCTATGAAGCTATCTGCAGCCACTGCAGCATGAGTTTGATCCCCAGCCAGGGAACAACCCACATGGTGCAGCGGACCTCTCCTGACTCACCCGCTGCTCCCCTCAGCAGTGTATTTCAGTCAATCTGCCTGTTCTGCTCCCCATTCTGTCTCTGGTGAATCCTCTCACTCCCCACAACTCTGACCTGTACCCCAGTTCTTATATGCATAAATAAATAAATCTTCAAAAAAGAGAGAAAGAAGAAGGAAATAACCAAAGAAATAACAGAAGAAAACTTCCCAGCTAAAGACTGAAATGGTTTACCCAATTCTGGGCAATGAATAAATAAAAATAGCCCACAAAGGGCCTCCCCAGTGGCGCAGTGGTTGAGTGCTGAGTTGCCAAGCTGCCCGCAGCCTCTGCAGCGCAGATTCAATCCCTGGCTGCTCCCCGGCCACTGGAGGAGGGTCCCACAAGGCGCACAGACCTCTCCTGCTGCTTGCTGCTCCCCTCAGCAGTGTACTTCCGTCCTTCTGCCTGCTCTGCTCCCCGCTCTGGCCCTGGTGAATTCTCTCACCCTCCCGCGCTTCTAACTGTACCCAGTGCTTGTATATATAAATAAATCTTAAAAAAAAAAAAAAAAGCCCACAAAAAGGTACATCTTTGTGAAATCTCAGATCAAGTAGATATCTGAAGTTTTCAAAGAAGTAAACAAAGAGTATCTATTAAGAAATGAGAACTAGATTGGCATCATGGTTCTCATCAGAGAAACTCCATTCTGAAAAGACTGATATTACTGTAAGCAAAGCAAGTCTTTGTCCAGGATATTGAAATCATCTGTTCCCTGGATAAAGTCAAACAAGAAAAAAAGCCACAAAAGTACTTAGTGTTTAATTAGATAAAATACAATTGTTGGGGGAAAGGATGCCCTAAATGAACTTCACAAATGCAGGTTTTATGGACTTCACCCCTACTCCAGACCAGAGATCTCCAAGACACCAAGAACTACAAATCCCATAATGTCATCATCAACAAAGGAGGACTGCTGGGAACTGAGGGTAGAGTTAAGCAGCCATGTTTAGTATATAACCAGACATATGGGCCTTGGGGGTGGGGGGGTCTCTTGGCTTTTCGCTGGCTCTCAGTGTGCTACTGGGATTCCAGCTCAGCAGAACTGGTAGGAAACATTCACCAATTTATCTCCCTCTCTTTCTCCCTGAGTTATTCATTTCTTCATTTCTCCTTCTTTTGTAAAGAAACCCTTTATTAACCCTTTTTGTGTGTGCCTACAGTTGAGTCTCATTATAAGTCCCTTTTAAGCACAAAGGTGAGGACCCACAGTCAGGCAACCCATATCATATTGGGGTTGCCCTGTAACAGTTTGGCGCACAATGTGGTTCCCTGTAACAAAACCATTCAAGACAAATCTAAAATGTACCATGGTCGAAGTAACATTTTTTTAAAAACACACCATTCAGAACGAATCTAAAATGTACCATGGTCGAAGTAACATTTTTTTAAAAACACGTCATCATTTTTAAAGTGATATGTAACAACACAGTCAACTAGTAATTCCCAGTAGTAACTGCAGAGTTTAACTGGTCTGCACTGTCCCCTGTAGCCAACTTAACTTGCATGACTTCAAATCCAGGAATAATTTTCATTCTGGCATTATTTGAGAAAAAGTATTATCTAGCAAAGACAATGCTCAAAATGAGGCTATTTTTAAGGTAAACTTTTAGAGAAACAACAAACATACAGAGAAGAGCAAAAATCACAAGTAATGTGCATGAATCATCACCACGATTTTAACCAGCACCCAGATAAAGAAAATGGTTATTCTTCAATAGCAAAATTCAGAGTCTCTTCAAGAGGTTCTGGGACAGCTGAATACCCACATGCAAAAAATTAAAGTTAGATTCTTACTTCAGACTATATATAAAAGGAAACTAAAAATGTATCAAAGCTTAAACATAAACTGTAAAACTCTTAGAAGAAAACACAGGCATAAATCTTCATGACCTTGAATTCTTAGATATGACTTAAAAGCTCAATACACTAAAAAAATAAGGTAAACTGGACTTCACCAAATTTAAAAATTTTGTGCTTCAAAGAACATTATAAAGAGAGTGAAAGGATAACCCACAGAAAAGGAAGGAGTATTTGCAAAATCATACATCTGGTAAGAGTCTAGTATCAAGGATACTCTCAAGAACAAAAAGACAAACATTCCAATTTAAAAATAGACAAACCTAAAGTGAATACAATGTTATATGTTAATTATCATCTCAATTTAAAAATAAAATTTTAAAAAATAGACAAAGATCTTAAATAGACATTTCTGAAAGAGATATATAAATATTCAACCTGCTCAAAAAAGATGCTCAACATAATTAGCAATAAGAGAAACACAAATCAAAACCACAACGAGATACCGCGCACACTAAGACAGCAAGGATCAAAAGACAGGTAAGTGTTGGTGAGGATGGAGAATAAAATGAACTATTGTATAGTGTTGGTGGGAATGTAAAAAGGTACAACTCCTGTAGAAGTTTGGTGGTTCCTCAATAAATTAAGATTACCATAGGACCCATAATTCTACTCCAAGAGAGAATTACAACATAAGTCCAAATGGTAATTGTGGCACAATGTTGTGAATATATTTAATGCCACTTAATTAAAATGGTAAACTCTGTATATGTATTTTGTCTCAACAAAAAGCACCGAGTTGCACCAGGGAGGTATTCCACAGTCATTGCCTATCTAATGTGCAGCGTGGTTTTGGTTAATCCCAGCCTCCAGGGGTGGCGGATTTTGTCCTGAACAAACACGGTTCCTTGGATTTAGCAGCATTCTCTAGCTCTTCCACTTGAGGATTATGTACATAGAGTAAGCAATTATATTTCTTCCCTCTGTATGCTACATCATACATATGGCTAGAAACCTCTCAAGGAAGTACTCGGTTGCTTTCTGCCAGTCACCAGAAAGGCTGCTTCATACTATGCCAATCAATCAAAGTTGAAGAACAAAAGTAACAAAAGGCTGCTACTTAAGACTTAGGTTGGGAGGTGGTGGTAAGGAGATAATTCATTTGACTATGATAAGACAATCACAAATATAATACAATAAAGCATTATAATATTCTGAAATCACGTACTTATTCTAGACCAGTTTCTCAACTTTGACACTATTAAGTTCTTGGAGAGAACAATTCTTTGTTGGTGGGAAGGGCTGTTTTGTGTGCTGTAGGCTGGTTAGCAGCCCACCTCCGGCCTTCACGTCAGTCGCATTCCCCAGTTGTGACAATCAAAAATGTCTTCAGACAGGACAAAATAACCCTTTGTAGAGAATCACTGTTTTATACTAAAATATTGAACATCTTACCTAACATTAACTTATGTAAATTGATGATGGACTGGGCTGGGAAATGAAAGATGACCCATCGGCTATGGGTCAACTTCATAAAAGCAATATGTTTAGAAAAGGGATGTAGGAAATTCTCAAAAGTATGTTCCCAGCACCAGAACAATGGCCTTTTACTCAAACTAAGGGAAGCTGGATTAAAAGAGCAAGCACCTCATGGCAAATGTAAGGCCATTCTTCTACTTATTTAGTTCCCTTGTGTATCAAGAGAGCTCAAAGACCAGCGGAAAAATTGGTCCCTGCTCTCCACACGCTGGATTACTATCATGTCTGCCCTCGGGATAAAGGCAGCTATTCAGACATTGCCAGGAAATAAAGAAAGGACTGCCTACCTGAGAGTCCCGTTCTCTCCTTTGTCCAGGCTGGTGAACCGGCTGTAGAGGCGGGTGATCTGACTGTGGGAAACTGAAGAACACAAAATGAGCCCCAGTTGGAGAAGTACTCCACTCAAACTGAACCCGAATGTAGCCCTTTAGAAGCCAGTTTAGCATCAGACTTCAAAGTGCATAAAATGGGGTGATGTCTCAACTTTGACTCATCTCTAGAGTGTGAAAACAGAAAGGTTAAAAGTTAAAGAATGAAAGGAGTCAGAAAATAAACTAAATGAGAGTTATAAAAATGGACTCTCAGGAGTGAAGTCTAGGTTTAATTAATTGTCTAGAGGTTAAGATTTAACAAAACAAAGCAGAATTTAGTTTAAGATGAAATTGTGAAACTTTCACCTTTCAGTGCTGACTCAGAGGTTATGAAAATGCATTCTTTGATTAAAATCACATACATATTATTCGGGTTAATGTTTTAGGCTGGCTCTAGTGGATAGGTACTAAATTAAAGGTGGGACACATCAAATATTCTATTTTCAAAAACTGGTTTGTCCTGTCCCAAGCAGTAGCAGCTTTGCCATTTCTCTCATGACTGACCACACAGTCAGACAAAAGATGACCACTGCCTCTGTGAATAAGGGCTACTGAGTTTTACTGAGGAACAGGCTGCAAGAAGGCAAACTGGACAGTTCGTAACACGGTCAAGTTATCACCAGATGACATCTACAAGAAAGCTGTTTTGCTTCTCATTTTGAATTAACCTAGGTACAAGTTGACAATTAAAATGAGGTAATAACTTTGAAAATACAAAAAGGAACTTGTGAGAAGTAGCCCAGTCTCCTCATCAAAAAGAGGCAGGAGGGGGAAAAATGAGTTATCAAAGGAGAAAAGACAACAGCTAAAAAGGGTGCAGCAAGTATGGACTTCGTCCTAGGCTGTACCTTGAAGGATTTAAAGGGGTGGCCCAAAGCGTTCTGATAGTTGCCCTCCCCCCAAAGTTTATGAAACAAAAATCTGCTTGTAATCTTAGGAACAGTGGGATAAAGTAAACAGGGGCACAGCGGAGAAGCTGGAAGCCAGTGGCCCTGAACTGGGGTGAGCACTGAGGTGCGAGGTGTGGCTGGGAGTCTTCAGCATCAGTGTGGAAAGCAGCTCTGCTCTGCACCTGTGCTTCAAGGTGGGCAGAAGCTCCAAGGCTCTCATTCTGAGGATGAAGACTCACTCTCAGCCAGGCCAGAGCCAGCAGTGGTCCAGACACTGAGGAAGAAGCTGTGGACCTTTCTGGCAGTCAGGAGGGTGAGAACAGCATGATGTAAAGAGTGCAGCCTTGTGAGGATCAGGCTGGCAGAGTCCAATCCCATTCACAGCACTGCGGCTTCCCAGAAAGGGTGAGTGAATCGGGATTGTAGAGTGAACTGAGAGGCCAAGGGAAAGTTTCTGCACACGGCAAGTCCTGCAGGTCAGCTACTATCATCATCACCCTTAAACTGTAAGCCTGAAGGTACAGTATTCCTGCTGCCCTAATTGGCTCTGTTAGCCACAATCAGCATTTCTTCAGGAACCTGACCTGTTTACCCTGGCTCAAAGGCTGGGCCTCAAAGGCTGCTGGAGAACTACAGTTATCTTTAGGTTAACAAAAATAAATCAGTTAAAGACTGACTAAGTTTCCCAAAAGATGTTTTGAAAAAACAAAATTTGTTCATAATCTCAATAGCATTTTCATTTCTTCATATACCATCTGTTATCAGTCATTTGTACACTTCATACAGTTGTAATATCTTCCTTTTGTTAATTCATAATTTCTCTGTATTTCTTTGGCATCCATTTAAAAACTGCATATTTAGTTTACTGGATCAGTTTTTAGTACTTAGATATTATATACTTCAGATTACTTTCCTCAACAAGAAATGTATTCAATTTTTATTTTCTAATACTTTTTTTTAATTTGAGAAAATAATCTATGTACAGGTTGAAAATGCAGCTAGACAAGAGTACCCAACGAAAACTCTACCAATTTCCAGTGTCTCCCTTGCCAAAGGCAAACTATTACAGTTTCTTGTAAATATTTGTAAAAATTCCCTGGGTCTATATATAAGTACATATATCAACTTAAACAATTTTTTAAAGATTTATTTATTTATTTATGCATACAAGAACTGGGGTATAGGCTAGAGGTACAGGGGGGTGAGAGGATTCACCAGAAACAGAGAGGGGAGCAGAACAGGTGGATCTACTGAAATTTACTGCTAAGGGGAGCAGCGGGCGAGACAGGAGAGGTCTGCTGCGACATATGTGGGTTAGCTCTCTGGCCGGGGATGGAACTTGGCTGTCGTGATAGCACTGAGACTTAATCCCTAGGCCACCAAGGAGGCCCCAACAATTTAAACAATTTTAGAATTGCTATCATCCAGTCTAACTCCTTTGAAAAATGAGCCATCAGATATCTTTGTAGTCTATATCATCATCTGAAAACACTGGGCACAGAAACCTCTTATAGCATGATTTTTGAAGTCCTGCAAAAAAGTACAGGTATGTCATTTCACCAATTACTTCAGGAAATAATGACCAGTTTATGGCTGCCTACATGCACGATTTGCCAACATATCAAAAAATAACAAACAAACATGTAAATAGTCAAACTGAAGCGAAAATACATTGTTGAGCCAAAGAATATAATAAAAATTCCAGCAGATCTTCCAGCCCAGATGCACTGCTCCAACGCAGGCATAATCAACAAGTTTGCTTACTTAATGCTCCTTCCCTTTCAAGATTCATGGCCAGGGCCTCAGCACTCTTATCTACAAGGTCAGCAGTCGGCCAAGCTGGTCTGTCTCTCCAAGGCCATCCCTGAATGCTTGCATCTGTCCCCCCTTGCCTTGCCCCCCTTGTCTGGGGACTTTGCCGCAAATGGTTGTGCCTGCTGAAAAATGAAGCTATCAATGTAACAGATATGGAGACAGCTATATATAAAAGGAACCCTTGGTCTTTAAACTGGTGCTCAGACCTTACGGGACTACCCAGGTCTGGGACCTCATGCATGAGTAATAAAGCTTCTCCTGACCTCACCATTCCTGAAGTACCGCTTGTTCTTCCCCTGCCTGGGTAAAAGGCTAGAAATCATTTCTACAACAAAACAACCATAAAACTACCATTTTCCAGGGCTAACTGGACTATATGGAAACCAGTGGAGAAATGCACAACCAAACACCAACTTTAAAAACACAACTCAATATGGTCATATCTCAATCCACCTTCTAAATTTCAAAACTAATATTGTAATGATACTGTTACCAAGTCTTTGTTTTTAAAAATCTTTAAAAAAAAAAAAAAAAACCCTTCAATTTAGATGCTAAACTTACAATCACAAATTCTAAAGCATACAGTTCAAAGCAAGTTCAAGGAGCAGAAAGTTACCAGAAGCTCTGTTCCAGCAAACAGTTTCCACCAGGTTCTAAACTAGCAGGACAGGTTCCCCAAACCTGCGCCATTCTTGGTAGCCCAAAGGAAGTCTCAGGAGTTAACAATTGCTCTCAGAAAAGGCCATGCACATGGACATGTCTTGAATGAATCTATATTTTCCTCCAATGACAGGCAAATAATTATTTTATATTACCGCAATATTACTTAAAAGGCCCTGTTAATCTTAACTACAAACATACCTATCATTACTACGTCATTCTCAGAGTTGGAAGGCATTTCAGAGCAGTGTCAAGCCCCAAGGAGGAATTACAGAGGGATGAATAAAAACCAAAAGGCAGTAAGAAAAAATTTATTTTGCCCTTGCCCTTAGCCTAAATCTTAATAGTAAATAATAGATTGATAATCTGGTAAAATATACAAGTGTAACCAAAGGTAACTCTAAATAAAAGATAAAGCCTGCACCTCCTGAAACACTCTACAACCCCAAAACTTCCCCTGCTTCTCCTAACCAAATGACTTCAAGAGTTTGCCTCTTTTAGTGAAACTATAGACTAAGAGACTTAAAAGACATTAAAAAAAAAATTACCTCCTTATAATTAGGGAAATTTTAATATGGACCAAATAGAAGATAATGTTATAGAATTATTGTTACCTTCTTAGCATGGTAACAGCGTTGTGGTTATGTAAGAGAAACCCCTGTTCACAGGATTCATGCACCGGTATTGAGGGGTGAAGAGTTTTGCCATCTGCAACTTTCAAATAGTTCATAAAAAAAAAATATGAACAGAGCAAATATAGCAAAAAATAGCTGTTGAATTTAAGGTGGAGGGTTATGGATGTTCATTACACTATTTTAACTTTTCTATATATTTGAAAATTTTCATCATAAAAAGTTAGGAGAGGGCCTCCCTGATGTCACAGGGGTTAAAGACAGCGCTATCAGGCTATTGCCAGTCACAGCAGTTTAAGTTCCATGAGTTCGAGCCCCCGCTGGCCAGGGAGTAACCCACATGGCACAGCAGACCTCTCCTGTCTTGCCCTCTGCTCCCCTCAGCAGTGTATTTAAGTAGATCTGCCTGTTTTGCTTCCCACTCTCTCTGGTGAATCCTTTCACCTACCCCCACCTTTGGCTTACACCCCAGTTCTTGTATGCATAAATAAATAAATCTTTAAAAGAAAAAGTTGGGAGGGAAAAGAGCTTTCTGAATCATTTAATACAAACCAGTTAAAAGTGCTCATTATCTGTGCATTTCCATTTCACTAGAAGCCAGAAGGCAAGTAGTTTCAGGACCTTCAGGCACTATGGCATGCCAGGTAGGTAAGGACCATGAAGGGGATCCAACATTTTGAGGCAGTAGCAGCCTGAAGTTGAATTTCCATTTACATGCTGTCCACAAAAAAAAAAAAAAAAAAAAAACCAAACACTAAAACCCCACACTAGTTCTAATATCACTACACTCTTTCAAACAAACAAAATCTTACCAGCCTGTAAGACTTACTTTGCAAACCTGTTCAACACCCTCTCCATACCACATGACACACACCAGAAGCTAAAGACTAAAAACAAATAAATCTGCATTCACTATTACTCAAATGGCATGAATCATTTCTCACAGATTAAGTGCTTCTTATTAAAAAAAAAAAAAAAAGTTTTAGGGCCTCCCTGGTGGTGCAAGGGGTTAAGTCTCAGCACTATCAAGCTATCACCAGCCACTGCAGTGTAAGTTCTATCCTGGGCTAGGGAGCTGACACACATGGCACAGCAGACCTCTCCTGTCTGGCCCGCTGCTCCCCTCAGCAGTACATTTCAGTAGATCCGCCTGTTCTGCTCCCCACTCTGTCTCTGGTGAATCTTCTCCCCTCCTACACCTCTGGCCTATACCCCGGGTTGTGTATGCATATATAAATAAAAATAAATCTTTAAAATAAAAACCATATATAAATAAAAGCAAACCTTTAAAATAAAATAAAAATAAAAGGTTTTAAAGAATTCAACTTAATGCTATGCTAAGTCAACTAAGAGCAGAGATTACAGAAACTTCCAAGACACATAGGACCTTTCCCCTACAGACATTTACTCAAATGAGCTTTAACTTATGGACATGCTTAAATGTGAAAAGCAGTAGTACAAAGACAATACAGCAAATGTTTTCTGCCCCTTCAAAGGGTTTTTAGACAATGTTCTTTAAACTATTAGAGGAAACATCAGTAGTTCTACTCTTTTAAAAGTTTTATCTCCTCAGTACTGGAAAAACAACGTCTGTACTCAATTTCTAATCCAATGCCACTGAAAATAGTAAGAGCATAAAATGCTGTCACCTGCCCAGTTATATATAGTGGGACAGTTTTATAACTTAACACATGCAAATGTATTTTCCCAATAAGATGACTGTTATCCATGGTTCACAATAATAATAGCTAACACACATCTGGCACTGATTATATACTACTCATTATTGTAAGTAGTTTACATAATTTTTCTCATTTAGTGCTTCATAAGAATCCTATAAAGTACTATTATTCCCATCTGCAGATGATAAAAATGGAGGCTTACAGATAATTTTTACCTAGAAATACTTTTTCCAAACCCTTAGAGATGACATTTCAAGTAACAGCTAAGTTAATCACATATGAACTCCAATAGATTTAGACTTACAAATGATATATAATCATTAAAGGGTCTGGGAGAGCTCTCCTAGAGCAGAGAACTAAGGGTGCCTGTCTGATGAGTATAGTAACAACACCCGAAAGGGTGTGATCCTATACTGCTGACTCACACAGTGTTGTAAACCAATGGTACCTCAATAAAAAATAAAATAGAAAAAAATTGTATACATTAGCATATAAAAAGACAATGAATATTAGAAAAATGAATGAGTTGCTGACTCTGGAGTCAATAAAACATCAACTGCAAAAAAAAAAAATAATAATACAATCACTAAGTCCAATGCAAAGCTTTCATATTGAATATAAAGTTAGTTTTCCTCAATTATGCTACATTTTTTCACGGGTGAAGGAAACAGTTAAAGTAATACTTTTTCTTAGTGTTTCTGTAGATAGCTCCCCAAACTTTTTTTTTAAGATTTATTTATTTATGTATACCAGAGCTGGGGTGCAGGCTGGAGGAGGGGGGGGGCAACGATGAGAGGATTCACCAGAGACAGAGTGGGGAGCAGAACAAGCAGATCTACTGAAATACACTGCTGAGGGGAGCAGTGTGCAAGACAGAAGAGGTCTGCTGTGCCATGTGGGTTACCTCCCTGGTCGGGATGGAATTCCTGATACAGTGGCTGCAGATAGATTCATAGTGAAGCGACTTAACCCCTTACTCCACCAGGAGCAAAAACTCTTAATAAATGAATACTTTAAAAAAAAACTCCTTTAAAAATAACATAACTCTGCTGAGGGGCACTAACTGTATAAACTGATGGCTCAACTCTCTGAGGATGGTAGAATGACTCTGTAGCAGGCTGTGGGGAAATAGCTCATAGAAGCCAATCAAAATGCCCTCCTTTTTCTCCATTCAAATTGGTCCATGCATGCACCAAAGCCCAATTCCTGGCCTCCACAAGGCTGGACCACAAGGATTCTGTCTTGAAGTCTTAGGGCAGATGCCACACAATTTTAGCTATCTTATATCATGCTGTTAATCCTAACTCTTGTAGGTTTATCTCCATGATCAGGCTGTGGGTGTACTGTCACCATCTGCTCTGAGTATCTAGCAAACTTCTGGATATAGACGCCGTAAAAATTCAATTAAGTTTTTGTTTCATTAGATTTTCTAGCTCAGTATATACACTTGCACTGGCTGGGGTTGAGGATCTCCCTTAGGCTTATAGTAACTTTTCAGCAACTAGGAAAACAGTTCCTCCAGGAGTACTTAGTTCTGCTTGCCACAAGTCACACAATAATATAACCCAGAATCCTATGGCAACCCAAGCCTTTTACATTGGTCAAAGGAAATACACCAGAATAGGATTACAGCTCCCTTTGTCATGAGGCAAAAATGAGCATTTCCCCATCTTCACTATGGTGTATACTTCCTCATTGAGATATTTTTATTTTAATCATGAATATATATGTGGCCATGGCATCAAAATGTAATTAAAACCTTGCTGAGGGCCTCCCTGGTGGTGGAAGGGGCTAAGTCTCAGCACTATAAAGCTACCTGCAGCGACTCAGCATGAGTTCCATCCCTGGCAAGGGAGTTGACCCACATGGCACAGCAGACCTCTCATCTTGCCCAACACTCCCCTCAGCAGTGTATTTCAGTAGATCTGCCTGTTCTGCTCCCCACTCTGTCTCTGGTGAATCCTCTCATACACACTCTCTTCATCTCCCCAGGGCTAGACTAAGCGCTCTTACACGCATAAATAAATACATAAATACATAAAATAAATCTAAAAAAAAGCTTGCTGAATCCAAACTGCCTATATTTCTACTCTCAGGAGTCAGGAAAAAAAATCACAAAACGACCAGAAGGTCAAGTTGCCAAACAAGTACTGCATACTATAAACAGCTAACTACTTTCTGTTATTCACGCAAAATCAGGAAAAGGACTATATTAATAGATAGTAAACTCATCATCATTAAAAGTCTTTATGAAGAGGTTTAATCACCGTAAGTTAGGGATGCTAAAAGCAGTAAACCAATCTGACAAGAGGTGGGACCAGATTAATGTCCCTTCTAACTTGAAGATTCTAAAAGTTGACATTGTCATAAGTGCAGGACAGTCATTTGATTTAACTCAGGCCACCACTGCCTGAATCACTCTTAGTTCCCCTAGCACCTTTCAATATTACCTGCATATGGGCCACTATTCTGATACCTGCTAGGTATCACAAAGAGACAGAGCTCAAATGCTGACATAACTCATTTAAAACACAAGAGGCACAATGGATTAATAAGGAGAGAAAATATCATATGCATTATCAAGGGTTAGACAGTGTATAATGGCATTTCGCAGAACCTCTACATTCCTAAAGCCATGTTGCCCATTTTGTTCAGGGGCATGAGGCTGAACCATAAAAAAAAAATTCGTTTCTAGGGTCTCCCTGGTGGCACAAGGGGTTAAGTCTCACCACTGTGAAGCTATCAGCAGCCACTGCAGCATGAGTTCCATCCCTGGCCAGGGAGCTAACCCACATGGTCCAGGGGACATCTCCTGCCTTGCTATCTGCTCCCCTCAGCAGTGTCCTTCAGTCAATCGCCAGTTCTGCTCCCCATTCAGTCTCTGGTGAACACTCTTAGCCCTCCTCCCCAACTCTGGCCTACACCCCAACTCTTGTATGCATAAATTTTAAAAAAATCTTAAAAAAAATTCTCTCCTAGCACAAATCCACACTGAGATTTTTGGAACTCATCTAATTTCTACAGAAGCTGCATAAAGTACACCAGAATAGCATAAATCAGTGTATCTGCTATTAGAGTAAGAATCCTCCATGTAAGCAAAAATCGTGGCCTGAGTCTCCGTGGTTTTTCTCCACAGGTTCCGGATGAAAAAGTCTCAGACCTCAAGGGTCCTGATTCTTGAAAGGCCTCCCATCACCAAGCCATGCCTTCCAAAGTCTACTACAAGACTTGTGGTAAAAGCCACAAGCTCTTGCTGCAGTTGTGGTCGTGATTTCCCACAGTTGTCAGTGGCTTTAAGTCCTTAAACGTCACAGGAACGGATGTTTTCTGTAGCAGCCATCCAGAGCCCCTGACTTTGTGGTTAGTGTGAGGAAGGGAAATAAAGGCACTCCCGAGAGGGGGGAAGACCAGAGAGCCGAGTCCCTGCCTGAGGGGTGGTCACGACTCCCCCCTTTGAGGGAAGGAAGCCCCACACGGAATAGCCCTCCAGTCCCTCACCTCTAAGCTCCAGCACAGGGACTGCCCAGGATGCGCACAGGACCCCCCAAAACCTCTGGGCGCCCCAGCTCCAGACCTCAGCGACAGCCTGGCTCGCTGCGGAGGCCACCGGCGGCGCCCGGCCGCGCTCCCACCCCCTACCCCAACTCACAGCCAGTCTCCTTCTTTATCTCCTCGAGCTCTTCGTCCCTCAACAACGTGGAGGCCCGAGACCCCATCGCCGAGCCGGGAGCGCCTCCGGGAGCAGCAGCGCCAAAATCGACCGCGGCGGCGGGAGGGAGGGAGGAAGGGAGGGGAGAGAGGACCAGGGGTCAAGAAGGGAGAGGGCACTGTTTCCACTGCGGACCGGAGAGCGAACCCGGGGGCGGAGCGCGGGGGTGGGCGGCCCCACGATTAGCCAATCAGGAGCTAGGAAACGCCCTACGTGGAACCTAACGTCGCCGCTGCTAACTCCAGCCCCCGAATGAATCAGCCCCGGGCTGGCACGGTCTTGCGAAAGACAGGCCCCGCCCCCGGAACCGTGATGCCACCGGACTTAAAGGGGCGATGTCCTCGACCCTCCGGGGCCAGCGAGCGCAATTAAAAGGGCAACGCCGTCGACACGCTGTTTACCACCAAAAAACGCGCGGCCGGCAACATGGCCGACCCTTTCCTCACAGACCTTTGACCCTGGGCCTCCCACCCACCAGGTGAACGGGTGGTAGAGAGAAACACAAATAAGTGGGGGAACCCTTGGGTGTGTCCCCTGGGAGCTGCCTGCCGGGAACGGCGCCGCCTCTTTGCTGGTCGAACTCGCTCCTCCGGGCCGCAGCGGGCGCTCGGGAGCCGGCGCGCCGCTCGGGAAGCCCCGGGGCTCGCGGCCTCGCCTCAGCCCGGCCGGCGGCGGCGCGGCGAGTCGGGGGCTCCGCGCGCTTTTCTCTGGTTTGCTTTGGGGATTTTGATAACCGCCACCGCGGGCTGGGGGCGCCCCAGAGTTCTTAGTTCAAAGAGCGAAGCCCGGAAAACGCACCTTTTTTCACCTTTTGGCTAAAATTGGAACAGGATTCCCCAAACTTCCTTTGGTGGAAAAAAAAAAAAAAACCCAGCCCCAACGGCCGAGGAGTGTGAATTCCTGGCGTAGGACCCGCGGTTTATTCAAAGTTTATTTTGTCTTAAAAATGAGGAATTTGCACTTTGTTTTGCGGCCTGCTTTTCACTCGTTGGAAATGTTTAACGCCACCTGTTAGATTGTTCCACCCCGGCAGCCAGGGCTCCTCCTGTGGCTTCACCTGCCCCGACATGCCCTCCCTGCCGGCCGAGGGTTACTTTGAACGGAACTGCTTTCCGAGGTGGAAGAACCAAAGTCTGGCCCCTATAACTAAGCGCGATGGAAGCCGCCCGAGTCCATTTAATTTTTAGCTTTTACCTAAGGTTCTGACCGCTAAGCCTGAGGCCCAGGCGCTAGTCTCCCTTAGTGGTGTTTGTGATTGACCTGCCCTTGTTTGACCTAGTGATGTGCTTTCCTATGCAGAGCGTGAAATTCTGGATATGCCGGTCTAGAAGCCTCAGGAGCTGCTTTTATCTTGTGAATGTGGGTATGATAGAAAAACCTTGAGGTCAGCGATATGAGTATCCCTTTTTGGGGAAGAAAAAAAAAGATTTTATTTTATTTATGCAAGAGCTGCAGTGTGGGCCAGAGGCAGGGAGTGAGAGGATTTAAGAGACAGAGTGGGGAGCAGAACAGGAGGATTTTCTGAAATACACTGCTGAGGGGAGTAGCAGGTGAGACCGGAGAGGTCTGATGTGCATGTGGGTTAGCTCCCAGGCTGGGAATCAAACTTGTGCTGCAGATAGCTTCATAATGCGGAGACTTAACCCCTTGCACCACCAGGGAGGCCCTGAGTGTCCCTTTTTTGAGTTTGCCTTGAAGCTCTTTTCTAGATCTGACTTTGCTCTTTCCTTCCTAATCTTGAATCTTACCTTTTGATCTGTCCTCAATCTAAGCTTTCTTTGCTTTGTGTTCAATTTTTTTTCTGATTCATTTTAACATTTCCAAAATGTCTTTATTGTACAACATTTCACAAACTTGTATTGCTTATGTATCTTATTGAACTATAATTTTTTGCCTCTGTAAAGGACTGGTTTTTCCAGTTTTGTCCTCTTTTGTTTTTGTAAAGTTTTTGCCTGTTGGATTAACTTGAACAAAAAATGATTTTCTCGGGCACTCTATTGACTTGCTTTATGTTCTCTCTGGATGCACAACACTTGGTCTGGCACTGGGCCACACACCTTTTTTTGCTAGGTGCCTGGTTTAAGTTAAGCTGGTTCCGTTATCTTCTAGCTGTGTGATTTTGAGCAGGTGTCTTAAATCTTTAAGCCTCATTTCCTACAATGTAAACTAGATAATGGTAGTTGTGAGCAAGAGATAATAACAGATCTTAAAATACCAAAATAAATGCATTTTTTTCCTGTGTAAAAATGCTATTTAACTGCTAACCTTTTTCCTTTTATATTAAGCCTGTTACTTCATCGATGTTTTATAGATAAATTACAAAATTCATTGGTTGACTATTCCTAATATGGCACAAGCAAGCAACTTTTAAATTTAAACCACTATAGAGGAACATTTATCTGGGGTTATAAATACAAGGATATTGAAATACAGGGTTGGGGCCTCCCCGGTGGCGCAGCGCTTGAGCGCTGGCTTGCGAAGCTGCCCGCAGCCTCTGCAGCGCTGGTTCGATCCCTGGCTGCTCCCCGGCCACCACCGGAGGAGGGTCCCACATGGCACGCAGTCCTCTCCTGCCGCCCGCTGCTCCCCTCAGCAGTGTACTTCGGTCCTTCTGCCTGCTCTGCTCCCTGCTCTGACTCTGGTGAGTTCTCTCACCCTCCCGAGCTTCTGACTGTGCCCAGTGCGTGTATAAATAAATAAATAAATCTTAAAAAAAAAAAAAAAAAACAGGGTTGTTCTAAAGAGTGCTTTTTAAAAAAGGAGTCCTCTTTTAAATTACATGACTACCCTAAAGAATATGAGCATCTACTATAAATGGTAGTTATCATTATTGGGTTGTTTTTTCCTTACTTTGTACATTTTTGCATTATCATTTTTTTAATAATGTGCATATGTCCTTGCAAAAAACAGTTGAATTTCCCAAAAATAGTATATAGCATGTTGCAGCTTGATTTGTCAGGCTGCGCCTCCCTGCTTGGCCCATTCCTTTAGGTGTGCTCAGGACAAGTTGGAATGTTCATTGCAATGACATGGCAGCTGCCCTGGTAATGCTATAACTCTAAGTCACTTAGACTTTGGTTGGTAGCAGTGTCAAATTCTGGAGATATTAACTCATCTAGAAGAGGCTAAATCCAAAAGAGGTTAGATCCCAGACATTTCTGAGTAAATCGTTTGTGGCAGCATGTGTTGGCAAGTATTTTGATGATATTAAAATTTTTAATTGGCTTATTTAGTTTTTATATTGATGTTAAAAAGTTCTAAAGATGTGCCATTAAAAAGTCTCTGCATGTTCTGCTTGTTCCATTTAACTAAGGAAAGTTTTTTTAAAAGATTTATTTCTATTTTTTTAATCTATGTATTTATGCATATAAGAACTGGAGCACAGGCCAGAGGAGCGGGGGTGAGAGTATTCACCAGAGACAGAGTGGGGATCGGAACAGGCATATCCACTGATACACACTGCTGAGGGGAGCAATGGCCATGAGCTGCCCCTTGTGGGTTAGCTCCCTGGCCAGGGATCGAACCCAGTCCATGGTTATGATAGTGCTGTGACTCAACCCCTAGGCCACCAGAGAAGCCTCTAGCTAGGGAAAGTTTATAGACAAATAAGCCAAGCCTACCTTGCCTGGAGTCAATTTTTAGTTTACCATGTATAAGAGTTGGTGTTTGCAGTAATCCTTTTCTCATTATCATTCTAAAAAGATGAATAAAATTTAACTACTCTCATACTTTATTTTTGTTGTTCCTACCAGGTATGGGGAAAGGGAAAATAACCTTATTCTCCAAAATGTATTTTTAAAATCATAGATCTCTTTTCTTTTCAAGTGTTTGGATACTTAAGAAGACTATTTGAAGACTGCTTTTGGAATCAAGTAGAATGGATCCCAGCAGTGACTACCATTTCCTCAACCAGATTTTGTGGAGAAGGGTGAAACTCACATTGGTTTGTGGCATCTTTGAGGGGGTGCTCCAGCATGTGGACCCTAACAAGATTGTTGTCCTAAAAAAAGGTCTTATTCTATTGATTCATTCATTCTTACTCCATTCATTTTGAGAAATGAATAACTGAGTAGGGTGATGGCTCTGGACTCCATTAGCAACAAGAGGGAGGCTTTTTTCCTATTTTAGGAAATGGGTGGGAGGAAGTTTTAGAATGCTGTTTTCCCAGGCAGAGCAACATAGCTGTATATGCTGGCTTGTCCCACTCTATACTTTTATTGACATGATCACAGAGATTTTCAGTATATAAAGTTTTTTTAATTGAGTACTCCTAATTTCTCTCTGTAACACCTTGAAATTAAAAGTAACCATTCCATTAGATAGAATTGCTTTTGGCTTTAACGGACAAATTCACATAGACAGTAAGGGGTTAATTTTTCATTTGCTTAGAGGTAGGCTCCTGTGGAACTGTGATGGCTAAATGATGGCAGGAGGGATGGGGCCCTGTACTTCTGCTCTTCTACCTCAGTGATCATGTTATCTTCAAGCCTCTACACATTTCAACTTCAATTCCTATTCATTCTGAAGGACACATTAGGAAGAGCCAAATGGAATTGCTGCGTAGGGCAAGGTATGGGAGGAAGCACAGAGTTTTCCATGCCCTTTCTGGGTATGCTACCTTCCTAGCTCCTTCATGTGTTTGCAAAGCTGCATGCTCCAATCTGTAGGTTTTTTTTCAGCTAGAATACTGACTCACTTGGATAGTTGTTTTCCTGGCATAATGACATTCAAGTTCACAATTGTGAACTTTGAGATTTGAAGTTAGTGTGATTGCATGCCATATTATAAGTTGAAATAGACTTTTTGGGCTAAAAGGGACTATACAGGCATTTGTGATACTATTCATTCAGTAATCATTTGCTAGTACTTTTATGTCCTAGACCTGGCACTATAGGTACTAGGGATAAAAGTAAGGATTACATTATGCCTGTCTTCAAAAAACTGAAACTAGTAAGAAGACAGATAAATAAGTAGAAAGATACTTCTCTGATTGAGGGAAGCACAAAATGGAAACACAGAGCTTCAACTAATTTAGATCTGGGAGTTTTAGGCCAGTGGGGATGGCCTCCCAGAGGAGAAACTGATGGTAGGACTACATCTGCATGAGTGGGAATGAACTGGATGGAAAAAGAGGGGAGGATTGTTTTAAGCCAGTGATTCTCAAGCTTTGTGCATGAGACTCACCTGGAAGACTTGTTATAATACAGATTGCCCGGCTCCACTCCTAGAATTTCTGATTGTTAAGATCTGGGATGGAACCCCAAGAATTTGCATTTATAAAAGTTTCCAGATGATGCTGATGCTGGGTCCTGGAACCACACCTTAAGAACCATTGTCTCACAGACAATGCAGAAGTAGTGGCATGTATAACAATAGAAAGTTGGTACTTTCAGAATGTGGAAGTAAATTTCAACGTGAAAATGTTGTAAGAGTTAAAGCTGGAGAAGCAGGCATGAGATAGACCAGAAGATGTCATATGTCAGCATTTGGACACAGCTGAAAACTGAGGAACAAAATTTGAAGTGAGAGGCAATGTGAGTTTTCAGGTTCATTCCCTGAAGCCAGTTAGAAACCATGCTCAGCAGCTAGAAACAGTTTCACCATCAGTAATTTAATAAATTAGGAGTTTGTTCTTTTATAAAAGAAGGCAGGCATTCCAGGACTACTGTTGACTCTAAAATAGCACGGAGCCAGGATTCTTCAACTTTTTGCTCAGCTTTAGATCCCAAGGTTATTTCATAGCTGGTGGAGTTACTGACATGAGGAAGAGGAAAGATTAAAGCCCTAGAAGTCCAATAGATTACCACTATCTGCAGGGGAGACTGGGCACATTGCTGGCCTCAAAAATGGTATTGAATAGACAACAGTCATTAAATGCCCCATACTGGTTGAACAGAGCATTCAGTCCAGAAAAAACATTTTGGTGTATTTTTCTCTAGTCTTTAATTACATAGATTTTTATATAGTTGGCATATTAAATTGGGTCTATCATAGTTACTTTTTTTAGTTAACACTGTAACAAACATTTCTCCTTATTTAAAAATTCAATTTAATGGCTAAACATCTTAAAGCAAAAAGCTTAAAAATATTTGTTTTATAATTATAAAATACAATTCTGTATTTTAAATATTTTATAATTATATTTTTAGGAATAGTTCCTGGAGGATAAATTACTGGATTAACTTAAGGATATTTTAACTGTTTTGATGCATATTTACAAATACCTTTTTGAAAGGGTCTTGCCTTTTTAATTTGATACTAGTAATATATGAGTGAATTACAGTAAATCTAATATTGATTTTTTTTAATGTTGATGTATATCTTCCCTTAATTTTTGATAGTTTTGTAGGCAAAAGGTGATTTCATTTTGGCATGTTTAAAAAATATTCCTGAAGAGGTTGAACATATTTCTTTATACTTGTTTTTTAATTTTATGTACTAGGTGAACAGGGCAGGGAATGACATCACTGTGACAGCAGTATGAAGAAGTGAATAACTTAGGGAGAGATTAGAGACATGGAAAAGAGATAGGGAACTTCAGACAATCAGGGGACACAACAAAGGGGAAAAGATAGGAGTCAGAGTTAAGGTTCAGCAAATAATGCAGAAGAGAAGACAGAAATGCTTAGGAGTTAGAATAAGTAATCTGGTAAACAATTAGATAAAATACAATGGGAGATGACTTCTACATTTATAACTCTGAGAAGATTAGGTGGTAGAAGCAACTAAGGAGACTGGAAGGAGCAGATCAAGGAGGCAATGATTGCAAGAATGTGATTTAAAATCACTGAGGCCTGAGTTTGAATCCTGACTCTCTTTTACCAGAGGTGTGATGCTGGGGAAGTTATTCAACCTTTCTGAAGTGTCAGATTCCTCCATAATGAAGATAATGAAATGCCAATCTATTATTTATTGGACAGTGGAAAGTAGGCAAATACTTAAGATGGTGACTAGCTTGAAGTGAGTGCTCAGTATGGTAGCTCTGGATAGTCAGAAAGGAAATAAATATGAAGAATGTCCTGTAAGCCAAAGAAGAAAGGAAAGTGGTATTGTCAAAATATGCATTGGAACTTGGTAAAATTACACTTTAAACCTTTTTTTTTTTTTAATTTGACAAACAGTTGGTGATCTTTGATTTCAGTGCAATAGTAAGGGTAGAATTCCATTATTTTGGATTGCTGAGAGATGTAGAAATACAAAACTGCTGTGAGCATTTCCATCTAGAAAAATGACAGCGTGTTGTAGACATGACATCTAAATTTCTCCTAATTCCCTTACCTACTCACAGAAGACCCTTATATTTGGGTCAGGGGTTAAAGTGTTATCCCAGATAATTTATAAATTCAAGCATGTAGTTGACAGGGTGTAGGCTCTAGAAGTAGTGAATTGCCTTAAATGTTTTTACTAGTTTCAAGGCTACATAGCTTTGTAATTTATTACTGACTCTCCATTCCTTAGGAAAAAATAATTTGGGGTACTTTTGACAGATAGTTTCTTATGCTTTTAGGGAATATTATTTTTTTGTTAACTGGATAAACTGTTTTCTGTAACAGTGAAGAACGTGGAGACTGGCCGAAGTATCCCTGGAGTGAAGATGTTTTTTGGGCATGAGATTGTGAATGGTAATAGCTTCATATTCCCCAAATGCTGCTGTTGGGATTTGTAGTAGCAGTCAAAGACTGTCTCATTCTGGTTTTTAAAATAAAACAAGATGTTGTCTTGCCTTCAAAGTTGCATTTATCAACCCTTAAAGTTGATACTTGAGAATTGATCCTTGTCTTACTGTTTCAAAGGGTATTCTAATATCAAAACAGTCTCAGATAATTTTAATCATTTTGGTTTTAATGATGTGAGCACTGCCAATGCTCATTACTACACATAGCCAGCAGGCAGGGTTAAGAATCTGAACAGAAAGGAGTTGTTTAGCTCAGCAAATGAGTTTGACATATTCATAGTACATTCACAGTTCCTTATCTGAAACCTTGGGACCAAATGTTTCAGAATCCAGAATTGTTCTGGACTTTTAGAAAACCTAACACAGGATAGATACTGTGCATGTTATTTAACTCCTTAAGCAGAACTGGGCAGCACTCTGTAATAAAATACATTCCTGCAGAAACAGGTGGAATATCATAGGACTATAAATAGTATATCATTCAGGTTTTGCTGCCAAAAGGATTACAAAATTGTTTTGGTTTGTTTTGGTTTTCAGAGCTTTTGGGCTTTGAAGTTCTTTTCTTTTCTTTTTTTGCCAGCAAAAGCCATTTAGCAAGAATAGGTCCAATTGTTTGCTTAAGTGTAGATAAAGAAGTTTATCTGGTCAGTGTGCTTCAAACAAGTCAAATGGGATAAGAAAAAGGGGTCAGGAGCAATAATGTGTTCTTTTAAGAACTCAAGAGAGAAAGCCTTTCAAGGAGGAGTTAGTGTGGTGAAAAGGACAAATGATGTAAGTAAATATAAAAAAGATGAGTGTGGTGTTGAGGGAGGTGGACAAATAGGAGACCTGAGACCTTATATAGAGCGGTACATATTTTACTGTTGGGGCAGATATGAGGAAAGGAAAGGACTCCTGTAAATGATAGATTAATGTTTAAAAAATTGCTTTGTGAGAGAATTTTAATTTAGGAAGAGATGAAGTCACCAAATTAATGACTGCAAATCCATAATTACTGAAAGGTAGACAAATCCTGCCAGCTGCCTAATTCCTTTCTCCCTGAGTATGCTCCTGTAAACACTTTGTGTCCCTTGGACACCTTTCTGTAATGGCAGAGGTGATGGTAGTAGTGGTGTTCTTAATTGTGTTTTAACTATTAACTATTGCAACCCAGCAGAGCTCTGGACTGGAATAAAACTAGGCTGTGCATAGGTTTGTAAAGAGAAGTGAAGAAATTACTACTGCCATTTCCCTAACTCAAAAAATGTCTGGCCACCGACTGATCAACTTTGTTATCTGCACACCTTGACTTACCTCCTCCTCAATTCTTTCCCAGGATTTGGCCTTTGTTCATCATTTTTAAAAACTCAAAAGCTGGCCTTTGCCATCTTCTTTGCCCTATGACCCAATCAGGTATGGTAGGGTCTCCCTAAAAAGCACCTTGAAGAAGAATTATCACAGTGAAGGATAATAATTGACCTCTAGTGTTCTTAGTGATTTTGTTTTCTCTACTCCAGACTCAGCAATTTAAATAATGCAGGAAAAAGAGACACTTGAAGCAAAGTGGCCCCTGAAATGCTTTTCCCCTGCAAAGTCCCTAAGTGTATTTCATTCAGTCTAAAGTGCTATATTCCTTTTCCACCCTAAGCAAGTGAAAGACATTATCAAAGTGTCATGTGTATTTGTAAATCATATCTAATTTTGAAGCTGTTTAAAATGTGCATCCTAAAATCAATGATATATAGTATTTTCCTATATTCCCTACACTGTTAGGTTAAAGATAAATGGCTTTAGAATCTCTGTACAATGTTTTCCTTTTATTTCTTTTGTCATTTCCAATCTAGCTTTTATTACCTTGCATGACATTGACCTATTAGTGCGCCAGCTTGTGAGTATGGAAGGGACCTATCTGTCAACAATTTAAGAGAAAACCTATAAACAGTATATTGAAGGAAAGTGAATTAGGATGAGAATGAATAAGAAAGAAATGTTATATCTAGAACCAATCTGAGTCACCACAAAAATTCCCTGGAATAAAAAGTGTAGAGGGATGATGCAGCGAGATTCCTAATCCTGCTGAATGACCAAGGAAGCTTTGCAGGAACTGATGCATCTTCAAGACTTTGAGTAGTCTTCTCTGTTCTGTTTACTGTTGATTGATTAAGCCCTCTGTGGACTGACATTTCATTTCTAATTACTGTTTGTGGTACATAGTCAGTGGAGGGAGGGGGATATGGGAGCAGTTGATCTTTCAGATGGAAGCCATCCTGTTATTTTGCAGTGGAACTACTGGATGAAGTGGAACAAGGTTCAGTGAGAGAAAAGACATCTGTTAGGTATGATGATCTGTTAGGTATATTACTTTTCTTAATTATGATGTTACTCAAATATATACATCAAGGTAGAAAACCTTAAAACTTACTCACTAGCTGCATAATTTCTTAAAAAGTCTGAGGTGATATTAATGTGAAAAAAACAGATGAATGTTTTCTTCCATCTTTAGGTGGCATCATCAGGTCAGTGTAACCAGTGGTTGTATGGGTCCTCTAATAGAGGTCCAGAATCCTTACCATTTGTGACAAAATTTGTTTATAGCATTAGCAACAAAGACCAAGTTCACCTGAGTTGTTTTTTCTTTTTGTAAGCATAGTCCAAATACAGAAAGAACCAGGGTGGATAAAATGAAAGATGCAGAACTAAATGTATGTGAACTTTCTTCATCTGCCCCTGAGGCACCTATCACCTCTCTACTGAATGACCTCAAGTACAGCCCATCAGGTAAGTACCAGGAACTCTAAATCTTCTAGACTTTCTTTCTTTCTCTCTTTCTCTCCTTCTCTCCTTCTCTCCTTCCTTCCTTCCTTCCTTCCTTTCTTCCTTCCTTCCTTCCTTCCTTCCTTCCTTCCTTCCTTCCTTCCTTCCTTCCTTCCTTCCTTCCTCCCTTCCTCCCTTCCTCCCTTCCTCCCTTCCTCCCTCCCTCCCTCTCTGGTGGCCGGGGATGGAACCGGCGCTGCAGAGGCTGTGGGCAGCCTCACAACCCAGCGCTCAACTGCTGCGCCACCAGGGGAGGCCCTGACATTCTTTATTGTGGTTCCAGACTCTTTACCATTGACATGACCCAGAGTCAAGGTTCTGTAGGCAGTGTACAGCAGTGCCATTGCTTCAAGGCTCTGAATTAAGATAAAATACCACAATTCATTTTTTAATTTCATTTATTTAATATTTAAGTGCATAATATTTGCCTGACATTTTGGACCCATCGTGTAGTATTCCTGAGCTCACTGCAGAGGAAACATCCTAAATGAGTTAAATGAGCATAATGTATAGTATACTAGTGCTGAATCCTAAGAGGGGGAAAAACAAGAAAGAGAGGTATGTAAAGAGGGTTGTATTACAATTCTAGAATGTCCAGGACAAGCCTCACTAACGTATGGTGATATTTGAGTAAAAGCCAGATGGAAGAGGGGCATCCTGCTGCATGGATATCTGGATGCAAAAGCCATGGTATAGGAACATGCAGAGTCTGGAATGAACAGTAAGGAGATGACTGTAACTGGAGCAAGGAAAGGTAGTAGTGGGGTGGGTAGACCTTGGAGGACTCTGTAGATCATTGAAGTGGTTTTGGCTTTACTCTGAAGTGAGAAGAAAAGCCACTGGAAGATTTTTTTGATTTTACCATTTCCCTGGTGACAGAGGGAAGATGTTGAAGATCTTTTCATGCACTAATCTACCATTTGATTGTTTTCGGTAAAATCTATGTTCATATCTTTTGCTCATTTTGTTATTGCTTTATTATTCAGTTTTTTTTAAAGATTTATTTATTGATGCATGTAAGAGCTGGGGTGCAGTCCAGAGGTACAGGAGGTGAGAGCATTCACCAGAGACAGAGTGGGGAGCAGAACAGGTGGTTCTACTGAAATACACTGCTGAGGGGAGCAGTGGGCGAGCCAGGAGAGGTCTGCTGCATCATGTGGGGTCATCTTACTGGCAGGGATTGAATTCCTGCTACAGTGGCCTGTGGAAAGCTTCATAGTACTGAGACTTAACCCCTTGAGCCACCAGGGAGGCCCCTATTATTTAGTTTTTGTTTTCTTTTCTTTTTTTTTTTTTTTTAGAGAGAGGCATGTTTTTATTTATTTATTTATTTGTTTGTTTGTTTTGTTTATATATGCACTGGGTACAGTCAGAAGCACGGGAGGGTGAGAGAATTCACCAGAGCCAGAGCGGGGAGCAGAGCAGGCAGAAGGACCGAAGTACTGCTGAGGGGAGCAGCGGGCGGCAGGAGAGGTCTGCGCGCCATGTGGGACCCTCCTCCGGTGGCCGGGGAGCAGCCAGGGATCAAACCCGCGCTGCAGAGGCTGCGGGCAGCTTCACAACCCAGCGCTCAACCGCTGCGCCACCGGGGAGGCCCACTATTATTTAGTTTTGAGAGTTTTTTATGTATTCTGGATACAAGTCTTTTCTCAGAGATAGGCTTTGCAGATATTTTTTCCAAATGGTCCATCTTTGCTATCTCCCATTGTTAATTTTGAGAATTATAGTTTTTTTTTAAAGATTTATTTATTTATGCATACAAGAGCTGGGGTATAGGCCAGAGATGTGGGGGGTGAGAGGATTCACCAGAGACAGAGTGGGGAACAGGGCAGGCAGACTGACTGAAAACACTGCTGAGGGGAGCAGCGGGCAAGAAGGAGAGGTCTGCCTCGCTATGTGGGTTGCTCCCTGGCCAGCCAGGGATCGAACTTGTGCTGCAGAGGTTGCAGATTGGTTCATAGAGTGGTGCTTAACCCCTTGTGCCACCAGGGAGGCCCCCAAGAATTATAGTTTTTATTTTTTTCTTAAGTGAATTGTGCTTTTGATATTATATCTAAGAATTTTCTTTCTTTTTGTTTTTTTAAAGATTTATTTATTTATTTATGTATACAAGAACTGGGGTACAGGCCAGAGAATTTTCTTTCTAACTCAAGTGCCAAAGAGTTCCTCTCATGTTTCTTCTAGACATTTTATGGTTTTAGGCTTTACATTTTCTTTAATGATCCATTTTTAGTTAATATTTGTATATAATATGAGATATGGACCAAGGATTTTATTTTTTAAATGTATGTGGATATCCAATTCTGCTAGGACCATTTGTTTAAAAGTGTTTTCTCAACCTTTGCATCTTTGTCAAAAATCATGTGTAGGTTTGTTTTTGCACACCCTAATTCTATTACATTTTTTATCTTTCCATCCATAATAATAGCCTTTTTTTGTTAATTGTTAATGATAAATCTTAAAATGGGGTAGTGTGTGTTCTTACGCTTTCTGAAACAAAACAGCTTTTTCAAATTTGTTTTGGCTATTTTGTATTCCTTACATTTCCCTGTGAATTTTAGAATCATTTGTTAATTTCTATCAAACAGACAAAACAAACCCTGCTGGAATTTTTATTGGAACTGTGTTAAATCAACAGATCAGTTTAGGGAATATTGGTACCTTAAAAATATTGAGTATCCCAATCCATTAACTCAGTATATCTCTCCATTTATTTAGATCTTCTCCACAGTGTTTTGTAGTTCTCTGTATATAAGTTATACATGTATTTTGCCATATTTATTTCTAAGTATTTCATATTTTTAAACTATAAGCATACCTCAGAAATAAGTTATTCAGAGAGCCCGCCAGAATAAAGCAATTATCACCATAAAGCAAGTAACACAGATGTTATGGTTTCCCAGTGCATATGAAAGTTATGTTTACACTATACTGTAGTCTGTTAACTGTAAAATAGCATGTTCAAAAAACAATGTACATACCTTAATTAAATGTAGCACAGATACAATTGGAAAAATAGCATCAACAGACTTGCCTGACACAGGATTGCCACACATCTTCAATTTGTGTAAAAAAAAAAAAAAAAGCACAATAAAAGCCCAATAAGTATACCTTGCCTTATAAATGGTGTTTTTTAAAACTTCTTTTTCCATTGAAGATAGTTTTGAGCAAAAGAGATTTTTTTTTTACTTCTGTTTTTAATAAGATCATTCTTACTAAAAGTAGGACAATCATAAAAGCATAAATATCAGTTAGGCAGCTATTGAAATAATTAATATTAGTCAATATGATGGCTTGGACCCTAGTGGTGGTAGTATCATTGGTAAGAAGTGGTGAAATTCTGGATGTAGGGAGAGACCAATATAACATACTGGCAAATTAGACATCAGTGTGAGAGAAAGAGGTGAATCAAGGTGACTTCAGGGGTTTGGGACTGAGTAGGCCAAGAATAGAGTTGCTATTAAATGGGAAAGACTGGGTGAGAAGGGTTTTGGGGAGGTGATTAAGAGTTTAGTTTTAGTCAACCTAAGTTTGAATATAAGCCTAGGGATGAGCAGAAAGATCTGATATGTAGATATAAATTCATGAGTTAGCCTGTAGTTTATATTTAAAGCCTTGAGAATAGATGAGATTAGTCCACTAAGAGAGTGAGTGTGGGCAGAAGAAAGAAAGAGGTATATGGACAGTGACCTGTGCCACTCCAACCATTCCAAAGTTGTAGGGCTGGAGATGCAAAGGACAATATGGTATGTTATATCTCTAATTTTTTTTAATTACATAATTGAAAAAATAATTGGACTCAGAGAATTCTGACATTGGCCTATATCTAGGAGTAATTTATATTAAATATATAATGCCATTATTCTCTTATAGAAGAAGAAGAGGTGACATACACAGTTATTGATCAGTTCCAGCAGAAGTTTGGTGCTGCAGTAAGTATTGTTCTCATTGGTGCCAAGTATTGTTTGTATACTAGTATCATATCTGCTTCATGAATTTCTTTAATTATAAGATCTTTTCCCTAATAATTCCTCTTCCTTAATAATTCAACAAAATGGGGCCTCTCCGGTGGCGCAGCGGTTGAGCGCTGGGCTGCGAGGCTGCCCGCAGCCTCTGCAGCACCGGTTCGATCCCCGGCTGCCAAACGAGGGTCCCACATGGCGCACAGACCTCTCCTGCCGCCCGCTGCTCCCCTCAGCAGTGTACTTCGTCACTCTGCCTGTTCTGCTCCCCACTCTGGCTCTGGTGAATTCTCTCACCCTCCCACGCTTCTGACTGTACCCAGTGCTTGTATAAATAAATAAATAAATAAATCTTTAAAAAAAAATTCAAAAAAAAAATTCAACAAAATGTGTGCATGTCTGATATATTACAGGCATTATTCTGGGACCTGATATAGATCAGGGTAAAACAATAATCAAACCAAAGTTCCAACTCTTCGGTAGCTTACATTTGAATGCAAGAAAATAGACAAAATTTGTATGTCAACTGGTGAAAAGTGCAATGAAGAAAAATAAAGTGTGATATGGGGAATAGAATGACAGGGAGTTCTTATTTTCTATAGACTGGATAGAGAAAACTTACCTGCTCCCCTTTCCAATGCCAAAGAGAAGGCATTGGAACAGCATCTGAATGAAGTAAGGGATCTAGCTGTGTGAATATCCAGGTGTAGAACTTAAAGAAGTTGTAATCAGTGAATGCAAACCCTTGAGGCTAAAAGACACTTGACTTGTGTGAGGAAGAACAGCAGGGGCATTTCTGTGGCAGGACCACAGGGAAGGAGAGTGGTGGGACATGAACAGGGGCAGTGGGTAGACTGTGTAGGGCCTTTTAGACAAGAATTTTTAGTTTGACTTGAGTGAGACGGAAAGCCAATGGCAGTTTTAAAGTAGAGTCATAAATTTTCTGACTTATATTTTATTTTTTTAAAGACTTATTTATTTATGCATACGAGAGCTGGGGTACAGGCCATAGACGTGGGGGAGGTGTGTGTGTGTGTGTGTGTGTGTGTGTGTGTGTGTGTGTGTGTGTGTGTGTGTGGATTCACCAGAGACAGAGTAGAGAACAGAAAAGGCAGATGTACTGAAACTCATTGCGGAAGGGAGCAATGGGAGAGACAGGAGAGGTCTGCTGCACCATATGAGTCACCTCCTTGGCCAGGGATCGAACTCGTGCCACAGTGGCTGTGGATTGCTTCACAGTGCTGCGTCTTAATGCCTTGTGCCACCAGAGAGGCGCCGTCTGACTTATATTTTAAAATGACCATTCTGAATGCTCTATTTAAGCACTTTCTCTGTAATTATTTTTAAATTTTATTTATTTTAATATTTTTTTTTAAGATTTATTTATTGTTTATACAAGCACTGGGTACAGTCAGAAGCGTGGGAGGGTGAGAGAATTCACCAGAGCCAGAGCGGGGAGCAGAGCAGGCAGAAGGACCGAGGTACACTGCTGAGGGGAGCAGCGGGTGGCAGGAGAGGTCTGCGCGCCATGTGGGACCCTCCTCCGTGGCCTGGGAGCAGCCGGGGATCGAACTGGCGCCGCAGAGGCTGCGGGCAGCTTTTACAACCCAGCGCTCAACCGCTGCGCCACCGGGGAGGCCCATATTTTAATATTTTTTTTAAGATTTATTTATTCATGCATACAAGAGCTGGGTAAAGGACAGACATGCGGGGGGTGAGAGGACCCACCAGAGACAGAGTGGGGAACAGAACAGGTGGACTGACCGAAATACATTGCTGAGGGGAGCATCGGGTGAGTCAGGAGAGGTCTGCTGCACCATATGGGTTTCTCCCTGGCCAGCTGGGGATCCAACTCATGCTTCAGAGGCTGAGGATTGCTTCATAGTGTGGTGCTTACCCCCTTGCACCACCAGGGAGGCCCTGTAATTATTCATTTGAGAAGTAACAATGTATTATTCAGTCTTTGGTCCAGCCTGCAAATGTACTGCAGGGGAATAGTTCACGTTATTATTGATGAATAATATTTCATTTGCCATTTCAACATTTAATGGATACTTCGGTTGCTTCTACTTTTTATCTATGATAAGTAATACTGTTATGAACATTCATACACAAATTTTTGTAGGTATATAAGTTTTCACGTCTAGGAGTGGAATTGATGGGTCATATAATAACTCTGGGTTTGACTTTTTGAGGATTGCCGTATGCAGCCACAACATTGTACATGTCTACCAGTAGTTTTGAGGGTCCCTATTTCTCTACATCCTTACCAACACTTATTATCTGGCAGTTTGATTATAGCCATCGTGGTGGTGTGAAGTGGTATCTCATTGTAGTTTTGATTTGCCTTTTTGTGATAGCTAATAATGTTGAGAATCTTTGATGTATTTATTGGCCATTTGTATATCTGGAGAAATGTCCATTCAGATCCTTTATTCATTTTTTTTTTTAAAGATTTGTTTATTTTTGGGCCTCCCCGGTGGCGCAGCGGTTGAGTGCTGGGTTGCAAAGCTGCCTGCAGCCTCTGCAGCACAGGTTCGATCTCTGGCTGCTCCCCGGCCACCGGAGGAGGGTCCCACATGGCGCGCAGACTTCTCCTGCCGCCCGCTGCTCCCCTCAGCAGTGTACTTCAGTCCTTCTACCTGCTCTGCTCCCCGCTATGGCTCTGGTGAATTCTCTCACCCTCCCGCGCTTCTGACTGTACCCAGTGCTTGTATAAATAAATAAATCTTTTTTTTTAAAGATTTATTTATTTTTATACAAGAACGGGGGTACAGGCCAGAGGTGCGGGAGGGTGAGAGCATTCACCAGAGACAGAGCAGGGCACAGAACAGGCAGATGGACCAAAATACACTGCTGAGGGGACCAGAGGAGAAGACAGGAGAGGTCTGCCATGCCATGTGGGTATCTCCCTGGTCAGCTGGGAATTGAACCCGCGCTGTAGAGGCTGCGGACAGCTTCATAGTGCTGTGCTCAACCCACTGCACCACCGGCCCCTCCTTTATTAATTTTTAAACTGAGTTGTAAGAATTCTTTACATATCAATAGATTCTTTATATGGTCATGACAGCTACAACAAAAAGGAGTTAAGAACTTTTGCTCTGAAAATTTGAATAGGTCGTTAGGAATTCTTACTAATAAGGAAACACAACTTTTGTTCCTAGTACTGTACTCTTCTATTTTTTTTTAAAGATTTATTTGTTTATGCATATAAGAACTGGGGTACAGGCCAGAGGTGGGGGTGGGGTGAGAGGCTTCACCAAAGACAGAGTGGGGAACAGAATAGGCAGACTGAAATACAAGGCTGAGGGGAGCAGTGGGCAAGACAGGAGAGGTCTACTGCACCATGTGGGTCAGCTCCCTGGTCATCCAGGGATCAAACTCGTGCTACAGAAGCTGCAGATAGCTTCATAGTGCTGTACTTAACCCCCTGCACCAACAGGGAGGCCCCTGTAGCCTTCTTGTTAATTGAGGATGGAACTGAAATTTAGTCCCCTTTTTTAATCATTGGTGGAAGATACTCAGAATATAGAAAACTTTGTGCTCTTTAAAGGATGATATTGTGCTGATAAAGTTGCCATAACCTTCTGTTTTTATGTAATTTACCTAGCTGTGAAATGGGGTAAGCCTTGTATCTAGTTGGTATTTTCATGGATTATGGATTCAGGATCTAAGAATCATATAATGCTTTGAGATAGGATACAATTATAAATAATCAAATGATCAACAGGTATCTCAAGGATACCACTATTTCAGTTTGGAGTGACTTAATGCATCAAAGGATTGAAGGGATTGTTGAGTCCTTGTCTCTGCCATCTTGAGGAGTAGATACTGTGAGACTCAACCACTGTGTGAATTCCTTTCAGGTACTATCAATTGTCCTGTGTTAGGGTGCTGTTCTTTGCATGAGAAATCTGGTCAGAAAGACCAGAAATCCTTCACTGCAGCATTAGTGATAAGTTTGCAGTGTTTATTAGCATTTGGGATATGAATGATTTATTTTCCAGGTGTGAGATAATTTTGTGAAAACTGAGAATTAGAAGTATTAAGTGTGATTCGTGTATGTGAAACAGATTCATGTGTTTCAGATTAGTCAAATTTGGTTTAAGAATTAGTCAAATTAAGTTTAAGAAAATATGATCCATTTTATTGCAAGCCTTTTTACTTGTGTCCTTCATGTCTTAGTTGCAGCATTCATTCCCTAGAGATTTTTACTTTCTTCTTTTTCTCACTAGATGCTTCATATCAAAAAGCAGAGTGTCCTGAGTGTGGCAGCAGAAGGAGTTAATGTGTGTCGTCATGGGAAACTATGTTGGCTCCAGGTAAAGGATTTTTTTTTAATAAACTCTTTATTTTGAAATAATTGGAGATTCACTGATATATTTATCTTCTTTATGTCACCCATTGTCATTGTCTTATAACTTGTTTGGAATGTCTTTCATTCTCCCTGTAGTGCTCAGTTTGTTCTCTTCAAAAAGGAAGTGTTTGTCTCTTTTTGTAGGTTCCTTTTTATGATATTGAAACAGGGGTGGACAGGGCAAAAGGACAACAAGGCAGGAGGCCGGATGGAAGGATGGAACGGCTACCCACTTGCCCAAGCTCTGAGACAAGAGAGCTGCCAAAAAGCCCTAAATAGCCAAAATCCAAAACCAAGGGCTGCCCTATAAGAGGACAGGTCTGTGGGTTCTCACCCACGCACACAATCGCAAGAGACCTCAGTCTCCAGGAATAACAACCATGTGGTTTATTTTACAAACAGGGGACACAAAGAACTTACAGTATCCACTAGGGTTGGTTATCTCACCCAGATAGCATCAGTGATGGTCGCCACTGGTCACCTGGAGTGCTGGATAGCACTGGCCAGTAGTGATGGTCACTACTGGTCCCTCAGAGGTGGTGTCAGAGACATCCAGTTTTAACAGCTCTTTGTAAGTTGTTGTATTATACCAACAACAAACAGTTCTTTGAGACGCCAGACCCAGGGCCTTTGGTGCTCCTTTCAAGCAATCTATATAATTATATAATTTCAGAGCTCTGCCTTTCAGGCAATATATATATATAATTACATAATTTCAAAAGCCTTCGATATCTCTTCCCTGCTTGGAGGGCAGCTGCTGGATGCTTGTTTTCCTCTTTGGAGGCCAGGAGCGGAATCCTTCCTTTCTTTCTAATTCCTTTGGAGACTGGAACTGTCTTCTTTTCTTCAGGGGCTGGCATTGTCTCTCCTGTTTGTCTCCTCAGGCTCTCTTCAGGGCTTGCAACGTCTCTCCTCAGCTCCTTCGAACCCTGGCTTATATCCCCTTTCAGGGTGCCCCACCTGATTGGACCGTTGTTCAGTCCTGTGGCTGATTGGACCATTTATCAGCTCATAGGACCTGATTGGTCCATTCCACGATCCAGGAAGTACACTGTTACATAAAAGGGCTCTGAGAAGCAACTGCCACAACTGACCTGTGGTGGTGGAGTAGGGTAAAAGAACACTACTGTTCCTGCAGGCTCCTACAGCTGAAGCAGCTGGGTTTTGGTAACAATATCTTTGTTGTCTTACAGGCTCCCTGCTTTCTCAGCTGTTTTATTGCCTTAGCTATATGAAGAGTTTGTTTCCTTTTTCTATTTTTTGTTTTTATGTTGTATACTTTCTTTCCCCCCTCATTTATTGAGGTAATGTATGTGATTATGAATGTGTGACTTTGGTTCCTTTTTGAGCCAAGTAATTGCTTAATTTGTTGTACAACTTCTTGTTTTCATAGAATTAGTTCTGGCCTCATCTTATTAGTGTTGTTTTCTTTGCACTGTGACTAAGCCTTCCTGTGTATTCCCCTCAGTGCAATTGCTTACTTCTCTCTTGCTGCCTGTGTTGCATTTTTGTCTTGAAGTCATCTTGCCTGGAACCCTTTCCTCTTGTTCCAACACAGGCCTGGTGTTCTAGGCCTAAATGCTTCAGTGGAAGTCTAGAGGCTCCAGGTCAACATTCAGACTTCACTTTTCAGTCCACTGCCAAAAACCCTTCCCTCCTCTGTCTTGTATTCACAACCCTAAAGGCTCTCTGGTTGGCTATGAGAAATATGTCTCTATCCTCTATGAGAATGGGAGAAGACTAGGTAAGGTTAACCTGGAGACAGACTTCTCCTTACAAATATACAGCCCATTCCTCTATTCCTAGCTTTTCACTTTTTTCAGTATGTGGCACCTTTAATTCCTAAACGTTTAGTTTGTTTTTTTGTTTTGTTTTCCTGGTCTTCCTTTCTGTCAGTATTTCCTACTGCTTTTCTTAACATTAAATTATTTAAATGTTTAACTTTCATCTATGTCAGGTGTTTTGACGTATAATAATGTATCTTAAGATAACAGTAACAAATATTTAAGAGTTACAGAGAATTTTATATCCTTAGGTCCACTTCTCGGGCCACTTCTAGTAATTTGTCCTAAATAATTCAAAATATGAAGAAAAAAATGTGAGAACCTATTCATCTTGTCATCAGTTAACTATTGGAGACATTCCAGTACGTTTGGTAGATCTTTGCAGCTGCCAAAGGTGTTTAAAAGTTAAGAGTGTGGAAAAACAGGATAGAGATTTGATGTATATGATTATAGCCATATATATTCTTTTGCATATGAAAAATGTGAGTGTTGTATGGCAGGCATTGAACCACTGAAGAAATGAGTAACAGCCAGCCATGTGTATGACTGTGCTGTAGTTGCTACCAATTTAGTGGTAAATCCAACGGTCCCTTCTCTCATATTATCTAGCAAAGAATACTTTTCCAAACTTTTGGTAATATGTCTCTTCAATTAGAGACTTAGGGAAAAAGAGAAGTGAATGACTGTTTTAGGTATCACATTCTAGCAAACACCATGAAACATCATAGAACACCAGGTAGGTCTGGCAATTGTAGCTGTAATAAGAGTTGACTCCGAAAGTGACAAGGATCGTAATGTGGCTGGCTCTCTAGATCGTCTTGGATCTTTTTTTGCCTTTGTTCTCTGACTCAGTAGATAATTCAGCTGTATGGCCTTTATGATTTTTGTGATCAGAAACAATCTAGAATTCTTATTATTTGTGTCATTGGGTTTGTTGCCTATTTTAAACTACTAGAGGGCAGGGAGCGTCTCTTACAAGTAATTTTATGTAATACCTAACGCAATCATGGATATTATGGAACACAGAAATAGCATTTCCTATTAGTGACAATGAAATGCTGTTCATTCCTCCTTAAACTTGTAATCCCTGGAATAGTAGAATGTCATTGTTGAGACTGATAAAATTGGAACTATAAAAAGGAAAAGGCTAAATCATCAACTTGACTTTATTTCCTTTTGAAAAGCACAGTACTGGTGTCTTTTTTAACTTCACATCAGTTTAAATCTGTTTTTCCTAAGAATCATTGAGTGCTTCTCATTCACTTTAGAAGTTGATCCTCAGATCCCCTTCCCTAGTTTGTTCTTGTCCTATATATGTATGTCTGGATGGTCTATCATAGGTGGCTACAAATAGCCGAGTTTACTTATTTGACATTTTCCTCCTGGGAAGTCGTGCTTTCAACAATGGACTTCAGATGGTATTAGAAGACAAGAGAATTTTGAAGGTGAGTGTGTAAGCTGATTCTTTTGCTATTAACATTAACAGCCAGATTTTAATTATTCTGTCTCCATCTTCTGATTCCTTAGGTTATCCATGATTGTCGTTGGCTTTCTGACTGCCTCTCTCATCAGTATGGAATTTTGCTGAATAATGTCTTTGACACACAGGTATATGTAGGAAAAGAAAAGACTGGATTCAAATCAGTGTGCATAGCTTTTAGGAGAAATAGGCCTTATCTGATTAGTGGTTGAAAATCTTTTTTTATGTGTTCCCCATTCCTGCTCACTCTCATGAAAGTCTGTGAAGACATTTTGTGAAGTGTAAAAGTTTTGCAGAAAAGTTTAATAAGTATTTAGGACTTTTCCCTCCCTGTTTTACTCCAGAATTTGTCAAATATGAAGCAATCTCCATATTCTACAGCATTCATTTTTTATTTTATTTATTTATTTTTAAAGATTTATTTATTTATCTATATAAGCACTGGGTACAGTCAGAAGCATGGGAGGGTGAGAGAACTCACCAGAGCCAGACCCGGGAATAGAGCAGGCAGACTGATGAAATACACTGCTGAGGGGAGCAGCAGACGCAGCAGGAGAGGTCTGCGCGCCATGTGGGACCCTCGCAGGCGGCAGGGGATAGAACCAGCGCTGTAGAGGCTACGGGCAGCTTCGCAGCCCAGTGCTCAACCGCTGCACCACCAGGGCAGCATACTCTATAGCATTCAGAAACTAAAACATTTTGGGAGTCTTTTTTTTTTTAAGATTTATTTATTTATACATACAAGAGCTGGGGTGTAGGCCAGAGGTGTGGGGTGCGGGGAGTAGCAGTGAGAGGATTCACCAGAGACAGAATTGGGAGCAGAACAGGCAGATCCACTGAAATACACTGCTGAGGGGAGCAGCGGGGGAGACAGGAGAGGTCTGCTGGGCCAGGTGGGTCACCTCCCTGGTGGGGGGCCAGTGTGGGAGGTTAGGAATCGAACTTGTGCTGCAGTGGTTAGCAACAGCTTGATAGTGCTGTCTATAACCTCTGCACCACCAGGGAGGCCCTTGAGAGTCTTTTGAAAACCTGTCATGGACATCTAGTGTAAGACAATCCTATCTTGGCTAGGGTTAGGGTTACACGTATTTTATATATATATATATATATATATATATATATATATATATATATATATATATGATTAAGGCTAGTGGCTAGTTGGCCTCTAGCCCAGGGATGCAGGTTCTACTATATATGCCCAAAAAGCATATTCTGGCCCCAGATAGCCTGAAGATATGTGATTAGTCACTCATGTAAAGTATCCTAGAGAAATGAGGATTTCCTTGAATACCCTAGCTCGTAGAACTGATCTGGGTTTCTGGTTCGGCTGTGAGAGGAGTAAAAACAGTAGTTTTCATAATTTTTTTTTAGGTTCTTCTATTCTTCTAGGCTTATGCCAGTGAATGCCTAGAGCTACACTCTTTAGAGAGGGGTTAAACTAAAGAGTTGACCAATTAATTTTAACTAAAAGTTCCAAAAAGTTCAACTTTATTATTATATGTGGTTTAAGTTTGTCCTTTATGCATCTGTTCAAAATTAACTTTATGCCATTTTTCCTCTTTACATGTTCCCTTGGGCCTTCTTTCAGAATCTTTTACTATATAGAGATTGCTTCAGTGCTTACTTCAAAATGTAAGAGAATTGATCATTGTTCCCTTGAGTCCATTAGGCTACTTGATTTGACTCCCTGTGTCTTGTGTAATGGAGACATTGGCATCTCTTTCCATATTTTTCTTTCTGGATTTCCATAGTGTAAAAGGCAACAATTTAGAATTTTATCAATTTGTTTTCCTTTAGCACATTGTCTTAGTTTCCTATTACTGTTGAAACAAATCTCCACAAATTTAATGACTTACAAATTTATACTCTTACAGTTCTAGAGGTCAGAGTCTGAAATTACTTTCATTTAGCCAAAATCAAGGTGTCAGCAGGGCTGGTTTCTTCTGAAGCCTCTGAAAGAAGGGTTCGTTTCCTTTCCTCTTCAACTTCACATAGTGGCCACCTGTGTTCCTTGGATTGTGGCTCCTTCTCTCTTCAGGGTACATCACTCCAACCTCTGTTTCCATCATCACATCACCTTTTCCTTTGACTATAGTAATAAAATCTCTATCTTCTACCCTCTTATACAAGAACACTTGTGGGGCCTCCCCTGTGGCGCATCGGTTGAGCGCTGGGTTGCGAAGGTGCCTGCAGCCTCTGCAGCACAGGTTCGATCTCCGGCTGCTCCCCGGCCACTGGAGGAGGGTCCCACATGGCGCGCAGACCTCTCCTGCCGCCCGCTGCTCCCCTCAGCAGTGTACTTCGGTCCTACTGCCTGCTCTGCTCCCCGCTCTGGTTCTGGTGAATTCTCTCACCCTCCGCGCTTCTGACTGTACCCAGTGCTTGTATAAATAAATAAAATAAATCTAAAAAAAAAAAAAACACTTATGATTTCATTTAGTGACCAGTCACAAAATTCAAAATAATCTTCTCATCTCAAGATTCTTTTTTTAAATAATTTTTAAATATATATATATATATAACACACATCATTGTTCTTCTTTAAAAAAGATTTATTTTTTAAATTTATTTGTGTGTGCCAAGAGCTGGGGGTGTAGGCCAGAGGTGCAGGAGATGAGAGGATTTACCAGGGACAGAGTGGGGAGCAGAACAGGTGGATCTACTGATATACTCTGCTGTGGGGAGCAGCGGGCAAGGTAGGAGAAGTCTGCTGCGCTATGTGGGTTAGCTCCCTGGCTGGGGATCAAAGTCCTGCCACAGTAGCTAGAGATGGCTTGATAGCACTGAGACTTTAATCCCTGTGCCAACAGGGAGGCCCCATTGTTCATTTTTGTGCAATGCATTCTTATATGCTTTCTCTTTTCAGATGTATTCCCCATAAAGTTCCCACAGCTATACAATCCATTTTGCATATATGGTAACATTCATAGATCCAGGGATTAGGGCATGGGTGTCTTTGGGGGGACATTATTTAGCCTACCACATACAAATAATTATTCCAATTCTTACTGTTATTAATTTTCCTTACCAAAACTTTAATCAGAGCTGCTAATAATAAATATAATTCTTGGGCCTCCCCTGGTGGCGCAGTGGTTGAACGCTGGGCTGCAAAGCTGCCCTCAGCTTCTGCAGCGCTGGTTCAATCCCTGGCCACCGGGGAGGGTCCCACATGGCGCCACAGCCCTTTCCTGCCACGCCTACTGCTCCCCTCAGCAGTGTATTTCGGTCCATCTGCCTGTTCTGTTCCCCGCTCTGGCTCTGGTGAATTCCCTCACCCTCCCAAGCTTCTGACTGTACCCAGTGCTTGTATAAATAAATAAATAAATCTTTTTAAAAAAAATTTCTTGAATTTCATCTTCCTTTCCCCGTTCCCAAAGATACTAGATAATAACAGATAACAGGGCCTCCCTTGGTAGTGCAGGCCGTTGAGCACAGCGCTATTAAGCTGTCTGCAGCATTTGCAGTGCGGGTTCGATCCCCACCTGCTGATGAGAATCCCACATGGCACAGCAGACCTCTCTTGTCTCGCCTGCTGCTTCCCTCAGCAGTGTATTTTATTCAGTCCTCCTGTTCTGTTCCCCACTCTGTCTCTGGTGAATCCTCTCCCGCTCCGGTGCATCTGGCCTGTACCCAGGTTCTTGTATGCATGAATAACTAAATCTTAAAAAAAAAACTCTTCTGGGCCTCCCCGGTGGCGCAGCGGTTGAGCGCTGGGTTGCAAAGCTGCCCGCGGCCTCTGCGGCGCCGGTTCGATCCCCGGCTGCTTCCCGGCCACCGGAGGAGGGTCCCACATGGCGTGCAGACTTCTCCTGCCGCCCGCTGCTCCCCTCAGCAGTGTACTTCGGTCCTTCTGCCTGCTCTGCTCCCCGCTCTGGCTCTGGTGAATTCTCTCACCCTCCCGCGCCTCTGACTGTACCCAGTGCATGTATAACCAAACAAACAAACCAGCAAAACAAATAAATAAAGCATGCCTCTATAAAAAAAAAAAAAAAAAACTCTTCTAAAAAAAATAGATAACAAAAAGGCAGACAAATGAAGCAGTATGAAAGATAATAGACATGGGCACATTAAAGTTGGTTAATCTTCCCTTTCTCTCCAGATCTTTCAGATTAAGTTCCCTGAACAATTTCAAGTTTCCTAATGGGTATTGTCTATCACATGGGCCCTTTGGGAAAATGATATTTAAAGACATTTCTCTAATTTTGTTATTTTTGCCATGAGACAGCGCTCTGTAAATATTCTGCAGACTGATAGGTTTATCTTTTAATGCCATAGGTAGCAGATGTCCTTCAATTTTCCATGGAAACAGGTGGCTTTCTTCCAAACTGCATTAGTACTTTGCAGGAGAGTTTAATCAGACACCTCAAAGTAGCCCCTAAATATCTCTCCTTTCTGGAAGAGAGACAAAAACTAATTCAGGTGAGTATTAAAGGATGTCTTATATGACAATAATTTTTCAAGTCTTTTTCTAAGCAGGATTATCAGCTTGAGAAATCACAACTGCCATCTAAGCATAATCATTGCCAAAATCTTAGTTGTTCCAAATGTGAACAGTTTGTGGAAGCAAGTGGATAAAAGCCAGGGTCCAGATTTGTTGGTTATCAATTAAAAAGTATTCTGAAATAAATTTTAAAATTGGGACAAGGTGGGATTTTATTGGGAAATTTGGATTGAAGGCAGCAGAACAAAAATCAAGCCAATTGTTTCTCCCAAAGTAAGGTTCATTTTCTTTAGTTCCTAATAGCCTTGCATACAAACTTTTGTCATGACCATACTTGCTATAATTTTGGCCATGTAGTCATATCTGCTGCCTACAATTTTGATGAATTCCTGATCTCTCTCTCTCTCTCTTTTCCTGACTTGGCCCCTCCCTACACATACTGTATACACATACAGAGTGTGTATATTCTTAGAAGGCTAGCCATAGTGTGACAGCAGAAGGTAGTAATTGAAGAAAATAACAGTAATAGCAGTGACATTGTTTAAGTTAAGCAACCTTAGATAAAATCACTTTCTTTAAAATTACTTTACTTTTCAGTGGAAAATGTTTTGGTATCTCCAGGAAAATCCAGAAGTGTGGTTCACAAGACCTCTTTCACCCTATTTGCTGAAAATTTTGGCTTTGGAAGCCACCTACCTGCTACCCCTTCGTTTAGTACTCCTGGATGAGATGATGTCTGACCTAACTACCCTGGTAGATGGGTACTTGAACACCTATCGAGAAGGGTCAGCAGACCGCCTAGGAGGCACAGAGGTAGGTGATTGTATCTTTACCTTCTTCCTTATTCCTTGTGGAGGGCACAGTGATACCTACTCTTCATAAATGCAGCAAATTTCATGAGGCAGACCTGGTGATAAATATTCTTAAAGGGATTATAACTTGGGCTTAATCCATCTCCTTGAATATTTTTTCATAATTTTAAAAAAGATTTATTTTCTTTATTTATGCATATAAGAGCTGGGTTATAGGCCAGTGGTGCAGAGGGTGAGAGGATTCACCAAAGACAGAGTGAGGAGCAGAACAGGAGGATTGAAATACACTGCTGAGGAGAGCAGTGGGAGAGACAGGAGAGGTCTGCTGCTCTGGTGGGGTTAGCTCCCTGGTGGAGGAATCAAATTCATGCTGCAGTGGCTTGGATAGCTTGATAGTGCTGTGTCTTTAACCCCTGTGCCACCAGGGAGTTTCCTCATTATTTATTTTTAAGAAGCCAGCACAATGTAAGAAAATTGTAGACCAGAAGTTAACAAACTATGGCCCTAAGCCCAAATCTGGCCCATAGCCTATTTTTGTACAGCTTGTGTGCTGAGAATGGTTTTCAGTAATTGTAAAACCAGAGAGAAAAAAAAAAAAGCAGTGGGGGTGGGGGGGGGGAAGAGGAATGTGTCACAGAGACCATTTGTGACTCACAAAGTCTAAAATATTGATAATATAGCTCCTTACATAAAAAGTTTTCAGGCTGTTGTTTTATAAACCACTATTACTTGGGAATATTGGTGCAATATCCTAAATAAACTACTAACATTATAGGTATGAACCCCACTTAAATGTAGTTTATTTTCTTTTACTTTGTGGCTGGATTCTTGGAAGCTTGGGTCAATGTTAGGAAATTCTCCATTTTAAAAGACCCAAGAAAGTCTTAGGATTATCTCATAAACACTGACCAAAAATTTGATGATACAGAGTATCAGTGCTTAAAGTTGGACTAGATAGGTAATTTAGCATGGTAAACCATATCTCAAGCACGAAGACTATGTATGTTAGGGAATGCTAGAAGCATTCCCATTAATATCAAGAATAATACAAAATGGTGACAATCATCACTACTTTAGCATTTTTTTAAAGCTATTAGTCAATAAAATTAGGAAAAAAGATTGACTATAAAAATTGAACAGGAATATGGGCCTCCCTGGTGGCGCAAGGGGTTAAGATGGAGTGCTATGAAGCAATCCGCAGCCAGTGGAGCACAAGTTCAATCCCTGGCCAGGTCGGTGACCCACAGGGCACAGCAGACCTCTCCTGACTTACCTGCTGCTCCCCTCAGCAGTGTATTTCAGTAGATCTGCCTATTCTGTTTCCCACTCTGTCTCTGGTGAATCCTCTCACCCCCTGTACCTCTGGCCTGTACCCCAGCTCTTGTATGCATAAATAAATCAATCTTTTTTTTTTAAATGATGTTTCTTTTTTTTTTTTAAAGATTTATTTATTTATTTATACAAGCGCTGGGTACAGTCAGAAGCATGGGAGGGTGAGGGAATTCACCAGAGCCAGAGCAGGGAACAGAAGAGGTAGATTGACGAAGTACACTGCTGAGGGGAGCAGCGGGCGCCGCAGGAGAGGTCTGCACATCATGTGGGACCCTCCAGGCAGCCGGGGATTGAACCTGCGCTGCAGAGGCTGCAGGCAGCTTTGCAGCCCAGCGCTCAACCGCTGCGCCACCAGGGGTGGCCCATAAATAAATAAATCTTTTAAAAAAAAATGAACAGGAAGAATCAGAATAATTCCTTGCCTATTATGCAACTGAAAATTGAAGCAAATCAGTTGAAAAACATAAAAAGACAATTTAGAAGTGAGTAGGTACAAAATATAACAAAAAGTTATAGCTTTGCTATATCGATATACACAGCTAGAAAATATAATAGAAGAAAACATTCACTTATAACAAAAAGATAGGTTAAAAAAGATTTATTTATTTATGCATACAAGAACTGGGGTACAGGCCAGAGGTACGGGGGGTGAGAGGATTCACCAGAGACAGAGTGGGGAGCAGAACAGGCAGACTGACTGAAACACACTGCTGAGGAGAGCAGTGGGCAAGAAAGGAGAGGGCTGCTGCACCATATGGTCCAGCTCCCTGGCCAGGGATCAAACTTTTGTCCCAGTGGCTGCAGATAGCTTCATAGTGCTAAGACTTAACCCCTTGCGTCACCAGGGAGGACATTTTAATATATTCTTTATTGTAGCATTCTTTTAGTGAGAAAACACTGAAAACAAACCAAATATCCATCTGTAAGGGTTTGAATAAATTAATTAGATGCATCCATATAGCCCTTAAAAATGCCAATATGGGGGCCTCCCCTGGTGGCACAGTGGTTGAGCGCTGGGTTGCGAAGCTGCCCGCAGCCTCTGCAGCACCAGTTCGATCCCAGGCCATGGGGTGAGGGTCCCATATGGCGCGCAGACATTTCTGCCGCCCGCTGCTCCCCTCAGCAGTGTACTTCGTCAGTCTGCCTGCTCTGCTCTCCCCTATGCTCCCGCGCTTCTGACTATAATCAGTGCTTGTATATATAAATAAATAAATCTTTAAAAAAAAAAATGCCAATATGGAAAATTCTCCAAGACAAAATTTTTAGTAAAAACAAATCAAGATGCAGAAGAGGGCCTCTCTGGTGGTGCATGGGGTTAAGTCTCAGCACTATGAAGCTGTTTGCAGCCACTGCAGCCTGAGTTCGATCCCCAGCCAGGGAGCCAAGCCACATGGCACAGCAGACTTCTTTTGTCCCTCCTGCTGCTCCCCTCAGCAGTGTATTTCAGTCAGTCTGCTGCCTGTTGTACTCCCCACTCTGTCTCTGGTGAATCCTCTCACCCTACACATCTCTGGCCTACACCCCAGCTCTTGTATGCATAAATAAATAGATCTTTTTTAAAAAGATGCAGAAGAATACATAATAGCAAGATGCTATTTGTGTAAAATGATTTTAGAGGGCCTCCCCGGTGGCGCAGCAGTTGAGCGCTGGGTTGCGAAGCTGCCCGCAGCCTCTGCGGCGCCGGTTCGATCCCCGGCTGCTCCCCGGCCACCGGAGGAGGGTCCCACATGGCGCACAGACCTCTCCTGCCGCCCGCTGCTCCCCTCAGCAGTGTGCTTCGGTCCTTCTGCCTGTTCTGCTCCCCGCTCTGGCTCTGGTGAATTCTCTCGCCCTCCCGCGCTTCTGACTGTGCCCAGTGCTTGTATAAACAAAAACGAACGAACAAATAAATAAATAAATAAATAAATAAATAAAGCATGCCTCTATTAAAAAAAAAAAATAAAAAAAAATGATTTTAGAAAGAGTTATCAAATAAAAAGTTGGGGTAAAATAAAAATTGACAAATATAACCCAATGAAAAGATAAATAGTAAGAGATATATGTAAATATATACGCGTGTATATACACACACACACACATTCCTATCCCATACATACAATGGAGATATACACACATTACTCACAAATATGCTCATATATACACAGACTACCTCTGGGAGGCTATGCAAGAAACTGCTTTTTAGAGAATGCACCTGCTAAGGCAACTGTGTCCAGGTTAAAAAGAAACTCACTTGCCATTGTATAATCTTTTTGCACATGTGCAACACACACACATTTGTGGATTCCAAATATTTAAATCACCAGAAAAAAGCCCTATAGTTGGAGACACCAGAGGGTGCTATAAGAACACGTTTGAATAGACCTACCATTGCCGAACATTTCATTACTGTAGAAGTAATTATAAGGACCATAGTCAGAAGTTTAGTTATAGTACACTGTGTTCATTTTCTTTTCTTAGCCTACGTGTATGGATCTTCCAGAGGAACTGCTTCAACTTACAAGCTTCCAGAAGCAGCGTAGAGAGCGAGCTGCCAAAGAATATAGGGTGAATGCACAGGGACTCCTAATAAGGACAGTGCTCTATCCAAAAAAAACAGTGACAGAGACAGCAGAGAAAGGGGAAAGAGTAAGAGGTTTCTTACGTTGTAAAAATTCTAGGCTTCACGAAGGTCCAAGTTTTACCTCTCATGAGGATATAAATTTGCTGAAAGAAGAACCTAAAACAACAGAACCTCAGCATCTACATCCCATGAAGGAGGGAGAAGCCAGTGAGGCATCCAGTAACAAACTCACTTGCCTGGAGTCAGAGGCGTTGGAGGAAGAGAGAACAACTCAAAAAGAACAACTTCAGGTACCCAAGCATGAGTTTCAGACAAATTTATCTTTAAAAGAGGAGATAGAACAGTTGCTGATGGTAGAAAACAAGGAACATTTAAAATGCGTAATACAAGATGATTCATTGTCTCCTTCCCTTCCTCAGGAAGCTGGAGTGTCTCCAAGTGACACCTTTCATACTTTTAGAAAAGCTGTGCTTTCCACACTTCCTCCTTGTCCAGCTTTGGAGAAGACTGATTCCTGGGTAAATCCTTTTCTAGATCAGCCTTAGAGATCTGCTGTTTGTTCCAGAGGCTGTAAAGATGGCTCATTTCCCCTGCCATGGGGGCCTTCCTCATTGTTTAAGTTTCTCATGTAAATTTTGTCACATCTCTGTCATAGGCTTGGCAGAAAAATAATATTCACTTACTCCTATATTCCTGGTATTTGATTAGAATGGGAATATGTTAATTAAAGGAGTAAATGTTCTGATCATATTACTGTGCATAAATGTTCTCAGTGGCCAGAGTGAATTATTTTCTTATAATTTGGATTTAGAGGATTTGAAGAAGGAAAAAATCTTGAGCTTAGTAAACAGAAAAATCCATATTTTTAAAATTTTGTGTTTTATGGTTTGAACGGAGTTGGTAAAACTCTTAGTTAAAAGTTTAAAAAAATTGGTACCTGATAACTTCAGAGTATGTTTTTCTTTATTAAAGAGATTGATTTGTCAATTATATATCAATGAGGCTGAAAAAAATATTAGCTTTATATTTGAATTTTGAATGTTTGGTCTGTTCATGTCATACAAAAATAATAGATGATGTTAATATAAGGATATCCCAGTTGTAATTTTTTTTTTCATTCCACTTACTTTGAATAGGTTTTGTCCAATTTCCTAAAAAGCAGAGACTTCTTTTGAGTATGTTTAGTATGTAAACTTAAAATTAGAATCCACTGTGTTTGAAGTTGATATACTTTTCTTAGGGTGAAAGAAGAACAGCTCATACTGAGCCTTTTTTATATTGAATACTTGTAAGTTGCATACATTTTTTGTGTGTGTATATAACCAATAAAACTGTTTTGGCTTTAGGTTATCTTTCTTTTCTTAATTGGGCCAGCATAGGAATAAATTGGAATATTCAGGATTTGTAGGTCTTAAGCAAGAAATTTGTAATTTAAGTGTTTTATAGGACTCTTACTTATTGCACTTAGGGGAAACTTAGGGACACGCTATGATTATGAATATCTTGTCTGAATTAACTGATTTTGTCATGAGTGCCAGTGAAAGAAGAGCTATGTCTTCCCAAATTCCAGAGCCCAGATCTAGCCTAGCTTATGATAAGGCAAGCCCAAGAACTCTCAGGTCAACCCAGCAGTTGGAGCATCTCACTTTGTCCTCAGTTTAAAAGGTTACTTGGGGCCAAGGTGATTTCTGTTCATCTTAGATAAATGCATCTTCAGACTGAACCAAGAATGTGGTTAATCTCTGTTTACTCTGGAAGGGCATGAATTCCTGTAAAATTTTTAGAGTTTATTTGCTTCTTATGGAAGTATTAAGTTACTACTTCCAACAGAAATACATACAAATTTCAAAGAAAAATGAATATTTTTCATATTTTACAAATAGATTTTTTATTATGTATGTTTTGTGACCATACAGAGACCAACAACAGGACCTTTCCTGGTCAGACCTTTCCTGTGTTGCTAAAAATAGTAGCCACTAGCCATATGTCACTATTTAAGTTAAAATTAAGTAAAATTTAAAAATTCAGTTCCTCAGTTGTACTTGCAATATTTCCAGTGCTTAGTAGTCCCATATAGCCATCCAGTGGCTACCATGTTGAACAAAGTAAATACAGGACATTTCAGAAAATTCCACTGGATAGTGCTATTTGAGAAGTACATTGACTCCCAAAACTAAATGTTCTTTTTGAGTTGCATTACAGTATTTTGTCAATGAAACATCCATGTTTCTGGAACTGCATTTTTCTATACTGTATTCTACCTGAAGTGCCTATCTAAATTCCATGTGTACAGTCAGATCCTGCCTTTGCTACATAGAGTAGAAAATATTGCTAGGTTGTTAAGCCCTATTGCTGGTGCTCTGTGCCATTACTCAGATTTCTTGTCTCAATTTTGCCCAGAATTTTGGGAAATCCTGGGTTCTTGTCCAACACATTGTCGAATTCTTACTCTGTATTTTTCCAGTCGAGAATTTATAAACCACACTGCCTGCTTTCTCAAACTCTTGGGGGGAGTCTTCACTTCAATCTATTGTGTCTGTCCTACTCAGGTCTGACTTTTCTGATGTTATATTTCCAGTGCATGATCTGCAATTAGAGAGTCTCCCTGGTTATCTAACCCTTTTAATTTGGAAGTTAGTAAATGAAGTTAAATGACTTTCCTGAACAAAAATGCAAATGTTTCTTGCATTTTGGTTCATGCAGTATTCTTTCAACTATAGTACACTTTTGTATTTCTGTACTATCTGTCGTAATTTCTCCTTTTTGATTTGTGATTCTTTATTTTCTCTCTTTTCCCTATTCTAGCTAGGAATTTCTCCTGTTTATCTCCTCAAAGAAATAGCTTTTGGTTTCACTGATTTCTTATAGTTTTTTAATCTCTATTTCATTTTCATTCTTTATTTTTTATTATTTTCTTCCCTCTGCTAACTTAGGACTTAGGTCTTATTTATTTCTCTCTTTTTTTTTAATGCTAAGGCAGTACATTTAAGATTTTTAAAAATTTATTTATTTTTGATAGAACAACTGGGATGTAGGCCAGGGGTGCAGGTAGGGGGGTGGGGTGATTCACCAGAAACAGAATAGGGAACAGAATGGGCAGATATTGAAACATACTGCCAAGGGGAGCAGTGGGTGAGACAGGAGAGGTCTGCTGTGCCATGTGGTTTAGTTGCATGACTGGGATGGAATTCAGGTTGTTATGGTGGGCCATAGTGGTGGTAATGCTGAGACTTAACCCCTAGGCAACCAGTGAGGCCCTTGTTCCTCTTTTTCAAGTTGCTTCAGATGTGATATTAGGTTGTTTGGAATTTTTGTTTTTTAGTATGGCAATTATCTTTCCCCTTAAGACTGCTTTTGCTGCACCTCCTAGATTCTGGTGACTTATCTCATCATTTTCATTAGCTTAATGATTTTTTAATTTCTGATTTGATATCCTCTTTTATCCAATTGCTATTAAGCAGAATATGTTATTTGACACCCACATATTAATAGTTTTCTGCTTTTTTGTTTTATTTATTTATTTATTTTATTTATTTATATAAGAACCAGGGTATAGGCCAGATGTGCAGGAGGGAGAGAGGATTCACCAGAGAGAGAGTGGGGAACAGAACAGGCAGACAGATGAAGTACACTGCTGAGGAGAGCAGCGGGCATGACAGGAGAGGCCTGCCGTGCCATGTGGGACCCTTGCAAGTCGGCTGGGATCTAACCAGCACTGCAGAGGCTGCAGACAGCTTCACAGCACTGGGCTTAACTGCCTGCACCACCAGGGGAAGCCCTTATTTAATTTTTTTAAGATTTATTTATTTATTTATGCATACAAGAACTGGGGTGCATGCCAGAGATGGCAAGGTGAGAGGATTCACCAGAGACAGAGTGGAGAGCAGAACAGGCTGATCTACTGATATGCACTGCTGAGGGGAACAGCTGGTGAAAAAGGAGAGTTCTACTGTGCCATGTGGGTTAGCTCCCTGGCAGGGGATCAAACTCATGCTGTAGTGGCAGGTGATAGCTTGATAGCACTGACAGCTGTGCTTTAATCACTGTGCCACCAGGGAGGCCCTCTGTTACTTTTTCTCTCCTCCATGTTAGGTATTGTCTTCCTTGATATTCATTGTTCTTTTGCTTTGTAAGGATTTCTTTCATATGTGGCTTAATGTTGATAAATTATTTTAGCTTACTTTTGAGTGTTAATTTTGCTGGTAGACAATTCTTCTGAAAGTCTTTTTCTTAAGTACTTGAATACCTCTTTCCTTTGTGCTTGTAATGTTTCTGTTGAAAAATATGCTGATAGTTTGATTGATGTTCCCTTATATATTACTACTTTTTCTCTCAACTTTTTAAGTATTTTATCCTTATCATTGATGCTTGACATCTTTACTGTTATGAATCTTAGTACAGGTCTATCAAGTATCTTGCTTGGTACTCTTTGGTCTATGCTTTTCTTTGCTTCTGTGATCCCCATGATATGGATGCTACATCATTTTAAGATGTTCAGAGAACTCATAAACGTTTTTATCTTTTTAAATTCTTTTTTCTCTACTTTGTGCTATTCTGTGTTCTATAATATTGTGTTTTCAAGTTTATTAATTCTCTCCATTGTACTGTTTCTCTGCTGTTAAGACAGTTGTATTTTTAAAATCAACTATAGTGCTTCTTAACTCCTTTATTTCTGAATGTAGCCAACTCATATTCATTATCTTTATTCTGTTGTTGATTTATATCCTCCATTGTTGTTGTTTTTTTTTTAAGTTCCATCAATGTTGCCAGTATTGTTGCCCCAAATTACCCTTCTATCATGCTTCATAACTCCACTGATTTGGTTTTCCTTTTAGGCATTTTTACTGTGTTCTTCTATCTCCTCATTTTCAATTTTGTATGTGATTTAGTGTAGTGCCAGCAAGCACAGGGTAGGTTCACTATGGATTCAGACAGGCAGATGAAGGAGAGTCCTGGAGCACTTGGTGAATTTTTCAGGTTTTAATGCTCTCTCAGATAGCCAGGTACAGAGGTACACCAGGCAGGGCTGGTATGCAAGGAGGCAGTCACAGGCCAAGGGATGGGGGGGGGGGCAGGGGGAGCTGGGAGGCAGGCAGGCAGGCAAGATAGCCTCCCAGCCCCCCACAAATCCTTACACTTTCTCTGGGCTCTCTCTGGCATTCTCTCATGGTCTTACCTCTTCTGTAGTCACTGGTCCTCTTGCAGCCATCCTCCCCTTGCTGTCCCCTCAGTGACACTGCCTTTATAACACTGGCCTCTAGGCTCAAATGTCCATAGTCAGGCATGCATACCCCATGCCCATGCTCCCAAGTGCCTCTTGCATCAACATGACTATGGCTGCTGGTGATAGTCACAGAGGCTAGTGTACAAAAAGCCTGATTAATTTACTTACCCAACATTTAGTAAGGATAAATTTTCAACTGCTGTTCTGTAGTTTTTGGAGTAGTCAGGTGATGGTTACCAGCAAGGTGTAGTAGATTTAGAAGAGGTCTTGGAGCAATAAGCATCAAAGTATCATCTCTAGTAGACTCAGGAGTTTGAAATTCCTGTTGTAAAGTGCTTCTTAGTCAGACTGCAGGTGTTTCAGATATCTCAAACTGCGATAGGTGGTGGCAGATGTTTTGGATGTTTCAACCTGGAGGGGGCCAGGGTGTGGCAAGAGTTTTGGATATGTCAGTTTTGGTCTTTAGTAGTAGTCTCTTCTATAAGGAAATCAGGTGCTCTGAACTGTTTCAGACTACAACTGTTCTGTATTATGAACCTCAGTTTCAAACCAGTGATCCTCGCTCTCTCCTGCAATGCACCCTCCACCTAGCTACCTCCTCGTGCATGGCCTTAGATAGGGCAGTGCTGGGTAGTCCTGATGTTGGCATATGCCCAAGTCATTAGATGTAGGAGGCTTTGCACTGCTGCAGCTCCTCCCTCTTGTAGCTTGTACTGCCTCATTTTTACATTAAACAAAGTTACTTGGAGTTTTACACACCCCTTTCCCTTAGGCTGATGCTCCTATTATGTATGCTGATAACCAGTTTTTCCGTAGCGGGGTTTAGCTTTGTTTTGTGTCCATTTTATTGGGTGAGCCTGATGTCTTCACTCTGTTGACATCTTACCAGATTCCCCTGAGGCATAACATTTTAATTTTTAAAATTCTTCTTCATTCTTTTTTTTTAAATTTTTAAAAAAAGATTTATTTTTATACAAGAACTGGGGTATAGGCCAGAGGCACGGGAGGGCGAGAGGATTCATCAGAGACAGAGTGGGGAGCAGAACAGGTAGACTGACTGAAACACACTGCTGAGGGGAGCAGTGGGCAAGACAGGAGAGGTCTGCTGTGCCCTGTGTGTATCTCCCTTGCCAGCTGGGAATCGAACCCGTGCTGCAGAGGCTGCAGACAGCTTCACAGTGCTGCGCTCAACCCACTGCGCCACCGGGGAGGCCCTCTAACTTCTTTATTCATAAACCTGAAGTTTTCCTGTCATTTTCTTGTAACTTATCAGATATTATAAAATTTAATGAGAACATGAACATTTGAATCTTGATAAATCTCCCTAATCTCTGTGCAAGAATAATACTATGGGCAAAATATTTTTATGCTAGAAACCAGAAAACAAGGCCAAAATCCTTATACTCATGATAAAAGATATCTTAGAAAATTATGTTTTTATTACATGAAACAAACATTGTGTCAGCTAAATTGCTTGGTTCAGGGGCCTCCCTGGTGGCATATGGGGTTAAGCGTCAGCACTGTGAAGCTATCTGCAGCCACTGCAGCAAGAGTTTGATCCCCAGCCAGGAAGGTGACCCACATAGCGCAGCAGACCTCTCCTGACTGCCCATTACTCCACTCCCCTCAACAGCGTATTTCAGCCAGTCAGCCTGTCTTGCTCCTCACTCTCTCTCTGGTGAATCTCTGGTGAATCTCACCCTCTGCACCTCTGGCCTGTACCCCAGTTCTTGTATGCATAGATAGCTAAATATTAAAAAAAATAATAATAAATGGGGCCTCCCCGGTGGCACAGTGGTTGAGCGCTGGGTTACGTAGCTGCCTGCAGCCTCTGCAGCACGGGTTGGATCCCCGGCTGCTCCCTGGCCACCAGAGGAGGGTCCCACATGGCGCACAGACCTCTCCTGCTGCCCGCTGCTCCCCTCAGCAGTGTACTTCGGTCCCTCTGCCTGTTCTGCTCCCTGCTCTGGCTCTGGTGAATTCTCTCACCCTCTTGCGCTTCTGACTGTACCCAGTGATTGTATAAATAAATAAATAAATCTTTAAAATAATAATAATATTGGGCCTCCCCGGTGGCGCAGCGGTTGAGCGCTGGGTTGCGAAGCTGCCTGCAGCCTCTGTAGCGCTGGTTCGATTCCCAGCTGCTCCCTGGCCACCGGAGGAGGGTCCCACATGGCGCGCAGACCTCTCCTGCCGCCCACTGCTCCCCTCAGCAGTGTACTTCGGTCCTTCTGCCTGCTCTGCTCCCTGCTCTGGCTCTGGTGAATTCTCTCACCCTCCCGCGCTTCTGACTGTACCCAGTGCTTGTATAAATAAATAAATAAATAAATCTTTAAAAAAAAAAAATAAATAAAAAAAAATAAAATAATAATAATATTAAATTGATTTCACCCTAAAAAAAAGGTGAACATACTTTTTTTAACACACTCAGAGGTTCTGAGTTTGTGACTACAATTTAATGAATCTCCCCGGACAGGAAGTGCTGTCACATTGTAATCAGGACATTATTAGCAATTCAGCCTTAGAATAGTATGTCATTGCAAAAAAAAAAAAAATGCATAAGGTCTACTTATGCTTAGGCATGAAACAGCATTTCTTTCTTTCTTTTTTTTTTTTTTTCTTTTTTCTTTCTTTTTTTTTTTTTGGGACCCTCGCTGGTGGCCGGGGAAGGAACCGGCGCTGCAGCGGCTGGCGGGCAGCCTCACAACCCAGCGCACAACCACTGCGCCACCTGGGGAGGCCTGAAACAGCATTTCTTAAATAATTAAATAGAATAGAAAATATCATAGTGTGTTGCACATACTAAGAGAAAGTATTGTTTTGTGAAACATTCCTTGGGAATCTTTCCTTTTACTGTTGGTTGCTGTAAAAAATAAAGATAAAAATAGAGGTAAATTTATAGCTTTAAGTACTATAATATAAAACAATGCTAAAGGGCCTCCCCGGTTGGCGCAGCGGTTGAGCACTGGGTTGTTAAGCTACCCGCAGCCTCTGCAGCGCCGGTTCGATCCCCGGCCGCCTGGCACGGGTCCCACATGTCACACAGACCTCTCCTGCTGCCCTCTGCTCCCCTCAGCAGTGTACTTCGTCATTCTGCCTGTTCTGTTCCCCTCTCTGGCTCTCTGGTGAATTCTCTCACCCTCCCGCACTTCTGACTGTACCCAGTGCTTGCATAAATAAATAAATAAATCTTTAAAAAATAAAAAATAACATAAAATAAAACAATGATAAAAATACAGTGATCTCTGGGCCTCCCCTGGTGGCGCAGCGGTTGAGCGCTGGGCTGCGAGGCTGCCCGCAGCCTCTGCAGCGCCGGTTTGCTCCCCAGCCCTCGGCGAGGGTCCCACAAAAAAAAAAAAAAAAAAATACAGTGATCTCAGATTCTACCTTAAGCTAAAAAATGAAAAGTAAGTTAAGCATATGTTAACTGGAAGGATGAAATGAATAGTGATAACAATAGAATTCAATAAAATTAAAAGTGGACCAAAAACCCAATAAATTTCATACCTACTTCTTTGAAAAGAGCAATGAAATTGGGGCCTCCCCGGTGGCGCAGCGGTTGAGTGCTGGATTGCAAAGCTGCCTGCAGCCTCTGCTGTGCCGGTTCGATCCCCGGCTGCTCCCCGGCCACTGGAGGAGGGTCCCACGTGGCGTGCAGACCTCTCCTGCCGCCCGCTGCTCCCCTCAGCAGTGTACTTCGGTCCTTCTGCCTGCTCTGCTCCCCGCTCTGGCTCTGGTGAATTCTCTCACCCTCCCGCGCTTCTGACTGTACCCAGTGCTTGTATGTATGTCTGTATCAATCAATAAATCTTTAAAAAAAAAAGAAAAGAGCAATAAAATTGCTAAACCTTTACCTATAACTGACCAACAAAGAAAAAGATAAATTACCAGCATCAAGAATGAAAAATTATCATTAAAAGGATAATAAGGGACAAATGAACCATTCTACATATGTCCACCAATTTTACAACTTAATTGAAATGGACAAATTCATTGAAAAACACAAATTACCATAACTGATTCAAGAAGAAATAGAAAATCTGAACAGCCTTAAATCAATTAAAGAAATTGAATTCATAATTTTAAACCTCCCCACAAAGCAGTTTTTCTACCCAGATTACATTACTGGTGAATTTTTTTCATCTAAAGTAGCATAATACCATTCTTTTTTTTTTTTTTTTTAATTTATTTATTTATACAGGCACTGGGTATAGTCAGAAGCGCAGGAGGGTGAGGGAATTCACCAGAGCCAGAGCGGGGAGCAGAACAGGCAGAAGGACCGAAGTACACTGCTGAGGGGAGCAGCGGGCGGCAGGAGAGGTCTGTGTGCCATGTGGGACCCTCCTCCGGTGGCCGGGGAGCAGCCGGGGATCGAACCGGCGCCGCAGAGGCTGTGGGCAGCTTCGCAACCCAGCGCTCAACCGCTGCGCCACCCGGGAGGCCCAAATGTTAAAATTTTTAAGACTGATCCATAGAATATGAAACCATCAACAAAAGATCCTTCATGTTCCAAAACATTCACAGCAGCACTATTTACAATAGCTAGGGCATGGATGCAGCCTAAATGTCCATCGACAGACTTACTGAATTCAGCAGAGCCAGAGTGGGAAGCAGAACAGGCAGAAGGACGGAAGTACACTGCTGAGGGGAGCAGCGGGCAGCAGGAGAGGTCTGCGCTCTATGTGGGACCCTCGCCCAGCAGCTGGGGATCGAACAGGCACTGCAGAGGCTGCAGGCAGCTTCGCAGCCCAGCGCTCAACCGCTGCGCCACCGGGGAGGCCCTAAAGTAGCATAATACCATTCTTTCAATAAAAAGAATGGTCACGACCCAACTCATTTTATGAAGCCAGCATTATCCTGAAGTCAAAACTAGATATTACAAGAAAACTATAGACCAATAACCCTCATAACATAGATGTAAAATCCTTAACAAGATAGAAGCAAATAAAATTCAGAAATATTTAAAAAGAATACATCATGAGGAAGTAGAGTTTATCCTGGGAATGCAAATTTGATTTAACATGAAAATGTAATGCATCATATTAAAAGAATGAAGGAGAAAGACCATATTATTATTTCCGTAGCTACCAAATATATTTTTGACAAAATTGTACATCAATTCATGGTTTAATAAACAAAACAAAACTAGGATTAGCAGGGCACTTCTACCTGGTAAAGGTCTTTCAAAAAACCCATTACTGAGGGCCTCCCTGGTAACCTAGGAGTTAAGTCACAGTGCTGTTAGCTATCATATCACTGCTACAGCCTGAGGTCAGCTAAACCACTTATGGTGAGCATACCTCTCCCTTAGCAGTGAATTTCAGTAAATTCACCTGTTGTGTACCTCACTTTGTCTATGGTGAATCCTCTCACACACACCCCCACCACATATCTCTGGCCTACACCCTAGTTCTTTTTTTTATTTTTTTATTTTTTATTTATTTATTTTATTTATTTATTTGTACAAGCACTGGGTACAGTCAGAAGCTCGGGAGGGTGAGAGAATTCACCAGAGCCAGAGCAGGGAGCAGAACAGGCAGAAGGACCAAGTACACTGCTGAGGGGAGCAGCGGGCGGCAGGAGAGGTCTGCGCGCCATGTGGGACCCTCCTCCGGTGGCCGGGGAGCAGCCGGGGATCGAACCGGCGCTGCAGAGGCTGCGGTCAGCTTCGCAACCCAGCGCTCAACCGCTGCGCCACCGGGGAGGCCCCCTACACCCTAGTTCTATGCAAACAAACAAACAAAAAAATTACACCAAAGGCATAAGGCAACAAAAGAAAAAAAAATAGATAAATTGAACTTAGTGAAATGCTTAAAATTTATGCATCAGAAGAGACTATTAAAAGAGTAAAAGGGCAAGGCTTCCCTGGTGGTGCAGCAGGTTGAGCGCAGCGCTGTGAAGCTGTCCATAGCCTCTGCAGTGCAGGTTCGATTCCCGGCCAGCCAGGGAGAAACCCACATGGCGTGGCAGACCTCTCCTGTCATGCTCGCTGCTCCACTCAGTAGCATTTTCGGTCCATCTGCCTGTTCTGCTCCCCGCTCTATCTCTGGTTTATTTTTCTCACCCTCCTGCGCCCATCACCTTACCCCAGTTCTTGTATAAATAAACAAATCTTTTTAAAAAATAGAAAAAAAAAGAGTAAAAGGGCAACTGGCAGCATTAGAGAAAATATTTGCAAATGACATATCTGTTAAATAATTAAAATCAAGAATATAAGGTAAATCCTAAAATTTGGCGATATAAAGCAAACAATCTGATTAAAAAATAGACAGACATTTCTCCAAAAAGACATACACGTGGTTAATAAGCTAACAGGCCTACAAAAATAGGCATAGGAGCCTCCATGGGGGCTTCGAGGGTTAAGTCTCAGTGCTATCACTGCCATGGTCTGAGTTCCATCCCCAGTCCCTGGCCAGGGAGCTACCCACATGTGGTGCAGCAAACATCTGTCTCGCCCACTGCTCCCCTCAGCAGTGTATTTCAGTAGATCTGCCTGTCCTGCTCCCCTCTCTGTCTCTGGTGAATCCTCTCCCCACCTCCCAGCACCTCTGGCCTACACCCCAGCCCTTCTATGCGAAAAGAGATATATAAGTCAAAACTAAAGAGATACTACCTTGATCTAATAAGGGTGGCTACTACCAGAAAAAAACAAACCAAAAACAAAAAACTGAAAAGGATGTGGAGAAATTGGAACACTTGCACACAGTTGGTGGATGTGTAAAATGGTACAGCTGCTGTGGAAAGCAGTATGGCAGTTACTCAAAAAGTTAAAAATAGAATTGCCACAGCATCCAGCAATTCTACTTCTGGGCATATACTCAAAAGAATTGAAAATGGCTCTTGGAGAGAGATTTGTACACCATGTTTATAGCAGCATTTGTCAAAATAGCTAAAGCATGGTATCAACCCAGTGTCCATCCACAGATAATGGATAAGCAAAATGGGGTATATACTTAAAATGGGATATTATTCATCCTTAAAAAGGAAGGAAATTCTGACATATGCTACAGCATGGATGAACCATGAGAACATGATTCTAAAGGAAATAATCTAGTCACAAAAAGACAAGTAGCAGGTACCTAGACTGGTCGCCATCACAGAGACAGGAAGAATGGTAGTTGCTGGGAACTACAGGGAGGGAAGAGAGGGAGTTACTGTTAGTGGATATAGAGTTTGTTTTGCCAGATAAAAATAATTCTGGAGATTAATTGTTATAATGGTTATACAATAATGTAAATGGTGTAATATTAATACCAGTAAAAATGAAGTAGATGGCAAATTTTATGTTATATGTATTTTATCATATTTTTTTAATTCCAGAAAATCCCTATTAATAACATCACACTTATAACAACAGTGAAAGCCTGAATGTTTTCCCCTTGATTGACAACAAAGAAAAGGTGGGCCTCCCTGGTAGCACAGGGGTTAAAGACAGCGCTATCAAGCTGTCACCAGCCACTGTAGCAGGAGTTTGATTTCTCTGTCTGCCTTGGAGGTGACCCACATGGCACAGCAGACCTCTCCTGTCTCGCCCGCTACTCCCTTCAGCAGTGTATTTCAGCAGACACACCTGTTCTGCTCCCTACCCTGTCTCTAGTGAAACCTCTCACTCCCCACCCCCAGCACCTCTGGCCTACACCCCAACTCTTGTATGCATAAATAAATAAATCTTTAAAAAAGAAAACAATGAAACAGTATCTGCTCTTACTACTTTAGATAATCATTGTATGGCAAGTACTAACTAATAGAATAAGAAGGAAAAATAAAAAGCATATGGATTAGAAATTTTAAAAATAAAATTGTGTTTTTTAGATGACATGATGATGTGCATACAAATATCCTAAAGAATCTACCAAAAAGGGGCCTTCCTGGTGACATAGGGATTGTCTCAGCGCCATCACCAAGATCACCTGAGTTTGATCCTCGACCAAGAAGGTAACCCATGAGGCGCTGCAGATCTTTCCTGTTTTGCCCACTGTTCCCCTTAGCAATGTATCTCAGTAGATCTGCCTGTTCTGCTCTCCACTCTGTCTCTGGTGAATCCTCTCACCTCCTTGGCACCTCTGGCCTGTACCCCAGTTCTTCTATGCTAAAATAAAATCTTTATTAAAAGGAAAATCTACCAAAGGATCCTAGAAACCATATGTAGCAGTATTATCACACAAACATGGGAATGCAGGCATGTCATGCATGAGTTAATATTTCAGTCAATCATGGACTGCATATATGGCATAGTCCCAGCAGTCTACACCACATAGCATATGTGTGTAGTAGGCTATACCATCTAAGTTTGTGTAATTACACTCTATGACATTTGCACAGTGAAATCGCCTAATTACACATTTCTCTCAATCTATCCCTGTCATTAAGCATGACTATATTCCAAAAAAATCTAGCCCAAAACAATTACAAATTGAAATATTAAATGTACCATTTGCAATAATGTCCAAAAAATGATACCCTTAAGGATGCATTAAGATGTATATAAGACCTTGGGCCTCCCTGGTGGCGCAGCGGTTGAGCGCTGGGTTGCGAAGCTGCCCGCAGCCTCTGCAGCGCCGGTTCGATCCCCGGCTGCTCCCCGGCCACCGGAGGAGGGTCCCGCATGGCGCGCAGCCCTCTCCTGCCGCCCGCTGCTCCCCTCAGCAGTGTACTTCGGTCCTTCTGCCTGCTCTGCTCCCCGCTCTGGCTCTGGTGAATTCTCTCACCCTCCCGCGCTTCTGACTGTACCCAGTGCATGTATAAACAAAAAACAAACAAACAAACAAATAAATAAATAATAAAACATGCCTCTATAAAAAAAAAAAAAAAAAAAAAAAGATGTATATAAGACCTATGTATTGAAGTTATTGCTGAGAATTTAACAAATATATGCATGTATGTGTGTGAGTGTGTGTGTGTATATATATATATATATATATATATATATATAAACTATATCATGGGACACTGTATTGTTGTCAGTTACCCCCAAATTGGTCTATAAATTTATTATAATTACAGACAAAATCCAAAGCAGTCTTTCATGTGAAGCTTGGATGCAAGTTTCCAGGGTGATTCCAAAATGTATAGGAAATGTTTTAGATTAGCTAAAATAAGTTGAAAAAGGGAGAAGAAAGTTAAAGGATTTTACTACCTGATTTAAAGGCTTTAAAGCAGCAGTAATCAAAACAGGTGTTTGGTGTAAGGTAGTCATGAGACCAATGGAATAGGATTTTGAGCCCAGTAAAAGAGCCACGTATTTAAGGTCAATTTTCATTTTGACAAAGATATCAAGATAAATTCAAGGAGTGAAAGAAATTTTGTTTTTAACAAGTGGTTGCAGAACAGCTAGGTGTTTGTGTGGAAAAAAAATAAACATCCTTACACCATAAAAAATTAAATGAATTGTAGACCTAGAATGTAAAGAGATATAACTATACACAATTTTAAAGAAAACGTAGAAAATACTTATGACACTGAATTTTCTTAGTATATAAATGCATAAGATATAAATTTAAAAAACTATAAATTTTGTATCATCAAAATTTAAAAGTTCTCTTAGACACTTCAACAAAAATTAAACAGCGGATTTAATAAATACACTGTTACAGGGAGCAGCAGGAGAGATAGGAGAGGTCTGCTGCACCATATGTATGTTAGCTCCCTGGCCGGGAATCGAACTCAGGCCATAGCAGTGATAACTGCTGAGATCTAACCCCTAGGCCACCAGGGAGGCCCAGCTTTATCTTTTTTTTTTTTTTTTTGTGGTAACATTAGTTTACAAGGTAACATTAGGTTCCAAGATTAAATTTTCTTACCACACCCATAAGGAAATAACATGTCCCATCTACCGCCAGCCACTCATCCCCTTCTTACCATTTCCCTTCCCTTCCCTTCCCTTCCCTATCTTTTGGTAACCACAATTTTATAGTCAAAGTCTAAGGTTTTGCTTTTGGTTTTCTATTCCAAAAATGAGTAAAATCATGTGGTATTTGCCTTTCTCCTTCTAACTTATTTTATGTAGCATAATCCTCTCAAAATTTCTTTCACTCCTTGAATTTATCTTGATATCTTTGTCAAAATGAAAATTGACCTTAAATACGTGGCTCTTTTACTGGGCTCAAAATCCTATTCCATTGGTCTCATGACTACCTTACACCAAACACCTGTTTTGATTACTGCTGCTTTAAAGCCTTTAAATCAGGTAGTAAAATCCTTTAACTTTCTTCTCCCTTTTTCAACTTATTTTAGCTAATCTAAAACATTTCCCTATTTTAGCTAATCTAAAACAAAGCCCATCCATGTTGTTGCAAATGGCAAGATTTCATCATCTTTAAAATATTTCAGTAGTATTTGTATGTGTGTATGCATGTGCCTGTGGTATGTGTATGAAGATATCTAAGGGGGCCCTCCCTGGTGGTGCAAGGGGTTAAGACGCAACCTACAAAGCTATCAACAGCCGCTGCAGCACGAGTTTGATCCCCAGCCAGGGAGCTACCCTCATGGTGCAGCAGATCTCTCCTGACTCACCCGCTGCTCCCCTCAGCAGTGTATTTCATTCAATTTGCCTGTTCTGTTTCCCGCTCTGGCTCTGGTGAATCCTTTCACCCCCCACACCTCTAGCCTGTACTGCAGTTCTTGTATGCATAAATAAATTTAATATTTTTTTTAAAAAGTAAGCAAATATTCCTCTTTCCCATCTTTTTTCAGACTCAACACTTTTCAACAAGCCATCCACTTTCAATATTTTAATTTTCCCCTCTCTGTCCTCAGTGAAGTAGAGTGTAAACTGGTAGATGTGAAACAGTTGATGAAAGGCATTAATAATATCAGTTAACCAGAAAACCCAGTAACTTAAGTCTAATGCTGCTGATCTCTCCACATTGCAACAGTCTTTTTGATTTGTATGAGATACTTCCACATTCTGGAATTCTCCAGTTCCCCAAAGTGCATTATTGTTTATAACTTGAAAGTCACCTGATGGCTAAACCCTCAATGTTTTAATTAAAAGCTTTATAATGGAAATTCTAATGAAAACATTCCTTAGGAAAAGCCAAGGCCCAACAAGTTCCAGGAATGAGGGAAATAAGGGTAAAAAGTTCTCTTCATTATTGTGTAACTTGTTGGGATGCCATTCATAGTTTGCTTTTAAGAAGCCAGTGAAATAGTAAAATCGAAATAGAGAAAAGAAAACTCTTCTTAAGCCCTTATTTCTGAGAAGACAAAAGAAGTAAAATCTAAATGGAATCATGACATGTATGAGCAGCATGTCCTCATGCTTGCCTTTAAAATAGAGAACACTGCTGTGACTGAAACCTGCCTTCCAGTCATCGCTCTCATAATAGGTTTCATTTGTTCATTCATTAGCAAACATTTTGGAGTGCCCTTCCGGAGCCAAATGCTGCTGGGCTGGCCTGAGGAATCAGACATAAAAAGACACAGACCTATCTGAAATAACCTAGAGTCTAGTGAGAAATATGTGCAAAAATTTATAATTCAAATAATACTTAATGTTCAAAGTGTACCTGCGTACTTGCCGTTACTGAGATGTGTCTCGATGGACTTCTTGAGAGTGAGGGTAAATGAACTACAAGGAGTTCACTGTTGCAAAAGAGAAAAACAGGGTGGTGCTGAGGAGAGGTAAGACTGGGAAATAGATCCATATGTCTGTTGCAGTTTTGGGGTCATATAAGTAGAAGAGCTGACTTGGCTAAAGTAAACAAACAAAATTTATTGGAAGGATGAGTGGCTCACAGAATTGACGGGAAAGCTGGACCTCTAGATTTGGAAATAAGCTCAAGAGCAGCTGCAGAGCACTGCGCAGCAGGAAAAGCTCAAATGTCTGTCAGTGAGTGAGTGTCAATACGTTTTTTCCCCCCAACCCTACATGATTTGACTGAAGATTCAAAATCCTGAAGGTATGTAAATGACCCTATGTCACACACCCGTCCATCTAGGGACCCTTGATTTATTTTCCAATCCATACTGTCCACAATGGAGAAAAGGAATTCCTAAAAAGAAATCTGTGCACTACCAAAGGGAGGGAGAATTAGGGATATGCCTTGTTGAGTTTAGACTTTATTCTATAGACTGTAATTAACAATTGAAGAATTAGGAACAAGAAACTAAAATCATCAGAAATATGGATTTTATATCATGGTTTAAATTAGCAAACAGTTTGAAAAAAGGGCAAGAGTAGATTTATGGACGATTGCATTGATGCAGGTGAGAAATAGTAACTGTTTAAATTTAATAGGGATACAAAAGCTGATAGGATAGAGAGGAATATAGCTAGGAAAGATATTTAAGAAGTAGAATAAACCAAACAACCAATTCAGTATGGGTGGCAATGGAGAGACAGGGGTCTTAGTTGATTCCCAGTTTGAAAGTTGGTGCCATTTACAGACAATGCATTGAGAAGAAAGTTCAAGGAATGGCAGCTCAATAGTAAGTTGAATTTTATACATTTCCCATTTAAGATACCTTTGGAATTTTGAAATGGATAGGTCTAATAGTAGTTGGATATGTGGGGATATAGAGCAAGAAAAAGATCTTAGCTAGAAATATTTGGAAGGTTTTATATAAATGAACATGAACAATATTTTCCATGGTTTGAGTATAAAGTATAAGAGAAAAGGAATAAGAATCACACTCTAAAAGAAAGTGTAAGCAGACAAATAGGAAGAAAATTAATATGTAAACTAGAAAATGTGAGAATAACTCACTTGTGTTTTGATAAACACTTACTGTGATTATAGTAACAATAAACATATTTTTAACAACTTTACTAAGATATAATTGACCATCATTTAATTCACCCATTTATAGTAGACAATTCAGTTTTTTTTAAAGATTTATTTATGCATACAAGAGCTGCGGTGCAGGCCAGACATGTGGAGTGAGAGGATTCACCAGAGACAGAGTGGGGAGCAGAACAGGCAGATCCACTGAAATATGCTGCTGAGGGGACCAGCAGGTGAGGCTGGAGAGGTCTGCCATGCCAGATGGGTCAGCTCCCTGGCCAGGGATCGAACTCATGCTGCAGTGGCTGCTGATAGCTTCATAGTGCTATGTTTAAACCCTTGTGCCATCAGGGAGGCCCCACAATTCACTTTTTTTTTAGTACATTCACAAGGTTGTACAATTACCACAGACTAATATTAGAACATTTTGTGTGCATAATCACACACTACTATTACCACAGACTAATATTAGAACATTTTTTTTTAAAGATTTATTTTTTATTTATTTATACAAGCAGTGGGTACAGTCAGAAGCCCGGGAGGGTGAGAGAATTCACCAGAGCCAGAGCAGGCAGAAGGACCAAAGCACACTGCTGAGGGGAGCAGCGGGCGGCAGGGGAGGTCTGCGCGCCATGCGGGACCCTCCTCCAGTGGCCGGGGAGCAGCTGGGGATCGAACCGGTGCTGCAGAGGCTGCGGGCAGCTTCGCAACCCAGGGCTCAACCACTGCGCCACCGGGGAGGCCCCAATATTAGAACATTTTTATCTCCCTAAAAGAAAACCACATCTATTAGTTATCACTCCTATCTTGCACCCTCCCCAGAATTAAGCAACTACCAGTCTGAATATTTCACATAAGTAGAATAATATACTATGTGGTAATACACTATGTGGTATTCTGTGACTATCTTCGTTCACTTAGCATATTTTGAGGGTAATCCATGTTGTAGTATATCAGTACTTCATTCCTTTTATTACTCAATGATAGATATGCTGACTACGGTTATACACATTATCTTCTCATCAGTTGATGAACATTTGGTTTATTTATACTTTTTTGCTATGTTGAATAATGTGTCTATGAATATTTGTGTACAAGTGTTTGTAGGGACATGCTTTCATTTCTCTTGGGTATATATACCCAAGGGTAGAATTTCTGGGTCATATGGTAACTCTGTTTTTGACTTTTTGAGAAATTGCCAAACTGCTTTTGTTTAATTTTTTTTTACTTACATCATTGATAGTCACCTTATTTCTCACACCACCATAATCACCTGTGAGCCATCACCATATTCCCTTTGTTCTTCCCTCCACTGTTCGATCCCCATCCTTCCCCCTCCTTTGCTGTATGCCTCAGATTCAAGGTCACCTTGCTAATTTTGACTTTTTTTGGCTTTCCAAACTGCTTTTCAAGGTAACTGTATCATTGACCATAAATTAACATTATTATTTTTTAAGGATTTATTTATTTATACAAGAACTGGGGTACAGGACAGAGGCATGGGAGGGTGAGAGAATTCGCCAGAGACAGAGTGGGGAGCAGAAAAGGCAGAAGGACTGAAAACGCTGCTGAGGGGAGCAGTGGGTGAGACAGGAGAGGTCTGCTGGGTCATGTGGGTAGCTCCCTGGCCAGCTGGGAATCAAACCCACGCTGCAGAGGCTGGGAAAGCTTCACACACTGTGCTCAACCCGCTGCGCCACTGGGGAGGCCCCACAAATTATTTTTTTGTTTGTTTTCTAAAGATGTATTTATTTATTTATTTATTTATAAGTGTATTGATTTTTTTCTTGATTTTTTTTAGATTTATTTATTTATTTATTTATACAAGCACTGGGTACAGTCAGAAGCATGGGAGGGTGAGAGATTTCACCAGAGCCAGAGGGGAGAGAGGAGAAGGCAGACTGATGAAGTACACTGCTGAGGGGAGCAGCCGGCGGCAGGAGAGGTCTGTGCGCCTGTGGGACCCTCACCCAGTGGCCGGGGATCAAACCGGTGCTGCAGAGGCTGCAGGCAGCTTCGCAACCCAGTGCTCAACCGCTGCGCCACGGGGGAGGCCCTCTAAAGATTTATTTATTTATGCATACAAGAACTGGGGTACAGGCCAGAGGTATGGGGGGTGAGAGGATTTACCAGAGACGGAGTGGGGAACAGAACAGGCAGATTAATGGAAATACACTGCTGAGGGGAGCAGCAGGAGAGTCAGGAGAGGTCTGCTGCGCCATGTGGGTAGCTCCCTGGCAGTATTGAACTCATGTTTCAGTGGCTGCCGATAGCTTGCTAACATTATCTTTAACCCCTGTGCCACCAAGGAGACCCAGACCACAAATTATTTTAAACATTTGAGATGAATAATTACTTTCAGGAGATATACATTTTTACATAGAATGGTAAAATAACTTGAACACTTTTGTAGCAACCACCCCAGTCATGCAATACAATATTGCCAGCCATTTCAGGAATATCTTGCTTTTGCCCCAAAATGTCATCAACAGGCACATTTTTGGAGAGAAGCATCAAAAATTAAGCATCATCTATTCCATATAAAGAATTCTGGATCTTAAAGACACAGAGGATATTAGAATTAGGGAAAAAATAACTTTTTTTTTTCTACCTTACATATGCAGAAGTGTCATATTATTGATACCATTATCAGGCCTCCCTGGTGGCTCAAGGGGTTAAGCACAGCACTTTGAAGCTATCTGCAGCTTCTGCAGCATGAGTTCGATCCTGGGTCTGTCGGGGAGCTACCCACATGGCACAGCAGACCTCTCCTGTCTCCCTCGCTCCTCCCCTCAGCAGTGTATTTCAGTCAGTCTGCCTGTTCTGCTCCCCACTCTGTCTCTGGTGAGTTCTCTCACCTCCCCTCCCCCCTCACACTTCTGGCCTACACCCCAGTTCTTGTATGTATAAAAAACTAAATATTTTTTTTAAATACTGATACCATTACCACAACACTCACCAAATTATGATTTTATTGAAAAGATTTTTTACATACATAGTCCTCATTCTCTTTCAAATACTTGTATTAAATATTGTCAAATATTTCAAATATTTGTATTTGAAATAATTGTATTATTTCAAATAATTGCATTAAATATTTGTTATCAGATCATGTGCTATACTAGCTATATAGTATCTATAAATATTACATACTATAATCTTTTACCTTCACTTAGTGTTACAATGAACTGTAGTCTTCTCCCCCTTTTTTATTGTATCATTTTTAATTGAGATAATATTGGTTTATAACATTATCTGATTTAGAGGTATAGGTTTACATTTCTTCAAGTGTATTTTACCATACCACACCCACCACCAAAGTACCCATAATCTTCCATCAGAGTCCATTGCAATCCCCCAGACCTATCTACAGGCAGACTTCTACAGTAAATGCAAATAAAAACCACAATGAGATAGCACAGCATGCCCATGAGAATGGCCCATATCAAAAAGGGTATGAAAAAAAAGGAAATGTAGATTGTCCCAACACAAAAGGAAAACAGTATGGAGGTTTTCCAAACTTTAGAAATAGATCTAACATATGATTCTGCAATTCCACTCCTAGGTATCTACCCAAATAATGCAAAACACTAACTTGAAAGAATATATGCTCTCCTATGAATAAGTAGCAGACATTAATAAGAACCCTGAGTGCTCTGGGTTTAAGAGGGAGAGGGGAGGAGAAGGAATGTGGACAGAAGGTAAAAGCTTGGTGGGCATAAAAGTTGTGGTGTATATACACAATGGATACTACCCAACTATAAAAAAAATAGGAAAATCTTGCTATTTGATACAGCATGGATGAAACTGCAAGGGACTGTGTTAAGCAAAATAAGTCAAAATAAGTGGATTTGAGTGGCACACTTTTCTATTGCCCATATTTATGTTTGTTAATTATCATAATAATTAATAAGGAGAAAGATAAAGACCACCAATTCTTTTTTTAAACTTTTTTTTATTTTAGATATTTTTTACATCTTTTTTCATTTTTGTACAATGTATGCATTTCCATGTTGGTTATAGTCCCGGTAAAATTCCCACCACCCTTGTTTTGATCCTACTCCTTTCTCACCCCCCTGTAGTGCGTCTCTGGTTTATAGTTGCTGCTGATTTTGATTTTTACTTTATTATAATTAGTCTTTTCCTGATGCCTTATTTAGGTTTTCTAAATTCCTCCTAGGACTGAGACCATCTAGTATTTTTCTTTTTTTTTCTGGTTTATTTCTATGAACATGATCCCCTCCAGCTCCATCTAAGTTGCTGCAAATGGCATGAGTTTATCTTTTTTTGTTTGCTAAGTAATATTCCATTGCATATATATACCACATCTTTTTTTATTTAAATATTTTATTTTATATAATTCTTACATCTTTTTTCATCTTTGCACAAGGTATGCATTTTCATTTTGGTTATATTCCCCATACAATTGCACCTCCTTATTTTGACACTAGTCCTTCTTTTCCCTGCCTCTCCCTCTCCCCTCCCCATAGTTTGTCTCTGGTTTATAGTTGCTTGTTGATTTTGATTTTTACTTTGTATTGATTAGTCTTTTTCCTGGTCTCTTATTTAGGTTTTCTAAATTCCTGCTATGAGTGAGACCATCCGGTATTTTTCTTTTTCTTTCTGACTTATTTCGCTGAGCATGATCCCTTCTAGCTCCATCCATGTTGCTGCAAACTGCATGTGTTTATTTTTCTTGATTGCTGAGTAATATTCCATTGTGTATATGTACCACATCTTCTTGATCCAGTCATCTATTTTTGGGCATTTGGGTTGCTTCCATAGCTTAGCTATTGTAAATAGTATATCACATCTTCTTGATCCAGTCATCTGTTTTTAAGACCACCAATTCTTTAATCAGTCATTTTGATTGCCTGAATCTCTTCCTCTATTAGATTTATAGCAGGGGGTCAAGGGAACATTATTTCCTAAATTTTTTCATGATATAAATTTTTTTATATTTATATTTAAGGTCATTCTTTGGAATATAAAATTCTTGATTCCTGTTTTCTTTCCTTGAGTGTATTAAATATAGTTAATCCATCTTCTGGAACAAAAAATTGCTACTGAAGTGTCATTATAATAATATAATTTTTGTGGCCTCCCTGGTGGCACAAGATGCAACCTATGAAGCATCCTGCAGCCACTGCAGCATGAATTTGATCCCCAGCCAGGGAGCTGACCCACATGGCACAGCAGACCTCTCCTGATTCACCTGCTGCTCCCCTCAGCAGTGTATTTCTGTCAATCTGCCTGTTCTGTTCCCCACTCTATCTCTGATGAATCCTCTTACCCCTCATACCTCCGGCCTGTACCCCGGTTCTTGTATGCATAAATAAATCTTTAAAATATATATATAATATAATTTTACTTCTATTTTTATGTCATGTGGTTTTCTTGCCTAAATGTCCAAAGGTTTTTCTGTATCATTAAGGTCAAATAATTTTACTATGTTATATCTTGGTGTTGGTCATTCTCAGTCACCTGTTTTCAAATACACATCATGCTTTTCAATATGTTGTTTTAAATTTGCTTGTGATTAAATGCTAAGCAAGCTTTCTTGAATTATATTTTTATCATTCTCTTTCTTTGCTTTGTTTTTATTCTTTAATGAGTTCTATTGCCCATGTGTTGGATTATCTTTGCTTATCTTCATTATTTATCACTTTCTTTCAAAACCTTTTAATTTCTTCAATTCTTTTTTATTTAAAGGATGTTATAAAAGGTCTCCCTGGTGGCGCAGTGTTAAGATGCACCCTGTGAAGCTATCTGTAGCCACTGCAGAACGAGTTCAATCCCTGGCCAAGTTACTGACCCACATGGCGCAGCAGACCTCTCCTGTCTCACCTGCTGCTCCCCTCAGCAGTGTATTTCAGTCGATCTGCCTGTTTTGTTCTCCACTCTGTCTCTGGTGAATCCTATCACCCCTCCACACCTCTGGCCTGTACTCCAGTTTTTGTATGCATAAATAAATAAATCTTTAAAAAAATAAAAATAAAGGATGTTACAAACATCTTTTCTTAAGTAATCATCACTTGTTTACTTGCTCTTGTGATCTTTCTAGTTTAATTTTTATTTTTAAAATGTTTTTATTGTATTTCTAATCTTTGGTGGCTGTCTTCTCATTTCTGACTATTTCTGATTCCAACTTATATACTGTCGTAACTTGTATAATATTCTTAATGCTGTTTAGCTTGTTATGCAACAGCACATTAGAGTGCTGAGATGTTTGTTTTTGAGTATTTCTGGCATGGTTTCATAGGGATGTTATTCTGTTCCTTAGTCTCTTTCTTTTTTATAAGAATTTTTGGGATTTGAGTGGCACACTTTTCTATTGCCCATATTTATGTTTATTAATTATCATAAACATTTGGAAGGAAACTTGTTTCAATTGGTCTTTTTAACTTGACAGACCTCATCATCCTCCTTTGTTGTTTTTGTGTAGTGTTAAAACTATGGTGGTTCATTTTCTGTGCTTTCCTGGCTCTGTTTTTCTGTTCCACTTTTATTTGGAACTCCTATTTCTTTCTTTTTTGTTGGTGTCCAAGCCCTGCTCAGTTTTGAATCCATTTCCAGAAGTTTCTCCCCAGTGTGGGACCCTGTCCTGGAATGGGGCCAGGGTTGTTTATTTTCCGAAGTGTTGGGTCTAGACTTCTCCAGCCTAATCTCCAGCCTTCATCCTGTGGGATTCTTATATGCATATGCAGCCAGAGTAGACAAAACCCCTAGTAGATTCAGCTATTTTTCTCAAATTGACCTTAACAGTCCCTTTTTTAAATATTTATTTATATATATAAGAACCTGGGGTACAGGCCACAGGTGTGGGGGGTGAGAGCGTTCACCAGAACAGGGGGATTGACTGAAATACACTGCTGAGGGGAGCAGCAGGTGAGACAAGAGAGGTCTGCTGCACCATGTGGATCAGCTCCCTGGCTAGGGATTGAACTTGTGCTGCAGTGACTCTTGATAGCTTCATTGTGCTGAGACTTAGCCCCTTGCACCACCAGGGAGGGCCTGGTCCTTAAAACTTTCTAGTGAATTTTGTTGACCATTTTGGGTTTTCCTCTTACATGGCTCAGAGGCCCCAGTCTTTCCTTCTTGGTTTTGTTTTTTGTTTTTCTTACATGAATGACATTAGCTCTTGGTGGTTTATTCCCACCTACTCATAATTTCAGGTTTATTGGATACTTTGCCATCTAAATTCGTTATATATATTGTTCAGGGGGGTTGTTTTTTTTTTTTAATCTAATTACTATGCTTTTGTGGAGGATTTTGGGAAGATCTGAAAACTATGCCACCTTAATTATGCTGTCATTCTAGAATCTGGGTGTATATTTTTATTTTTACTGAAGGATCTAATACTATGGTTTCCATCTTGGATGTACTCTCACACTGGTAGCACTTGATCTTCGGGTGCTTCATCATCCCTGAACTGCTTTACCAACCACTGTTGACTTCTCTCCCCTTCCATTAGCTATGTAATTTCCAATATTAAATTCCCATTGTTTTTCTGGTTAGATCCAGATTGACATAGGTGTATACCACATAATTTTTGAGATATGTCATAAAAGGGTACCTGTAGTGCTTACCACAATTACCTGTGGTTTTCTAAGTCAGGAAATCATATCACATGGGTTTATGTTGTCTTATTTTTACCTGTATCTTCCATGCCACCCATGTATAATTCCTGGAGATATAAAAGAAAACTTCTTTTCAGAGATGAAGTTGGAATTAGATGGGGAAAACTTACAATGAGAGTATATTTGGAAAATGATATATTGATGATTTGTTACTGTAAAAAAGGAAGTGGTCTTTGGCCTATAAATGGGATTTGAAGAATTTGGATAACCAAGGAGGAATTAGGGGATTAAAATCAGACAGATGACTAAAAAGCTGTGTATTGAAAAATCTCCCTTCCGGAAAAAAAAAATAAAACCCAGTCATGATGAAATGCAAACACCAGAAATATTATGTGAGCCTTTTCCAAAAACACGAGGGTAGTCAAAGCATCACCTTTTAGTAGTGCTTCTCGTTATATAACATTGGCTAAATGTTCTATTTATTGTAATTTTTCTAAAATCTCAACAGTATTTCATTGCTATTTTCACTGATGCCCATCTACACCTTAGATACTGAATAAATAATAGGAGTTAGGGAAGAATGAGGAATGAACACGTAAATTTAAGAAACTGTTTCTGGAAATCACCATCATGCAACTATAATCTCAACATTAAGTAAAATAGTAGAATAAATATTTAAAACAAAAAAATGTGTAAGCCACTAAAGGATGAAGGAATTCTGACTAATCAACAGCAGTGATGAATTGTAAATAGTGGACCTTGCCAGACTGGTATGAGTGGTTTTCTGGGGGGTTTTCGGATTATGAATTCCAGGAACGAGAAAAGAAATGTTAGATATTCTAGATTGGCTATTAGTAAAGCAATTTGATCTATCATCTTGTGAAATCTCAATTACGAAATTAATTTATAGTGATTTCCAGGTGAGAGCGGTAACTGGAAATTTTCAAGAAAGACTTAGAGGAACAAATGAGCAATGATAGGAAATTTTTAAAAAATTTTTTATTGTGAAATATACATAGAAGTTTATATAATGGAAATGCATTGTTTTTTAAAAATGTAAAGTGAATACCCAGTTCAACAACTAGAACATTACCAGTACAACAGACTACCTTGCATCTGTGTTCTGTAATAACTCCCTTCCACCTCCCTACCCCCACCAATAACCCCACATTTATAGCAATTATATCCTTGCTTTTTTTTTTTTTTAGCAGTGTTACCATCCACCTCTGAATTCTCCAACAGGAAAGTTAGCTTTGCCTGTTTTGAACTTTATATATATGGGATCACACTGTATATATTCTTTGTATGTTGTGTGTCTGTCTCATTTGGTATTCCAATTTTGGCCTATAGTGATGTTCACTTAATGACAGGGTGAGGCGATTTTGTCATTGTATGAATGTCATAGAGTGTAATTACACAAATCTAGAAGTTAGAGTTTGTTACACAGCTAGGCTCTAAGGTATAGCCTACTACTGGCTGTCATACCTGTGATCTGTCATTGATCAAAAAAATTGTTTTTTTTTATTTAAAGGTTTTTATTTATTTACACAAGAACTAGGGTACAGGTTAGAGGCTCTAGAGGGTGAGAGGATTCACCAGAGACAGAGCGTGGAGCAGAACAGGCAGAAGGACCGCAATACACTGCTGAGGGAGCAGCGGGCGAGACAGGAGAGGTCTGCTGGGTCATGTGGGTATCTCCCTGGCCGGCCAGAAATTGAACCCGCACTGCAGAGGCTGTAGACAGCTTCACAGTGCAGTGCTCAACCCTCTGTGCCACCAGGGAGGCCCAAAACATTGTTTCTTTTTAAGATTTATTTTTTTATGCATATAAGAACTTGGGTACAGGCCAGAGGTGTGGGGGTGTCTCACCAGAGGTGTGTCTCACCAGAGACAGAGTGGGGAACAGAATAGGAGGATTGACTGAAATACACTGCTGAGGGGAGCAGTGGTTGAGACAGGAGAGGTCTGCTGCGCCATGTGGGTACCTCCCTGGCTGGCCAGGGATTGAACTCGTGCTGCAAAGGCTGCAGATAGCTTCAAAGTGCTGTGCTTAACCCCTTGTGCCACCAGGGAGCCCCCTCAAAACACATTGTTAACCTACACATGACTGTATACTGCAATTTGTGATTCATTATTCTGTATTAGCGTTGCTACAGCAAACAACCTCCAAGTTTCACTGGCTAATAATAACAAACATTTTTTTCTTGTTCTTGATATTTGTAAACTGTATCAACTTGGGTTCTTTTGCATGTCTTTTCTTATTCTAGGACATAGACTAAAGAAGCAAACACTGTCTGGGATACCGCATTTTGTAGCAGAATTAGAAGCAACAGGGCCTCCCTGGTGTTTCAAGGGGTTAAAACGCAAACTATGAAGCTATCAGCAGCCACAGCAGCACGCATTCAATCCCTGGCCAGGGAGATGACCCATATGGGCGCACTAGACCTCCTGACTCACCCGCTGCTCCCCTCAGCAGTGTATTTTAGTCGATCTGCCTCTTCTCTTCCCCACTCTGGTAAATCCTCTCACCACCCACACCTCTGGCCTGAACCCCAGTTCTTATATGCATAAATAAATAAATCTTAAAAAAAAAAAAAAGAATTAGAAGCAGAGCTCTGCAGAAACTCATTAAGACTCTTAGAGATATAATATATTATGTGCGCTCTACTCACATTCTATCGACCAAAGCAGGTCTCCTGGCCAAGTCAAAAGTCAATTAGAAAAAAAAAAAAAAGGTCAATTAGGGGCCTCATCTGGTGGTGCAGGCGGTTGAGCGCAGCACTGTAAAGCTATCAGCAGCCTCTGCAGTGACGGTTCTATCCCGGCCAGCGATGAGGGTCCCACATGGCGCCGCAGACCTCTCCTGTCTCACCCGCTGCTCCCCTCAGCAGTGTATTTCATCAGTTTGCCTGTTCTGTTCCCCGCTCTGTCTCTAGTGAATCCTCTCACCCTCCCGCACCTCTGGCCTGTACCCCGGTTCTTGTATAAAATAAATTAAAAAATAAATTTAAAAAAATTTCTTAAAAAAAAAAAAAGGCAATTAATATTAAGTGTACCCATCATACGGAAGCATGGCAAATCACAAGGCGTGGAGAAATATCTAGTCTCTTTAAAAGTAAAGTTGGTACAATTTGCCACCACTACCAGTGTTCCCTGTGCTTAGTTATCACAAGCAATATTACTATGAGCTTTCTTGTATATGTTTCCTGTTACAGACTTGCATGCATTTCTCTAGGAGCAGAGTGCTAGTGAATTACTAGATTATGCCAAACTGTTTTCCACAATGATTTTACTGATTTACATACCAACAGTGCTTGGGAGTTCCAAATGTGCCACATCTTCATTTCACTAAAAAGATTAAATAGTGTTTTATTACTTAACTATGAAATTTTTGAAGTTGTTGTTCAAATCTTTTTTCCATTTTTCTATGATCTGTTTTTTAATGATTTTTAGGGATCTTTATTCTAGATAGGAGTTCTTTGTCAGGTAAAGGTATTGTAAATATCTTCTCCAAATCTATTGCCTCCCTTTTCACTTAGAATGGTATCAATTGATTTTTACATTTATTTATTTTACATTTTAAAATGACAGGTTTAGGGACCTCCCTGGTGGGGTAAGGGGTTAAGCACAGCATTGTGAAGCCTCTGCAGCATGAGTTCAATCCCTGGCCAGGGAGATACCCACGGCGCAGCAGACCTCTCCTGTCTCACCTGCTGCTCTCTTCAGTAGTGAATTTCAGTCAGTCTGCCTGTTCTGTTCCCCGCTCTGTCTCTGGTGAATTCTCTCACCCTCCGCACCTCTGGCCTGTACCCCAGCTCTTGTATGCATAAATAAATAAATCTTAAAAAAAAAAAGAAAAGGGATAGGACAGTAAAAGACACTTGTTCTTTTATCTCCATTATCTTCACCTTCAACTCTTTGCTTCTGTCACTCCCCAGAGCAGTCTGATTCCTGCCTGGCTTTTGTGCCTTGTGATCTAGGTGTTGGTGCCTAAGGATCTTATTTTCTATAGCTGGGTTTACTGGCTATATTCCTGATATTGTGTCTCCTTTCCAGTTTTTCTATTCTTACCCTCTATCAAGAGGATTCACCAGAGACAGGGTGGGGAGCAGAACAGGTGAATTTACTGAAATACACTGCTGAGGGGAGCAGCGGGTAAGACAGGAGAGGTCTGCTGTGCCATGTGGGTAGCTCCCTGGCTGGGGATCAAACTCATCATGATGCAGTGGCTGGAAATAGCTTTATAGTGCTGACTTAACCGCTGAGCCACCAGGGAGGCTCTTGACTATTAAATATATAGTATGAGGTATAGATCTGATTTTACTGTTTTCTGTGTATAGATGCCTGTTAGGAACTATTTGCACATACAGTAGATGCCTGTAGGAACTATTTGCAGATACAGTACTTCCCAATTAGATATCTAGCATTGATACGTCCTGTGCATTCAGCACCAGTATCTGCTGCTGGTCTCTCTCTTCTGATTATTGGACATTTGTCTCTCATGTCAATAACACTCTGTCCTAATTATTATAGCTTTTACTAGATCTTGATATCCAAGAAACTACTTGTTCCTGTTGCTCTTCAGAAGTATCTTGGCTCTTCTTGGCCTTTTATATATCCATAAAAATGCTACACTTGGGCCTCCCCAGTGGCGCAGCAGTTGAGCGCTGGGTTGCAACTCTGCCCGCGGCCTCTGCAGCGCCAGTTCGATCCCCGGTTGCTCCCTGGCCACCAGAGGAGGGTCCCACATGGCGCGCAGACCTCTCCTGCCGCCCGCTGCTCCCCTCAGCAGTGTACTTCGGTCCTTCTGCCTGCTCTGCTCCCCGCTCTGGCTCTGGTGAATTCTCTCACCCTCCCGTGCTTCTGCTGTACCCAGTGCATGTAATAAACAAACAAATCAACAACAAACAAACAAATAAATAAAAATACATGCCTCTTTAAAAAAAAAAAATGCTACACTTGTAGTTCCACAAATCTTTTTAGAGTATTAATTGGAATTGCATTGAATTTACAAATTATTTTAGAGAGAGTTGGCATTGTTACTAAATCATGAAGTCTAAAACATTAAATTGTATACCTCCCTATTTATCCATATTTTAACATCTCTATAAAGTTTTATGCTCTTTTCATGAAAATCTTGAACATATTTTGTTTTTAGAAAATTGTGGAACACAGAGGTGGTTGAGAAGTATGTCTCATGTTTGTTGAATAAATAACTAGGGAGGCCTCCTTGGTGGCACAGATGGTAAAGTCTTAGCACTATCAAGCTATCAACAGCCACTGCAGCAGGAGTTTGATCCCTGGCCAGGGAGCTGACCCACATGGCACAGCAGACCTCTCCTGACTCACCTGCTGCTCCTCTCAGCAGTGTATTTCAGTCAATCTGCCTGTTCTGCTCCCCATTATGTCTCTGGTGAATCCTCTCACCCCCACACCTCTGGCCTATACACCAGTTCTTGTATTCATAAATAAATAATATAAATATGTAAAATAAAATAAAATAAATAAATGACTAGGGAAATACATGGAGACCAAACTTAGATTTGTGGTTGCCAGGGACTGGAGGAAGAATGAGGAGTGACTGCAAATGGACACAGAGTTTCTTGATGGTGAAAATGTTCTGGATTTAGATACTGGTGATGGTTGTGATTCCTTTGGTGATTTTTGTGATTTTTTTTAAATTTATTTATTTATGCATACAAGAGCTGGGGTACAGGCCAGAGGTGAGGTGGGTGAGAGATGCACCAGAGACAGAGTGGGGAACAGAACAGGCAGATTGAACGAAACACACTGCTGAGGGGAGCAGTGGGCAAGTCAGGAGAGGTCTGCTGCGCCATATGGGTTGCTCCCTGGCCAGCCGGGGATGGGGATCGAACTAGTGCTGCAGAGGCTGCGGATTGCTTCATAGTGCTGTACTTAACCCCTTGCGCCACCAGGGAGGCCCGATTGTTGTGATATTGATTCACTTTGTGAATACACTAAAAACCACTGAATTGTACATTGTAAAAGGATGATTTTTTTGAAGATTTATTTATTTATTTATACAAGCACTGGGCACAGTCAGAAGCGTGGGAGGGTGAGAGAATTCACCAGAGCCAGAGCAGGGAACTAAACAGGCAGATTTACCGAAATACACTGGTGAGGGGAGCAGTGGGTGCGGCAGGAGAAGTCTGCGCGCCATGTGGGACCCTCGCGGGCGGCCGGGGATTGAACCGGCACTGCAGAGGCTGCGGGCAGCTTCACAGTGCTGCACTCAACCCACTGTGCCACCGGGGAGGCCTCATTTTGTTTTAGAAAGCAATAATCAAAATTATAAATCAATTACCCAGTGCATGTATAAACAAACAAAACAAACAAACAAATAAATAAATAAAAACATGCCTCTATTTAAAAAAAAATTTAAAAAAATTTTAAAAATTAAAAAAAAAACCTCTTTATGAAAATAAAATGGGAAGAAAGTGAATTCAAACACTATCATTGGTCATCTCTGAATTGTGGGATTATGGTTGATTTTTTAAAAACTTTTTCTAATTTTTTTGTAATGAACATATGGTAATACTTTTAACATTAAAACAAGTATTATGAAAAAAATTCATGTCCCTTGAATGTAGATAATGTTAAAACCTGGAAGGAAAGGGTGTAAGGTCAAGTATGTATTCTTTGTTTCCCATCTCACTACATTCCAAGAAGGAATTCTTAAGTTATTATGGAATATGTTCCAGGAAGACCTCAGCATTAGACTCACTGCTGTTGGTGTCTTCTACAATTAGGATAATGTTTGTCTATAATGGTTCATTTGCTAATGTTTTTTGGCTGATAAACCTCATTTCTCTGGATTGATAGAACTGATGTAGTTTTTTTGAGAGTGATATTATCTTACAGGTTTTCTAAAGTGATTTCTCTGAAGAACAGGGTTGACAACTTCTCACTCTTCAACTCTAGCTCATGTATTGTGTCCTTTAGGAAACTTTTGTTGCTCCCACTCCCACCCCCGCCCCCCAGGAGGTGTTAGGTGTGCCACTTAGTTGCCCATACAAGTCGCTATCTTTGCACTCACTACTTTAAGCCATAATGATTGGGTTTTGTGTCTGTCTTCCTCATCAAACCGCACTCTTTAAGGGCAGAACCAGGTTTTGTTTAACTTTGTAGTCCAGGTATCTATTCTGTAGTCCAGTACATTGTTAGTATTCAGCATGTTTAATTAAATAATGAACAAACAAATGAATAAATGATGAGCAGATTGTACAAGATGGCAGCCTGGGTTAGAGTGAATTTGATGGGATAGCAAACAGGGGATTTGGCAGGTGATCACACTGGGGAGCCACGGAATCATGTGCAGATTTTAGAGATCCAGTTCTCAAATGGACCAAATGATACACGGGGGAGGTTTTCCCTGTGAGGATGCCAGCTGGGAGGGAAAGGCAGAAATTTCTACTGGTCAAAAGATTATTTTTCAAGTCAGTGTTTTTTCAGAATCTGTCCCAGGACTGCTAGCATTACAACCATTGTGATGATTTAGGATGCAGATTTCTGGACCTCCTCCAAATACTTCTAAACCAAAGTTTCTGGAGCAGGTCTCAAGGTATTTGCCTTTGAAAAGCTCTCTGGGTGCCACCTTAAAGTGGGAAAACCTCTGGAGCAGGTGATTTAGCCCTGGAATCTGAGCCCTGTGTAATAATTTTCTCTGCAAAATTGGCTGTATGTGATGCTTTCAGCCTACTACAACAGACTTGTGGGTCCACTCTCAGAAATTACTATTCTGGAAGTTTAGGGTGAATCCTGGAATTACGTAGTAAAAAGCAGGTGCAAGTTCATCAAGCGCAGAATTTATTTGAATATACCTAGTTGTCCAGTTTGACTGGGAATGAGAATTTTTATCTCCAGCATTGTATGAACCTTTTAATTTATTCTATATTTTGACCGGTCTATTATTTATTTACTCTAGGCAAATAGTGTGCTAAATACAGTGTGAAATGGGGAGATAAATTAGACCTAACTTATGTGTTCAAGGCTATTACAATTGGAAAAATAAGAAGTGTGAAAGTAGGACGTTCCTGGTGGCGCAAGGGGTTAAGTGTCAGCACTATGAAACTATCAGCAGCCACTGCAGCATGAGTTCGATCCCTGGCCAGAGAGCTGACCCATCTGGCATGGCAGACCTCTCCAGTCTCACCTGCTGGTCCCCTCAGCAATGTATTTCACTGGATCTGCCTGTTCTGCTCCCCACTCTGTCTGTGGTGAATCCTCTCACCCCCCACACCTCTGGCCTACACCCCAGTCTTGTATGCATGAATAAATAAATAAATCTTTAAAAATAAAAGGAGTGTGAAAGTAATCATTTTAACAACATGGCTGTAGATTCACATGCTGGGTTTTTTAAGTAAAGATCTTAGAATGAGGGAGCCTGGAATGAAGCAGAGGGACTGGGAGGGAGCCCCATCACTGAGACCAGACAACATAATTTTGGAGTCAGTCTCAGAAGGTCCCAGGAGAGAAGTCAGGACATGGTTGCAGAATGTCTCATCAGCACAAATTCTGGCAACAAGTAGGAGAGAGGGTCATACAAGTCAGCGTAAGTAATACTGCAGAAAGGGATGGATAAAAACTGTGTAAGGAGTCAAAGCTTTGAAAGAAAAACAGGCACCAGGGCAGCTGCACCCCTGGAAGGAAACTGGAATGAAAACAGGGACACAGGCTGGAGGTCTTTGTCTAGACTGACCGTGTGCACTGGAGGATAAACAGGAAGACTCAATTCTGTGTTCCTGCTGACATCCAAGACTGTTCACACCAGGCCCAGAGTGGAAGAGTGCATCATCACCAGCAGAAAGGGAACAGGAACTGTGCCAGGAGAGGCCCTCCTTAGTTTGGGGCTGGTGGGGTTGGAACAAACAGGAAGCAGTTGATGAAGGTTCATGTAACAATGTGATTTTTGCATCAGCAGAGTATACATCTAATTTAACCAGAGTCAACAAGAGAGATGGGAGCCAGGAATCAGAAAAAGTTTCGTGGAATAAGAATTGGAAAAGAACTTGAGAAATCAATACTAAATAGGGAAAATGAAACCTACTGGACTGAGTTAACAAGGTCATTTCTGGAGCCCTTCTCATGATTAGGAATTCTGCAGCAATTCATCAGAATTTTGGCCCAGTCACAGAATTAAATATTTTCATTATTTGTATGCAATTGTATCTTAGAATTAAAAAAATATTCCTGATTATATGCCATTCCATTCCAGTGACTTCCCCCCCATAGTATCTTACTATGAAAATGTCAAACATATGCAAATTATTTATTTTTTTAATGATATGCTATTGCTTTACATTCTTGTTAGTTTTATCACAGTATAGGATTTCTCCCCACAGGTGTGGTTACCATCTATCTCGTACCAACAAAGCACCCAAGTCTTTCACCATAGTCTATTGTGCTATCCTCCCCACTTTTGTACCCCTCCTCAGATCCCTCTGGTCAGCTTTCAAGGGTTGATTTTATTTTATTTTATTTTTTAAAGATTTATTTTATTTATTTATGCATACAAGAGCTGGGGTATAGGCCAAAGGAATGGGGGTTGGGGAGTGGTGAGAGGATTCACCAGAGACAGAGTGGGGAGCAGAACAGGCAGATTTATTGAAATACACTGCTGAGGGGAGCAGTGGGCAAGACAGGAGAGGTCTGCTGCGCCATGTGCATTAAGCCTTTGGCCAGGGATCGAACTCATGCTGCGGTGGCTGGTGATAGCTTGATAGTGCCGTGTCTTTAACCCTTGTGCCACCAGGGAGGCCCCCCATTTATATATCTTCTTCACTGAAATGTGCCTTTCTGTCTTTTGTCCATAGATTGTTTGCTATTGAGAATGTTTCCTCTTTACAGTTGAGTCTGTTGTTGCTTAATGTATAAAGAACTAGCATTGATCCTTTTGTCTGGTGGATGTCTTAGATGATCTGTTCCAGGAAAATCACTTACTTCAACTTGAATCAGCCTATATCCTTTGTGTGTTGATGCAAACACTGGTGGTACTTATTGAAGCTTTATTTCCAGATCAGATTGTGACAGTTTGAGCAGAAGCAGCAAGAGTGGAAACAGTGGCACAGTTTTCCCAAGCCGGTACCCATCTTGCTTTCATGGATGTGACAAGTCAAAAGGCTACTACTGAGTTTTGAGAATTTACGGTACTTGCCTTTTACTACAATGTGGTTTGCAGATGTTTATGTTGAGTCTGTAGTTTGTTTTTTCATCTTCTTAACTGAGTCTTTGATAGAGTAGAAGATTTAAATTTTGATGCAGTAAAATATATCAATGTTTATTTTTATGAATATACTTGAAACTTTAAGTCTAAATACTCTTTGCCTGGTCTTGTATACCAAAGATTTTCTGCTATGTTCTTTTCATAAATTTTGAGAGTTTACATTTAGGTCCATGATATATTGTGGGTTTTTTGTTTGTTTGTATGTTTCTTTTTAAGGTAACATTAGTTTATCACACTAGATGATTCAGAAGTAAAGGACCACACCTCTTAAATGTATGTCACCACAGTGTACCCACCACCAAGGCACCCTTCAGGATGGTTCAACATGAATCTTCCACACTTTGCTCTTCATCAGCCCCCTCTACCTCTGGTAAATTAATTCTACACAATTAAGTTTGTTATCGGTTTGGTTTTGACTAACCCTTTGCTTTGTTTCTCTAAAAAAATGTAAAACTATATGTAAATTGGACTTTGTAAAATTTTGAATCTTTTGTATTCTATATGACACAGTGCTTGATTTACACCTAAGTATTTCTTCTTTTTTATTTTTTTGGTGACTGAAATGGTATTATGTTTTAATTTTGGTATCCTTATGCCCATTGCTAGTTTAAAAAACTGCAATTGATTTTTGTATGATTATCCTGCATTCGCAGATCTTGATGACCTCACCATTAGTTTTTAGATTTTGGTGGACAGATTTCTTGTTGTTGTTTCTTTTAAGATTTATTTATTTACGCATGCAAGAACTGTGGTACAGGTCAGAGGTACGGGGGGTGAGAGGATTCACCAGAGACAGAGTGGGGAGCAGACAGGCAGATTGACTGAAATACGCTGCTGAAGGGAGCAGCGGCAAGACAGGAGAGGTCTGCTGCGCCATGTGGGTAGCTCCCTGGCTGGGGATTGAATTCATGCTGCAGTCGCTGTGAATAGCATCATAGTGCTGAGACTTAACCCCTTGAGCCACCAGGGAGGCCCAATTACTTGGTTTTTCTATGTGGACAATCAAGTCATCTGAAAATTGGACAGTTTTATTTATTTCCAATCCAGACATCTTTTCTATTTCCTTTAGTTGCCGAATTGCACATCGTATATTTCCTGTACTCTATTGTCTTAAATATTGCCTCTAAATACATCTCCGAATGGGAGGATACTCCTTACTGCTGCTTGGAGTTAAAGTTGACGTTCCAGATCCCCACATGTTCTCCACTGATGCCATGGGACAACGGCCCTTGTTCTCCTTAAATGGTACAGAAGTCTTAGCTCTACTTAACTTTTTCTGATGCCACACTAGCAGAGGTGTTAGGGCACTTGTTACAGGTTGTGAGGGTGTATGTCTAGGCCCCCCTTTATAGATATGAGCTGATGTATCTTTTTTTTTGTGGTATTTGACTGTAATAAACAGATTGTTGTATAAAGTTTTCTGTCTTGGTAGGCTGCCCCCTTCCTAGTATTTTGGCTGAAGAATAGGCTTTTGTTGGGGCTTTTATTCTATACCCTTTGGGTTGAGGAATACCATATTCTTCAGATCCAAGTCTGATACACGGGACATAAAGAAAACCTAGGGAGGGGCCCCTCTGGTGGCTCAAGGGTTAAGACGCGAACTGTGAAGCTCGCCGCAGCCACTGCAGCATGAGTTCAATCCCCAGCCAGAGAGCTACCCACATGGCACAGCAGACCTCTCCTGACTCGCCCACTGCTCCTCTTAGCAATGTATTTCAGTCAGTCTGCCTGTTCTGTTCCCCACTCTGTCTCTGGTGAATCCTCTCACCCCCACACCTCTGGCCTGTACCCCAGCTCTTGTGTGCATAAATAAATACATCTTTAAAAAGAAAGAAAACCTAGGGAACTCACTACCACACTGTTCCTAGGGTCCTGAGACTTTGTGCTGGTGAGTCCTCTTCTCTTTACCCTTCAGAGTCTTATGTTTATTTATTTATTTATTTTTAAAGCTGCGGATGGCTTCACAGTGCTGTGTGTAACCCCTTGAGCCACCAGGGAGGCCCTTATGTTTATTTTATACATAGTATTTTAATTGTAATATGTAGGAGGACTAGGGGAAAGTTTGTGTAATCTACCTTCCTGGAAACCTCGTTACTTTGAGTTAATGTTTTGCCATTAGAATTTTTCTATATCCCTTCCTTAATTATATTTGGTTCATGTAGGGGTATCATTACTAAGGTTAAAAACTAACTCTCCATTCCTTGGCTAGCAGGCAAGTTTGGGAGGCTTGAATAGATAAAAGAAATCCATAAGGTTGTTATGGGAACCAGGCCAAAAGACTTTCACCTTGACCATGAATGCAGAAGCAGGACCAGGACACGTTCCATGTCAAAGGCCAGTGCCCTAGATCAGGCATTTTAGCAGATAACAGGTTATAAAAGAAAGCCTTAAACCCTTCTTGATAGATAGAACTCTCCCTTTTCCTCCTGCTCTCTTGCAGGGTATTTCAATAAATCTGCCTCTTCTGTTCTCCACTCAGTCTCTGGTGAATTCTTTCACCCCCAGTACCACCGACCTCACCCCCATATTATACCACAGGTCAAACTTGACTTAGCTGTAGTTCTGCATAAGAAATGCTGGGTTCTTTTCAGTACATTATAGCAGAAGACATATGTTGTCAATTAATGTCATCACCAGAAATGTGGTAACATCAAACTAGAAAAGTAACTTCGTTAGCATTAATCATTTGGTTCAGGTGATGTTTGCCAGGCTTCTCCACTGTGAAGTTACTATTTTACCTTTTGTGGTTAATAAGTATTTTGTGGGGAGATACTTCGATTCTGTAAATATCCTCTTAAAACTTTCACCTACTAATTTTACTGTCATACAGTAATGACTTGCTTGAATCAATTATTATGACTTTTAAAATGATGATTTTCCAATTCTGTCATTCTTTCCTCATTTAATTGACATTAAACTGAAAGAAGAGCTTTCCCTTCCCCATCACTCATACACTCATTTGCACATTTATTTCAGCTTATGGATTCTTTTAAATAATTATCCTTTAGTGCCTCCCTGGTGGCACAGGAGATTAAGTCTCAGCGCTATCAAGCTATTGCCAGCCACTGCAGCATGAGTTCAATCCTGGGCCAGAGAGCTAACCCACTTGGCACAACAGACCTCTCCCATCTTGCCCGCTGTTCCACTCAGCAGTATACTTCAGTAGATCTGCCTATTCTGCTCCTCACTCTGTCTGTGATGAATCCTCTCACCACTCACGCCCTGCTGTACCTCTGGCTTACACCCCAGCTCTTGTATGCATAAATAAATAAAATAAATCTTTAAAATAAGATTATCTTTTACTACCATTGTTTACCGTGATGCTCAGACTATAGCTCACCCATTAGTTACCTCCTTGTCTGTGACATGTCTTTATTCAAAGACAACATGATCATCTATGTAGAAAAATCCCAAAGAATATATGTAGGGTAAGGTAAAAAGTATCAGGCTTTTCTACCCTCCCACCATTAGGACAGATGAGGGAACCCTGTGGTCCCGAATGCATGCCTGATGGCGGGCACCTGGAGTAGGGTGTGGGCATATGTAGATGGGACCCACCTAGGCTGAGACTGGGCTTTTAAGGGCGGCATCACAGACGCCAACAGAAGCCAAGAAAGACGCAGGAGAAGCAGAGAAGCTGAGAGAGAAGCAGAGCCATGAGAAGAACGGAGAGGAACGTGAGAGCAGGCCGGGGTGCCCAGATAGAGTGAAGACTTGCTGGGGGCTGGGAGGCCTGCCAGCCTCCTGGCCCCCCAGCACCCCTATCTGCCATGTACCCGGTAAATCCTAATAAAAGCCTGCAAAAGCCACCGAGGGCTCCAGGACTCCTCCTTTACCCCGTCTCCTGGATCAGAAAACCTGCCCTGTGTCCTTCCTGTCCCTTACAATATACAAAAGAAAAAGCTACTAAAACCATAAGAAAATATTAAAGTGTTGCCAGACACAAGATTAATGTATAAAAATCAATCATATTTATAAAATAGCAACAAGCAATTGGAAATTAAAATCTTAAATTGGAAGTAACCAATAGCAAAAAAGTATAATTAGGAATAAATTTAACTATGTGTAAGATTTGTACATTGAGGCAATGGCTCTCCTGCCCGCCTGTACCTAGCGAGGTTTCTCTTCACCAGCCTTCTCCCTTTGCAAAGCAGCGAGGCGGCTCTCCTCTCAAGGCTGCCGCCTGTGACTATGCAGGCCTCTCTTTTAGCAAACCTGGCCCTTCCGGGGCAGCTCTCTCCTCCTGCTTCTGTCTATACCAGTTCTTAACTCTTCTTTCCCTTTTCATAATAAACCTGTCCTTTTAGATATGATAAAAAAGATTTTGTAGGGCCTCCCCTGGTGGCGCAGCAGTTGAGCGCTGGGCTGCGAAGCTGCCCACAGCCTCTGCAGCGCCGGTTCGATCCCCGGCCGCCCCACATGGAGTGCAGATCTCTCCTGCCGCCCGCTGCTCCCCTCAGCAGTGCGTTTCAGTCAATCTGCCTGTTCTGTTCCCTGCCCTTCTGACTGTACCCAGTGCTTGTATAAATAAATAAATAAATCTTTAAAAAAAAAAAAAGATTTTGTATGTTGAAACTACAGTTGATGAGAGAAATTAAAGAAGACTTAAATAAATGGAGAGACCTTGTTTATGTATTGAGAGTCAATATTGTTAAGCTGGTAATTCTTTCCAAGATTACTATGGATTAAACTCAACCCCAATAAAATTCCTAAGAGCCTTTTTGGGTAGAATTGGTAAGCTGAAAAATTTATATGGGAAAACAATGGATCTAGACTAGCTAAAACAATTTTGAAAAGGAATATAGTTGAAGGATTCATGCTATCTAAATAATGACATGCTTAATCTAGAATAATCAAGATAATGTGGTATTTGTATAAAGATAGACATATATCCCTTGAAAAAATAGAACCCAGACTTAGATTCACAGATATATGGTCAATTCATTGTCAGTAAATATTTCATGGTGATTCAATGGAGAAAGGATAACCTTTTCCAAAAATTGTTAAGGGAACAATTAGGCATTCATATGTAAAGCATGAACATTTACCCTGGTCTTGGGAGAGATTTAAAACAAAAAGTAACTTAAAATGGGTTATAGACCTAAATCCCTAAAACTTAAAATACACTTCTAGAAGAAAATACCAGAGAAAAAGTGATTTTGAATTAGAAAAAGATATCATAAAGAGGACACGAAAAATATAACTCGGTAGCTAAACAATCCATTTTAAAATGAGCAGAATTGAACATACATCTTTCCACAGAAGGCATCTGTGATATTGGGATTTTTAGGAAGTATTTGGTCATTCAGGTAACCAAATAAATATTTCTTGTACCGTGGTCTTTATCCACAGTTCCTGGCCTACAGCTTCCAGAGGCCTTGGAATTTATTAAGTATTGGGAGTATTAAGACTCTTTTTTGCTAAGCAACTTTTGGAAAACCTGAAGGTGGTGGGCACTGGTTGCCAGGGAAACCAAGATGAATATAGGGTGAAACTTTCAGGCCCACTACCTGATTTCTTGGAAGCAGAGAGGCTGAAGGTGGTGTTCTGTTACTAAAGGCCAATGATTAAATCAGTTGTAAAAGTAATGATGCCTTCATAAAAGTCCAAGAGGAAGGGGCTTCCTGGAGTTTCTTAGTTGGTGAACACAAATGATTTGGAAAGGATAGCAAACCGCCATTGTTACCTCCCCACGGGTGTCTCACCCACATCTATTTCACCAGTCCACGACCAAAAGGCAAGCGCAGTTTCTTCACGTGTCTCTGCCACACACGCCTCCTCCAGGTCTCCTTCTGGCTCTCTGTCCTGCTTCCTTCCTTCCTCAGTCTCCTCTGCAGCTTCTTCTCCTCCCTGCTCAGCGCCACCCTCCTTTTGGGTGGGGCAGGAAAACTGGAATCTCCCTCTTTCCTGGGGACCACCGTGTTACAGAGGGAACATAGGACCTCTGATTTATATAGTTGCTTGGTCAGAACTGTGGACTTGCCTGGCAATTGTGGCTAGTGTCTGAAGTAGAGGGCAGTCAGAGGGATCAGTCCTGACTCTAGGTAGATAGTGTCACAATTGAGTTGAGTTTTTGGACACCTTGCTACTGTCTGAGAATTTCATGCTGATGAAGAGGAAGCCTCAGCACCCACACTGCCATTGGAAATAGGGTTCCAGGACACATGACCCACCCAACAAAACATCCAAGTAAATAACAGGTACATGAAAAATGTTCAAAATTACTATTCATCAAGGAAATGCAAATCATAGCTACAGTGAGATACCATCTCACACCTATTAGGATGGCTATTATCCAGAAGATAAGCTAAGAGGTGTTGGTGAGGATGTGGAGAAAAAGGAACCCTTTTCACTGTTGGTGGTGTTGTAAATTGGTATTGCCACTGTGGAAAACAGGATGCAGGACCTTCAGAAATTTTCAAACAGAAAATACCATGTGATCTAGCAATCCCACTTTTGTGTAAATATACAAAGGATGTGACAACAGGACCTCAGAGATACCTGCATTCCCATGTACATTGCAGCATAATTCACAATAACTAAGGTGTGTGTGACCTTCTCAATTAGCTGAGTAGTCACTTTATGATTAAGCAGAAAACAAATGCTGGGCCTCCCTGGTGGCGCAAGGGGTTAAATTGCAGCACTATGAAGCTATCTGCAGCCGCTGCAGCACAAGTTCGATCCCTGGCCAGGGAGGTGACCCACATGGCGCGGCAGACCTCTCCTGTCTCGCCCGCTGCTCCCCTCAGCAGTGTACTTCAGTACATGTGCCTGTTCTGCTCCCCAATCTGTCTCTGGTGAATCTCCTCACTGTCCCCTCCCCCTGCACCTCTGGCCTGCATTCCAGCTCTTGAATGCATAAGTAAATAAATCTTTAAGGAAAAAAAAACAAAACAAAACAAAACAAAACCCATGCCATTCAGTAAATACTTATTGATAAAATGAATAAATTGCATTTTCTTGTTTTCCCCAAAGATTTATTTATTTGTGCATACAAGAACTGGGGTACAGGCCAGAGGTGTGGGGGTGGTGGCGAGAGGATTCACCAGAGACAGAGTGGGGAACAGAACTGGCAGATGGACTGAAATACACTGCTGAGGGGAGCAGTGGGCGAGTCAGGAGAGGTCTGCTGCGCCATGTGGGCAGCTCCCTGGCGGGGGATCGAACTCATGCTGTGGTGGCTGCAGATAGCTTCTTAGGTTGTGTCTTAACCCCTTGCGCCACCAGGGAGGCCCTAAATTGCATTTTCTCTGCCCCTTTTCGTACTGGGCTGTGTGTGTATATATATATATATATATATATATATATATATATATATATATATATTATTTTTAAAGATTTATTTATTTATACAAGAACTGGGGTACAGTCATAGGCAAGGGAGGGTGAGAGAATTCACCAGAGACAGCATGGGGGGCAGAACAGGCAGACGGACTGAAGACACTGCTGAGGGGAGCAGTGGGCGTGACAGGAGAGGTCTGCCGCACCATATGGGTTCCTCCCTTGCCGGCCGGGAATCAAACCCATGCTGCAGAGACTGTGGACAGCTTCACAGCGCTGTGCTCAACCCGCTGCACCACTGGGGAGGCCCTGTTGATATATTTTTAACTTGGTGTCTAAGTACTCTTTGTATGGTAGTGAAATTGGCTTTTTATGTGACCTATGCTGATTTTAAGGCTAGAATTAATGTTAATTGTGTTATATTTTATTAGCCTTTAGCTTTCTGACTTCTGGATTTTATGCAGGCTTAAAAAGGTTCCTTCACTTCAAGGTTTAAAAAAAGTAATCAATCATTGCAACTAGCGGCTTTTACTTTTATTTGGCACTTTTTCTTTTTTGATTCCCTGGAGAAGCAGCCCACCTTTTTTGAAACTATTTCTCCTTCTCCAAGCCCATGCTTCTGGTAATGGCTGTCTGTTCGAACCCACTGTTCCAGTTCAACCTCTTGGGGACCAAAAGCTTGGCGTACACACAAAGGAAACCTACCCTAACATAATCAAGGATACACATTAGTTTCCAGTAATTAGTTTCTGGATTTCTCCCTGAATGCATTTATGTGTAATTTAGCTACTCTCTAACCAGATAGATTTGTTCTTGACCCCCTGACCCATTACCAGCATGAATTCAGTGTCTCCCTGGGCCTCACAGTCCAAGCTTGTCTCTTACTTGCTAACTCCTTCCTACTAACTTTCCCTCAAACTTAAAAGTTGAGTCCGGGGGGCAAAAAACAACAGAGAATCACAGACCTTTAGGGAAAAAGGTAGAATACACAGACACTCCCTCCTCTCCCAGTTCTCTGGGAACTCTGATCCAATATATTTTTATGATCCCAGAAATGGAGCTTGCTAGGGCAAAGTGTACTGTGGAAAGTGTGTTGTTGACCGAAAGGGAACAAAGTGTCTCCCTGAGGAGAGGTGGGGCCTGGCACTAAGGTTTCATTGGGTGAGGGAAAAGCTTGAACACCGGAGAGAAATTTAAGACTAGACTGTGGGAGAGAGAATGCTGGAAAAGTATTTCATATTTTTTTCATAGAATGAGTGAACCAGTTAAGAGCTAGCTGCATTTGGTTTTCTTGGAGTATTGCATCTGCTTTCCCTGGGACATGCCCTGAGCATACATCATGGAAACTCTTCTAGACCCTCCCCAATACTCTGCTGACAGAGGGAAAGGAAATGGGGCTGCTGATAGAAACCACCTAGAACCCATGACAGGGTTTGTTTCTTGATTTAAAACTAGACAGATGGGCCTCCCTGGTGGCGCAAGGGGTTAAGCACAGTACTGTGAAGCTATCCGCAGCCTCTGCAGCATGAGTTCTGTCCCTGGCCGGCCAGGAAGCTACCCACATGGCGCAGCAGACCGCTCCTGTCTTGCCCACTGCTCCCCTCAGCAGTGTATTTCAGTCAGTCTGCCTGTTCTATTCCCCACTCTGTTTCTGGTGAGTCCTCTCATCCCCGCACCTCTGGCCTGCACCCCAGTTCTTGTATGCATAAATAAATAAATCTTTTAAAAAAATAGACAGGTAAGTGCTCACCTATTTCAGAATCTGCAACAAAGGCATCTCCATAGAACGGGGAGGTTCCAGGGCCTCCCTGGTCGTGTAAGGGGTTAAGACTCAACCTATGAAGCTGTCCGCAGCCTCTGCAGCACAAGTTCGAATCCCGGCCGGACAGGGAGCAACCCACATGGCGCAACAGACCTCTCCTGACTCGCCTGCTGCTCCCCTCAGCAGTGTACTTTGGTCAATCTGCCTGTTCTGTTCCCCACTCTGTCTCTGGTGAATCCTCTCATCCCCCCACACCTCTGGCCTGTACCCAAGCTTATGCATAAATAAATAAATCTTTAAAAATAAAAAAAGGGAAGGTTCCAGGCCCTTGCCCAACCTCATGAGGGGTAGTACTAAGTGGCCAGGTAAAGCTATAGATGACTTGAAGAGACAGAAATGGACACATGAAGCAGAGAGACATATGAAGAATGACATGTTGCTTCTCTGCTTCGGACTTGTACCAGGGACTTGGGGCACATGGAAGGAGACATATGGAGCTGAGATATGTAGAGACACTTGGAAGAGATGCGGGTAAGAGACCTGTAGGAGCATGACAGTGGTAGATATGACCTTGATTTGTACTTTGATTTTGTTCCTTTCATCCCAAACTTGCCTGGCCCCTTCTGTCCCTTTCCTATGGGTCTCTCCCAGAAGGTACCTTACACTTGTTATAAGCTTTTGTGCTCCAGTGGCCCTGCTTTGGGCCAACTTTGTTTGGCTGCACATTTACCCACAAGGTGTTGGATAATTTTGGGTGTTTCCTGCCTCTTCTTTCCTTTCTATGCACAATAATTCTATTAAAGATCTTTCACACTAAGAGTATGCTTTGTCTTTATGAAACTGATGGCAGAATCCCTTTAGAGTGTGCGAGTTTGGTGTTCCTAGGGTACCCCTCAACCTGCCTGATAAAAAATCTACTGTGCATGATTCTGCTCTAGACTTCTAGTTACACCACTCTAGCACTGGCATGAAGACAAACTGGTTTCTCCCCTTTGTTTTATCTGATACACAACATTCCCCAAATCTCTAGCACTGGCAAGAAGTAGAGATGGATTAGTTATTTATCCTGTCCCCAACATATCTGCTGATATGGTCCAGAATTATGGGATATGAATTCTGATTAGGAGAGGCCTGGGACATGTACAGGTATTCAGGGGTACTAGGGACCAACTGAAGAACACTCCCAACCTGACAGAACATTTATGCATGGACTAGAACCAGATTGGTTTCTGAACTATTCTCTTTTTGCTTTCTTTTCAATTTCAATGATAACTACCCTAGAGTTATCCTGAACAAATAAAGTGTGGACATGTCTATTATCAGGTTAATTTAAGAAAGCTTCCAGTTTTTTTTTTCTTTTTCTTTTTTAGCATTGTTTCGAAAAGAAGAGTGGGAAAGGATATGTTGCTGAGAGAGCTAGTCTCCAAGATCTTCATGCTGTTCGTTTTTATAACTTTGTTGAGATGTAATTCACATACCATACAATTAATTCATTGAATGTGTACAATTCAATGGGTTTTAGTGTATTCACAGATATATGCAATTATCACCACCATCAATCTTAGAACATTTTCATCACCTCAAAAAAGAAACTCAATTCCCTTTAGCTATTACCCTTTCTTTTCCCATCTTCCCCAACCCTATGCAACCAATGTCATCTACTTCTGTGCTTTGTATATTCTAGACATTTCATTTGTATGGAATCATGTAATCTGTAGTCTTTTGTGAGTAACTTCTTTTGCTTGTTTTTGAGGTCCATCCATATTGCAGCATGAATCACTATTTCATTCTTTTTTATGGCCAAATAATATTCCATTGTATGGTTATACCACATTTTATTTACCCATGCATTGGTTGGTGGACAAATATTTAGGTACACCTTTAACTATTACTATAAACAGTGCTGTTGTGAATATTTGTGTATAAGTTTTTTTTTTTAAGATTTAATTATTTAGGGCCTCCCCTGGTGGCGCAGCAGTTGAGCTCTGGGCTGCGAGGCTGCCCGCAGCCTCTGCAGCGCCTGTTAGACCGCTGTTCCCCTCGGCAGTGTGTTTCATCAGTCTGCCTGTTCTGTTCTCCACTCTGGTTTTGGTGAATTCCCTCACCCTCCTGTGCTTCTGACTGTACCCAGTGCTTGTATAAATAAATAAATAAATCTTTTTAAAAAAAAATGATTTAATTATTTATGCAAGAACTGGGGTACAGGCCAGAGGCGTGGGAGAGTGAGAGAATTCACCAGAGACAGAGCGGGGAGCAGAACAGGCTGACAGAGGAAGATACTGCTGAGGGGAGCAGTGGGCAAGACAGAAGAGGTCTGCTGCGCCATGTGGTATTTCCCTGGCCGGCCAGGAATTGAACCCTCACTGCAGAGGCTGCGGACAACTTCACAGCACTGCGCTCAACCCGCTGCGCCACCAGGGAGGCCCTGTGTGTAGGTTTTTGAGTAGACATAGGTTTTCTTTTCTCTTGTGTATATATTTAGGAGTAGAATGATGCATCAGATGGTAGCTCTGTACTTATTTTTTTCCCCTTAGCTTTTTAAAAAATATATAATTATACTTTTTAAAAATATATAATTTCCATTTAATTTTTTTCCAAGGACAGTTTTTCTTAGTTCTTATCGACTCTGCTCCTTTCATTGAGTTTGGTGGAGGTTGTGAGGCAGCATCTACAAATCTAAAAGGGGGTATGTGTGTTTGGTCCTTCTGGGCTTCATGAAAATTATTCCTGACTACATTGCTGTAGTAGCTCATGCAATAATGTGACTTCACATACAGGTTGGGAAGCACGTAGATATTGGAAGGACTTCAGAATCCTTACACTGTGCTTCAGAACTATTCCCCAGAAAGCTCTGATTTCCCTTCAAGTATTGTGATAAAGTGAAAAGAACATGGAATTTGCATCCACGTATCTTGTGTCAAGTCTTATATTTAGTAATGACTGGATTTTGATTTGAACTTAATTTCCTTGAAGTTCTATTTTTCAAAAGTTAGATATGTAAACATACTATTATCCATTTTTTAAATACTGTCATCTTTATAGTATCATATGAGATGATGAATATTAGCATAAATATATTTAATACTAATATCAGATATTTGCAAAGTGTTTTCTTTTCCAGCTATCAGTTTATCTCTGTATATCTTACCTATAGATATTAATGTTGAGAAACCTAATGTAGAAGATAATATCTAGGGTTAGTAGTTAGTATTTCCCTCAACTTGCCAAATTGATTTTCTAGAAAGGAAATAGATTTTTTTAAATATTTATTTATTTAGGCATACAAGAACTGCAGTACAGGCCAGAGGTATGGGGGATGAGAGACAGAGTGGGGAACAGAACAGGCAGACTGACTGAAATACACTGCTGAAGGGAGCAGCGGGCGAGTCAGGAGAGGGCTGCTGAGCCATTTAGGTCACCTCCCTGGCGGGGATCGAACTCATGCTGCAGTGGCTGTGGATAGCTTCATAGTGCTGCATCTTAACCACTTGTGCCACAGGGAGGCCCGGAAGTAGATATTTTTAGTAACTAACTTCTTAGTTCTTTTTTTTTTGAAAGATTTATTTATTTATGCATACAAGAACTGGGGTATGGGCCAGAGGTTGGGGGGGCGGGAAGTGAGAAGATTCACCAGAGTTAGAGTGGTGATAGAACTCGTGCTGCAGTAGCTGCAGATTGCATCATAGTGCTCACACTTAACCCCTTGCCCCACCAGAGAGGCCCCTCTTAGTTCTTTATACTTCTCAGAGAGAATCTCATAGCTGACTCCTTTTCCTTCTTAGAAGCCTTGAGTCTCATGTGGACCCTCATTCTATAGTCAGGACATCCTATTCTTGCTATGAACATAGCACTCTTCCAGGATAACTGTGGCTGCATCCTAACTACCATGTGATAAAATTCATTCAGCTTTTCAGTTGGTATTACTCATCAATATTTCTTAAGTTCTCACTAATAACTTACATATGTGTGAGGTTTTTTGTTATTATTTACAGAGCACTTTCAGATGAAGATGTACATATCCTATCACTATAACTTGTGTCATTAGTGTATGCCCTAAAGAGACTCCTTTAGGTGCACAGGAAAGATGAATAGCATAAAATTTATAGCAGTGGGCCTCCCTGGTGGCCTAGGCATTAAGTATCAGTGCTGTCACTGTGAAGGCCTGAGTTCTGTCCCCGGCCAGGGAGCTACCCACATATGGCGTGGCAGACCTGTCCTCTCTCGCCCACGGCTCCCCTCCACAGTGCGTTTCAGTAGATCTGCCTGTTCTGTTCCCCCTCTGTTTCTGGTGAATCCATTCACCACCCCCGTACTTTTTCTATGCATAAATAAATTAAAAAAACCTTTTTTAAAAATTTTTAAAAAAGATTTATTTATTTAGGCATACAAGAGCTGGGGTACAGGCCAGAGATGCGGAGGATGAGAGGATTCACCAGAGATGACAGAGTGGGGAACAGAACAGGCAGACTGACTGAAATACACTGCTGAGGGGAGAGGTGGGCGAGACGGGAGAGGTCTGCCTCGCCATGTGGGTTTCTCCCTGGCTGGCCGGGGATAGAACTCATGCTTTAGAGGTTGTGGATTGCTTCATAGTGCTATGCTTAATCCCTTGCACCACCAGGGAGGCCTTTATTAAAGTCTTTTAAATTATTATTATTATTTTAAAGATTTATTTATTTATGCATACAAGAGCTGGGGTACAGGCCAGAGGTGCAGGGGGTGAGAGGATTCACCAGAGACAGAGTGGGGAACAGAACAGGCAGACTCAATGAAATACACTGCGAAGGGGAGCAGCGGGCATGATGGGAGAGGTTTGCCATGCTGTGTGGGTTGCCCCCTGGATGGCTGGGGATCGAACTAGTGCTGCAGAGGCTGTGGATTGCTTTATAGTGCTGTGTTTAATCCCTTGCACCACCAGGGAGGCCCCCTAAAACAAATCTTTTTTAAAAATAGTAAAATTGACAGCATTAAATTTATTTAATATCTAAGATAAAAATAATGTCTGAGAATATCAAGTAATTAGGAATAAATTTAACAAAAGTAGTCAAAGTCTTCTACATGAAAAAGTATAAAATGTTATTAAGATACAGTCAAAATGTTCTAAGTAAAACTAATAGGATGTAGAGATAGCATGTTTATAGATGGAAATATTTAATATCAATAGTGTTAATTCTCTCCAGCTAATCTATGAGTTCAATGAGATACAATCAAAACATCAGCCATGATTTTATTAAAGATTGATAATACTAAAATTTAAGTAGAAGAGTAAAAGATCAAAATATAGGTCTTGCCTCTTTATTTTGACATTATTTTAAACATAGAAAAGTTGCAAGAATAACACAACATACTTTCTTTTACTTGGATTTCCCAAATGTTAATTTTAAGCAAAACATTTTCTTTATTATTCCTTATATATAATATTTTATTTAATTTTTGTGTATATATATTCATTTTTCCTGAAATTTTTCCATTAAAGATTTTTTATTTATGCATTCAAGAGCTGGGATGTAGACAGAGGTGCAGGGATGGTGAGAGGAGCAGGACCGTGTGAGCAGCCAAATGGCGTGGGATTGTGCTGCAGTGGCTGTGGACAGCTTCATAGGTTGCGTCTTAACCCCCTGCGCCACCAGGGAGGCCCTGTAAGTGTTATAATTTATATGGAACAGTGTGTAAAAGATGGGAATAATTTTTTTTAAAAAGATTCATTTATGCATGCAAAAACTGGGGTACAGGCCAGAGTGCGGGGGGTGGTACCGGTGAGAAGATTCACCAGAGACAGAGTGCCAGGCAGATTGACTGAAACACATTGCTGAGGGGAGCAGGGGGCGAGACAGGAGAGGTCTGCTGTGCCTTGTGGGTCACCTCCCTGGCTGGGGATTTAACTGGCGCTGCAGTGGCTGTGGATAGCTTCATAGTGCTGCGACTTAACCCAGTGCACCACTGGGGAGCCCCCAGGTTTAATTATTAATAACGAATTCAGGTTAGGGAGAGTAGGGAGTAGGGAGAGAAGGGAGAGAAGGGAAATGAGATCCAAAAGAAATACATAGATGGTTTCAACTATATCATGTTTTATTAATAAAAGCAACTATGCGGGCCTCCCTAGTGACCGGCCAGGGATTGAACTCGTGCTGTAGAGGCACAGCAGACCTCTCCTATCTCACCCTCTCCCCTGAGCAGTGTATTTCAGTCAGTCTGCCTGTTCTGTTCCCTGCTCTGTCTCTGGTGAATCTCCTCACTCTCCCACGCATCTGGCCTGTACCCCGGTTCTTGTATAAATAAAAATAAATCTTTAAAAAAAAATCCCTACAGTTAAAAAAAAAAACACAAAAACCCACAGAGCTTGGCATCTGAAGATCTGGGTTTGAGTTCCTGCTCTGTCACTATCTGTGTGACCTCAGAGAAGGTAATTATTGCATAATCAAGTCTCAGTTCCCTCTTCATAGAATGGAAATAAGGGGCTTTTGTGAGTGTTAAATGTGTATTGCTCTTAGAGCACTTCCCAGCAAATTGTAACCCAAAATGTGAATATGTTTATATACTTTTTTAAAAAGATTTTATTTTATACAAGAGTTGGGATACAGGCCAGACGTGTGGGAGGGTGAGAGGATTCACCAGAGACAAGCGGGGAACCTAACAGGTGGACTGACTGAAATACACTGCTGAGGGGAGAAGGGTGAGACAGGAAAGGTCTGCTGTGCCTCTATAGCATGAGTTCTATCCCTGGCCAGGCAGGGAGCTACTCACATGGCGCAGCAGGCCTCTCCTGACACGCCCGCTGCTCCCCTCAGCCGTGTGTTTCAACCAGTCTGCCCGTTCTGTTCCCTGCTCTGTCTCTGGTGGGTCTTCTTACCCACCACGTCTCTGGTCTGTACCCCAGCTCTTGTATGCATAAATAAATAAATCTTTAAAAAGAAAAAAGGCACAACACATACCTGAAGGTCATTAATGGCCAAAGATGACATTTCTGATCCTTTAATGCTTAAAATGTGTATGTTGCAGATTCCAGGCAAACTATACTTAGTCATCACCTCTGTTTTCTCTGGAATCCCAGATAGCAGCCAGGCTGATGGCAAAATGTCCCCTGTCTGGTTGGAGTAGGTGGTTGGTGGCTGCAGCTGCATGGTTATTATTGTTCATATTGAGCCATCACTGCTGTATCTGAAAAAAGCTTGAATTTCTACTTTCAACTTCTCATAAGTATAGTTCCCATGTTTCCTCTGATTTCAAGTTAGGTAAGGACTTTGAGGACAGTGCGTCTTGAAAATATTTTTCTACTCTTATATAGTTCCTGCCTATCCCTAATTTTTTTAAGATCAGAATGTATGAATCAGTGGGTTGATTGCTGGGTTAGGAAAAATAGCGTCCAAAGAGAATACCAGGAAAACATCAGGAGTTTAAAGTCAAGGGAAGACAGTTTCAAGAATGGTGTTGGGGCCTCCCGGGTGGCAGAGCGGGTTGAGTGCCACACTGTGAAGCTGTCAGCAGCCTCTGGTGAAGCTGTCCACAACCTCTGTGGCATCGGTTCGATTCCCGGCCAGCCAGGGAGAAACCCATATGGCACAGCAGACCTCTCCCGCCTCGCCTGCTGCTCCCCTCCTGTCTTCAGTCCTCTGTTCTGCTCCCTGCTCTGTCTCTGGTGAATTCTCTTACTCTCTCACACCTCTGGCCTATACCCCAGTTCTTGTATAAATAAATAAATCTAAAAAAAAAAAAAGAATGGTGTTAAATATAGTTGAAAAGTAAAATGGCAAGGGCCTCCCTGGTGGCGCAAGGGGTTAAGCATCAGCACTATGAAGCAATCTGCAGCTACTGCAGCAGTTCCATCCCCAGCTAGGGAGGTGACCCACATGGCACAGAAGACCTCTCCTGTCTCACCTGCTACTCCCCTCAGCAGTGTGTTTCACTCAATCTGCCTGTTCTGCTCCCCACTCTGTCTCTGGTGAATCCTCTCACTCTCCCCCACCTCTGGCCTGTACCCCAGTTCTTGTATGCATAAATAAAATAAAAAAAAAAAGTAAAATGGCATACAAACATTTTTACCTTTTATTTTGAAAACTAATTTTAGATTTAGAAAATGGTGTGTAAAAGATTTTTTATATATTTACCCAGCTTCCTCAATGTCAATGTGTTACTTAACCTTACAATAATCATCAAAATAACGAAATTAACATGGGCACAATATTATGAACTAAATTAAAGACCTTTACAAATTTGCCTGTTTTCTACTTATGTTCCTTTTCTGTTCCAGGGTAATTTCCAGTACGCTGCATTGCATATACTTATTATTTCGTCTCAGACTCTAGCAGTCTGTAAGATTTCCTGGGTCTTTCCTCGTCTTTCATGACCTTGACAGTTTAGAAGGGTATTAATTATTTTTGGAAAGTCCCACAATTAGACAATTAAACTAACTAGACAATTGCCTAGTTAGACAATTAGTCGTCTTTTTTTTCATGATTTGCAAAAATGCAAAATTATGCATTTTTGGCCAGAATTCCACAAAAATTATGTTGTGTTTTTCTTAATGCAAAATATCAAGAGGTTCATAACTATGTCTTGTTACTGATGTTTTCCCTGATCTCTTGTTCAAGGGAGTTTCTGCCCAGTTTGGCCATTATGAAGTTGCTATCCTTCCCTTTGTGCTAAAAAAAACTACTTGCGTGAGACACTTTGAATCTAAGTTAATCCTGTTTCTTCTCAAAATATCACCCACTAATTTAGCATCCATCAGTGGATCTTGTTGTCGTTATTACTGCAGTGTTTACCTAACCCTGATTTTTTGTTTTAGCGTTTTCCTGCTACATTTGCAAATTGAAATTCTATTCTAAGAACGAACTACCTCAACTCCTCCTCTATTCATTTAAATAACCAGCTATTCCGCATGGACACAGGAATATTAAAAATAAGTACCTATGGGTCAGAATGAGACACTAGTGTTTTTTGTGAATTTGGCCACTGAGGAGTTCTTTCAGGTTGGTTCCTGTATTCTTGTGACCTTTTTTTTAATATTTACTTATTTATTTTGTAGAAGATTTGGGGTATAGGCCAGAGGTGGGGGTGGTGAGAGGATTCACCATAGACAGAGTAGGGAGCAGAACAGGTCGATTTGTTGAAATATACTGCTAAGGGGATCCAGGAGAGTTCTGTTGCACCACATGTGGATTAGCTCTCTGGCTGGGGATCAAACTCTGGCCATAGCAGTAATAGTGCTAAGACTTAACCCCTAAGCCACCAGGGAGGCCCCACTTTGTGACATCTTTTGAGCATTGCTTTCTGGCATCACAAGATATTCCAAGTGCATCTTGTATTGATATTTTCCTTACCTTAGTCCAGGAATCAATTATTTCTCCAAGAGTCTCCTTGTTCTTTTTATCAGAGAATGGTGTTTAGAAATCAGGATCTGGGTAATAGTAATGATCATTGCTTCTAGATACTCTCAGCGGACAGAACTAGTAAATATATACTAACCCACACATACATATCAACCTATATTCCTGTAGTTACTGAAATTCCAACATACCTCAGATTCCTTCCAATATACAGGCTTCATTTTAGCTTTCCCCTTTTTCTTTTTCTTTGTATCCAAAAACGCAGGTTTATTATAAAGAGGAGGAAAGAATAAAGGACACTTGCATATACACAAGTGGGCAGAAAAAGTTGGCCCTGAAAGGGACAGGTTTGTAAAGAGAAACAACTGCATAGGCACGGGGGGCGGGGCGGGCAGAAAGGCTGCTGCTGCTTTTCCCTTTTTCTTTTTTTTTTTTTTAAAGATTTATTATTATTTTTTTTTTTTATTTATTTGTACAAGCACTGGGTACAGTCAGAAGCACGGGAGGGTGAGAGAATTCCCCAGAGCCAGAGAGGGGAGCAGAGCAGGCAGAAGGACCGAAGTACACTGCTGAGGGGAGCAGCGGGCGGCAGGAGAGGTCTGCGCACCATGTGGGTCCCTCCTCCAGTGGCCGGGGAGCAGCCGGGGATGGAACCAGCGCGGCAGAGGCCGCGGGCAGCTTCGCAACCCAGCGCTCAACCGCTGAGCCACCGGGGAGGCCCTGCTTTTCCCCTTTTTCTTATTAACTTTTTCTCCAATGAGAAATCCAGCTTATGATCTATATTTATTTAATTCTAGCACATTTATAAGTAGTTTCCAATTGCTAACATTGTCCCTCCCCGTCCTCCATGAGAATCAGTAAGTGGATGTGCACAGCATGTACATTTACTTCAGTTGGTCTTATGGTTAATATCCAGTCAAGAGGTTTCCCTCACTTAGGTGAGTTCTTTCTTCCCCACTCCCTGCAGAGTGGTTATGTTACTCATTTGTAAAACTCTTAAGTTCATTCCTTAATGTTTATATTCAGTTATGGGTGCTCTTTGTCCCCCACACATCAGAGGTTTTGTTTACTATTTTATAATCGGAAATATGTGTCTTAGTGAACGGACAGCACAAAATTTCCTCAAAATGATCATTAAATAAATCTACACATTTTATTTTCTACTGTTTTAAACATTACCCTAATAAAATATTACAAATTGAATGTGAACAATATTTAATGAAAGCCAAAGAGATTCCTCTATTTGGATAGAAAACAGAGTATGTGACAATGAACTGCAAATATGAAGATTTCTGGAAAACATTAAATCTTGATTTAAACCAAATTATAAACACACTGTAGACTAAACATTATGATACAGAAAATCTGAGGCAAAGAATGTACCGGATTTTTTTTTTAAGATTTGTTTATGCATGAAAGAACTGGGGTACAGGCCAGAGGTGTGAGGGGGTGAGAGGATTCACCGGAGACAGAGTGGGGAACAGAACAGGCAGATGAACTGGAATACACTGCTGAGGTGAGTAGCGGACAAGTCAGGAGAGGTCTGCTGTGCCATGTGGGTTGCTCCCTGGCAGGGGATCGAACTTGTGCTGCAGAAGCTGCTGACAGCTTCATAGGTTGCGTCTTAACCCTTGCGACACCAGGGAGGCCCGGCCTTTTATTTTTTTAAAAAGATTTATTTATTTACTCATACAAGAACTGGGGTGTAAGCCAGAGGTGCCAAGGGTAAGAGGATTTACCAGAGAGAGTGGGTAGCAGAACAGACAGATATATTGAAATACACTGCTGAGGGGAGCAGTGGGTGAGGCAGATGTCTGCTGAGCCATGTGGGTTGTTCCCTGGCTGGCAATAGCTTGATAGTGCTGTCTTTAACCCCTGCACCACCAGGGAGGCCACTGTACCGGCTTTTGATCAAGAATGCAAGATTCTATTAGAGAACGAAAGTGTTAAAGTGATGTAGAAAGAGTTGTATATTATCAGTTCTAGGACCTATGGGGGGTAGAATAACCAGCCCCCAAGGATGTCCCCAAAACTTGTGATTAGGTTACATGGGAAAGAGGAATTAAGTTTGCAGGTGAACTTAAAGTTGATAATCACTTGATTTTAAAACTGGAAGGTCATTCTGGATTAATTTGGTGGGCCAGATGTGATCACATGGATTCTCTTAAAGACAGTTGGCTGGTTATGTGACTAGGACCTAACCTGCCTTGCCTGGCTTTGAAGATGGAGTCAGGAGCAAAGAAAAGCAAGCAACCTGTGGAAGACAAATAAGGAAAACAAATTCTCTAGAGTTTCCTGAAATTAAGGCAACCAGCCACACCAACACCTTGATTTTAGTCCAAACCTGCATCAAACTTTCAGCCTACAAACTTTTAAACACAAATCAGCAATAGAAATAAAAAGGATAACTTACATTTAAATATTAAAAGACTAGGGCCTCCCTGGTGGCACAAGGGGTTATGCCTCAGTACTATGAAACTATAAGCAGCCACCCCATCAGGAGTTCAATCTCCAGCCAGGGAGCTAACCCACATGGCACAGCAGACCTCTCCTGTCTGGCCCTCTGCTCCCCTCAACAGTGTATCTCACAGCCTGTTCTGCTCCCCACTCTGTCTCTGGTGAGTCCTCTCACTTCCCCCATACCTCTAGCATACACCCCAGGTTTTGTATGAATAAAATCAATCTTAAAAAAAAAAAATGTTAAAGGACTATATACTTGGTTACCCTCCCACCCGTTTACTGACTTTTCTTCTTTTTCTTTTGATCTATGCTCCAAACAGCTCAGTGTTACCCAAGTATTATTGTTTGGTTTCACGTTATTTTGGGTAGCTATATGAAGCATTACTACAGTTGTTAATAGTCCTATACAAAAAGGGGTATTCCTCCCTTTCTCTCCACCCTTCCTGTGTAGGAAATCAATCACTTTAACTTATGGTTTAATCCCTGTATTGTTTTGCACGAAATTGAGCGATGTTTTGTCATGTCCCCTTATTTCATACGCAAAGGGCCAAATACTGTAGTTTGCTTTCAACATAATTAACCTTTCAAGTACTGTGGATTTAACACAAGAAGGGTAATTAATGCTAAGCAAATACTGTTCACGTTTAAATGCTAAGGGTCAGATCGAAATGGATTAAAGCAAGAGACCTGGGGGAACTGAACGAGTTAACTTAAGTTCCAATCCTTAGCAGTCAGGCTCGACAGTAGGTACTTCTCACCACAGACCCTGGCAATGGAATTGCATTCATTTTCGGAAACGGGGCTGGCAGGGGCTCCAACCATGAAGTCGACCCCGGCTAATTCACGCCCTTTTCAAAAAGGCTCACTGTGTGGGTGTGAGATCCGGGAAGCATTTTCGACTACAGGTTTGTGTGTTCCTAATTCCTTGAATTCTAAAGCTCTCACTTATGCATCTGCCCTAACAGCCACCCAAGGAGGTCTTGGTCCCGACCCCAAAGGGGAGCCCCCAACGAAGTACTGCACAGCCGCGCCTCTACACTGCAGGGACTCCGACGACGACGCGCAACTACGCCCAAAGCGGCCAGAAACAGCATGAACTATCAGCCCCAAGCCACCCCTCCCTTCAACTGAGCCCACCCGAGTGGGTAGCCGCTGGCAAGCTAGATCACAGGGATCCGCAGGAGCGACTATTCCCAGGATCCCGGGCCGTTTCGATTGACGTTACTTCCGGGAAAAGTAATCTCCGAGGCGGTTGCAGGACTGGAAATTATCGCGACATTTCCTCCCGCGAGATCTGCTTGCTCACTCTAGCGATGACATCCTCCTCCTCCTCCCCGCCGCCTTTCGGCAATCTTCGCCAGTCTCAGCCCCGACCAATCTGCACTCAGATGGCATGGATCGGGGTCTCCCCCCGAACCCCGGTCCGCGCGGGGCGTCAGGCGACAGCTGCGGGGTGCGAGCTGCACGAGGCCGACAACCGCGGCACTGCGGGTGGCCACGGGCTGGCGACTAGCAGTGAGCGGGGGCGGGGTGGGGGTAAGCCAGCCGAGTAGCGGCTCGATTGTTCTGGCCTGGCTATGGCGCCTCTCCTCCCCCCCGCCATGGCTCCCCGTGTCCCTGCTCCGCTCCTCTCAGTGAGTGAAAGTGGCCGCCGCCGCCGCCGGCCCAGCGCCCGCAGCCGCCTCAGCGCCGCCGCCATCTTGGGGTCCCAGGAGCCGCCGAGGGAGCGAGCTAGGAGCGTCCACGCCCAACGCAGTCACGGTCTCACGGCCTCAGAGAGTGAACCGCGGCTCCACTGTCGGCGGGGCGACCCCCCCCTCCGGACCCCGCCCGCTCCCCGCCCCCCCTCCGCCGCCGCCGCGGCGGCGGGGCCCGGCGGCCCGAGGTGAGACGACTAGACGTGGGCGGGCTAACGGAGGAGGGGGGTTGTGTAGGCCCTGTTGCGCCCCTCTCTGCGGGCGACGACTGGGCCGTGTCTTAAAGGGGCCGTCGCCCCCGGCCCTTGGATCTATTGGGGATAGTAGCGAGGATGGGTGTGGACACTCCCCGCAGGGTTGGGACCTTAGGGACCTGGGCCTTGTCCTTGCCCTCTCATACCTCTGGAGACCCGGGGTCACCGGGTGACCTCAGGCAGCCGAGGAAGCCCGTGGGGCGCCCACACGTGGGGAGTGTGTTAGACCAGGTGCACGTGGGACCCGGTGGGGCGGTGTCGGACTAACACGTGTGTGGATTTGGGGGTGGGGTGGGGCAGGGCGGGGGCTGGCTGGGCTCGAGTGGGATCCTGGCGAGGGTTATGTCTGTCCTTTTAAACAAATGAGGTCCTGGGGCTTGCTGGTATGTCAGTGTATGGGCGGCAAGTTGGGATCCGGGTGAATGGTGCACGGTGCTTGTTGGTATTGGGTGGGGGCTGCCTAACACGTGCGCAGACTTAGGAGTGTGCAAGGGACACCCCTTCTGGTCTTTTGGGTATTTGTGAGGCTTCTAGGCAATTGTCATCCTATTTTGACATTCCTTCTTGAGGTTGCCGTTGAAAACTACTACTTCCGTAATCACCGAGGGTGGAAGCCCCCTACAGTTGAGGAGCGATAGGACCTAAGAAGGCGTTCACTCCTAGTTTACAGCCAACTGTGCCCCGAATCTCTTCTTTGATTATGCCCTGTCTAGTTTGAACTTCGTGTGCTTGTTGATAGAATGGGAGACGCAATTAGGCGGGTGACCTTGCTAGCAGCAAAGGTAACGCCTCTACTTTTGCTTTGACTTTAATGATTTTCTGTGCCTAGGAAATTTTCACCGTGGCTTACTAGTGGCAGCTTTTTTTTTTTTTAACAGCTTTATTGGTAAATACATTTCACATATCAAGAACTCAGCCTTTTAAAGTGTGCAGTTCAGTGATTTTTTTTAATACAGTCGTAGAATTATACAGCTATAATCACTAACCCAAAGATATCCCCAAAAAAGAACACCCCCTCATAGCTGTTACTCCTCACCCACCCCAGTTCCTTACAACCTCTAATCTACTTTCTGTCTTTGTAGGCTTACTTATTCTAAACATATATAAATGGAATCCTACAATTTGTGTCTTTTCTGACTGGCTTTCTTCATTTATCATATTTTCAAGGTTCATCCATGTTGTAGCATGTATCAGGACTTCCTTTTTCATTGCCAATTAGTATTCCATTCTGGTTGCCTTTGGTGCTTGAAATTCTCAAGCTCTTTCTATAAAATGACAGTGTGAGATTATTTTATATAATAAAAGTTGCATATTTCTGAAATGAATTTGTGTTTTTAAGGATTAAATTATATTATTTTACTTTGTTGTGTCTTTTTCATCTATATTTTATTTCATAAGTCTCCAAACCAACTTTTAAAGGTCTCTTGTCTTTTGATAGAAAATAACTATACAAAGCACAAATTTAATTAGAAAAAATTAACATTTTTAGTAAATCAGGATGGAAATGGGATTAAATCTAAGTAACAGATCATCAGCTGTGGTGTTATAATTTGATTTATTGAAAGTTTGTTAGGAAAGATATCATAATAACTTTTGACTGTTTTTACTTGTAGACTAGGCTAGGGATGTTGGAGTAGATGACTCTCCTGCTCACCAGATGATTAAAACTGGCTTAGGGATTTAACATGTTAACATACAAGTTTGTACAAACTGTAATGCTGAGTTGCAGTGAATATTCTAGTGGCCAGAATAGGATAGTGTTAACAGAGCACTTTTAGTTTATATAAGAAAATTTGTAAGTGCAGTTGATGACAAGTTTTAAAATCAGAATTTAAGTGCAAGAATTTTGACGTGATAGTCCATATAGTATGCAGAGGATGAGAAGAGCTAATACTAAACACTATACATTTATGGGTAGGATTTCTAATCTTGAGGACACAGTACCTCCATCACCTTGGGAGTTAGGATTTCAGCATATGAATATGGGAGGGATACAAACATTCAGACCTTGGCAGTACATTAAGTCAGAAGTTCAGGTACAGAAGCGTTTTTGTTCACTTGCTAATCATGATGCAGATTTGTTCAGGATTGAAAAGTTGCTCACAAAGAAGCTTAATGCTTGGGTTTAATAAGTACAAAGGAGAGATTTCCATATGCATTAGGTCAGAAGAGGGAGATCAGTAATAGTAAATGTAGTTGACAATTTCGATACTGAAAAATAACTCCCAGTTTTTAACTGACTAGAGGACAATGAATAAAATGTGTGACATGACTTTATAAATCTTCATTACCAAACATTGACAGGTCATCTGTGCGATGGCTTTTTTTTTTTTTTAAGATTTATTTTTATTTATGCATATAAGAACTGGGGTGTAGGCCAGAGGTCCAGGGGGGTAGGTAAGAGCATTCACCAGAGACAGAGTGGGGAGCATAACAGGCGGATCTGTTATAGAGCAACCCCGATATTAAACGGGTTCCTGGCTGTGGGTCCTCACCCGCGCGCTTTAAAGGGACTTATGAATACTTTACTACAGACACACACAAAAGGTTAATAAAAGGTTTATTTACAAGAGAAAAGGAAGTAAGGAAAATGTACAACTCAGGGAGAAAATAGGGAAATAAAGTCTTTAATGTGTCCTACCCGTCCGACGACCTGGAAACCCAAAGTTACTCTCAGAGCTGGCCGGACGCTGTGAGCTGGCGGAGAGCCAAAAATGGGGGATCCCCAAAGCCCACGTGTCTGCCTTTTATATCCACCTGGCTGCTTAACCCCCACCCTCAGGTCCCAGCCACCTTCCCTTTGGTGGTGATGGGATTTGGAGTTCCCAGTGTCTTTGGCTTTGACCTGGGGTGGGGGTGGAGTCCACAAAGCCTATATGGAATTAGCTTTGGGACATCCTTTTCCCCCTAACAGATCTACTGAAAAACACTTCTGAGGTGAAATACTGCTGGTGTGACACAGGTTGGCTGCCCCATGTGGGTTAATTCCCTGGCCAAGGATGGAACTAAGGTGAGCTCAAGCCATAGTGGCTGCTTATAGCTCCATAGCATTGACTTTAACCCCTGCACCACCAGGGGGCCCATATGTGTGATGGGCTACCTGTAGAGCAAGGTTCTTAGATTTGTTTTTATGTGCACTGGACCCGGTTGCATCTAAGGAAGCCTGGGAACCACTTAGAATATGACTTCTAAATGTATAAAATACAATTCACTTTTTAAATATAGGTTAAAGAACATTTTATAATGTAAGAAATTTGCTTTTTATTATTAAGCAACAACTAGCTGTTATTACTAAACCACTAGTGCCAGTCCTAATACTGCTGTGGTGGGCTTCCTACATTCAAAATTGAATGAAATGCTAATTTCAGTTAAAATAGGTTAGTGAAGATTAGGATATAATTTTCATCCAAGTTCATGTACCCCCGTTTAAGAGCCTCTATGGTAGAGTCCTGGACAAGAGCCGAGTTATTTTTTTGTGGGCAAACTAGTGGGTTCCATAACATGAAGTAGGATTATTGACTTAAATTCATGTCCATAAGAACATAAACGTGACCTCTTGCTAGAACAGCAAGTGTAGTTTAAGGAGAAACATGGTGGTGTAATGGCAAGATACTGGTTTTGGACTTTAAAATTTTGAAAGAAAAAAAAGTTAAAAAAATAAAAATTTGAAAGACTTGGTTTTGAACCCCACTTTTTTCACTTTTTAATTGAGATAATACTGCTTTGTATTGTTTGAATTTGGGGGAGTATAGGGCGTTGAGTCCAGCTTAACTACTGTGTAGGTTGTTGAACTTGTTCTTATCTGTAAAATGGGGATAATTTCCACTTCTGAAATTCAATGACATATTAACTATAGAACAGCATATTGGTGAATGTTAGTTTACTTTCATCTTTGAAGAAGTAAGAATATCAAAGACTATGATATATGGGACATGTATTTAGTTTTGATTTGGAAGAGGGGAAATTATTATATAGTAGGAAGGAACGATGTTATGGCATATAGGGTTTCCTCAGTGTATGTAAATATGGAGTTCACCTTTAGGTAATGATGCTAAAGCTGTTGGTTGTTTTTTTTTTTAAGTGCTTCCAGGTTTGCAAGTGACAACTAAATATTCTGGGTAAGAAGTTAATGCTAGATAGGATAAATTGTGGTAAATCTTTCATCTTTGTGCATTAGGATAAAGACTAGTGAACATCACTGTGAGAATGTTGCCTGACTATTGCCAGTAAGACCAAAAAAGTATTACTCTTTCCCAAGAGAGATAGAAAAAAAAACTTACTCTAATGACCTGCTTTGTCTTGGTTCAAACCCACAATACATCCACTTTATTGAATAGGTTCCAATTATTACACTTCAAGGAAGGACAAATTAAACAGGAGGGAAGATTCCAGAAAATGGCATTATAAATGATGAGGGCTTGCTGAGGCTTTCATAAGAAGGTAAAGAAATTTGACTCCACAATGGAATAGTGAAGACTCAGATGGACTATGGTTAAATTGTATTGAATTTAAAAAAAAAAAACAAACTTGAATAATAATCTTGGAAAAGTAGAATTAGCTTTAAAGATAAGTGTTGTTTTACAGGACTTGAATGATGAGTAGTTTTTTACTTTTTTTTTTTTTAAAGATTTTATTTTTATATTTATTTATTTATTTATTTATACAAGCACTGGGTACAGGCAGAAGCACGGGAGGGTGAGAGAATTCACCAGAGCCAGAGTGGGGAGCAGAGCAGGCAGAAGGACTGAAGTACACTGCTGAGGGGAGCAACGGGTGGCAGAGAGGTGGTAGAGAGGTCTGCGCGCCATGTGGGACCCTCCTCCGGTGGCCGGGGAGCAGCCGGGGATCGAACCGGCGCTGCAGAGGCTGCGGGCAGCTTCGCAACCCAGCGCTCAACCGCTGTGCCACTGGGGAGGCCCAGACGAGTAGTTTGTTCATGAAATTCAGGCACAGTAAGTAGTGAACGCTCAAGAACAGACCAGATACAATTAAGGGTTACAACCTCTAGTGAATACCTTTGGAGCCTCCCAACAACCATTTCTTGAACATCTGTCACACTCAAGTGATAGTGGTATACTCAGAGGTATGCAGGTGAATTAGTCAAAGTGTGTATGTGTGGAGAGTACAGAGGGGCTCTGCAAAGATAGTTCCACAATTCTCAGTGCCATAGAGATGTATAAACCTAAGTTTTTCTTTTGAGGTGCTGATGTGAATGACTACTACTTTTTCTTTTTTTAAAATATATTGACATTCTTTTCATTTGTTTCAAAGCCTTAATCTGCCTTGTTAACAGAGGCATTGTAATGTGCTAGGATATTGTGAACCCCTTTTAGTTCTTGGACTCAATGACCTGTGAGACCTCTGGAAAACTATCTAAGCTTCACTTTCTTCATTTGTTAAATTAGGATAATAATAGCAGAAGATAATTATGATAAATGAGTACAAACAAATGTTTACAATGTACCTGGAACTTAGTGCTCTCAAGAAGAGTTAGTTATGATTATAAAGCACAGTTTTATTTTGGGTTTCTAATCAGTTTAATCTGGAGTTTTAGTTTTATATGAAATATTGAAATCAGACTTTATATTAAGAGTAGAAAATATCTCAAGTCTTTTTTAGATAAGTCAGGGAAAATACATCAATAAAAAGCTACAATTCACTAATCTTTGTGTTTATGTAATGAATTCCAGTATATACTAATGGAAATATCTTTCTGTTTAAGATTGTAACTCAGAGGTGGTTTCCAATACTAAATAATAAATTTTTTTTACAATGCTAAACTTTTTTTAATGGAAATACAGCTTATTTTTTATTGATTAAACTTTTAAATTTTCTCACATTGTTCATTTTTGTACACTATCTCATTTCTCCCCTCAGGTGTAGTCCCCATAATCTCCCATCACATCACCCATGAACCCTCACCATAGTCCCTTGTGCTCTTCCCTCCCCTGATTTGACCCTTCCTTCCCTCCCTCCCCTGCTGGATGCCTCAGAGCTATAGTTCCCTGCAAGTTTTGTGTTTGTTTTGAACCTTTTTTTCAGTTTCCCTGTATTCCTCCTATAAGTGAAACTATCTGATATTTTTCTTTTTCCCTCTGACTTATTTCACTGAGTATAAGCCTGTCTATCTCTATCCATGTTGTTGCAAATGGCATGCGTTTATCTTTTTTGATCACTGAGTAGTATTCCATTGTGTATATGTACCACATCGTCTGGATTCATTCATCTGTTTTGGGGCATTTGGGGTGTTGCCATATTTTAGCTAGTGGACATAGTACTGCAGTGGACATAGGGTACAGGTTTCCTTTTGAATTAATGTCTTTGTGTCCTTTGGGTAGATCCCTAAGAGTAGAATTGCTGGATCATATGGTAGATCCATTTTTAGTAATTTGAGGAACTTCCACACAGCTTTTCATACTATAACAACAACTTTTTAGTGCAGGTGCTAACATATTTCCGTCTAGAATGTTATTCTAAAGCTAGTAATAATTTGCCTTTTCAGAATCATTCTTAGAAAACAATTGTGTGCCAGACTCTAGAATGGGGCTCTGAAAAGTTTTTCTGTAAAGGGTCAAAGGATAAATCTTAGACTTTGATGGTCAGTCCTGTGTTGCAGGTACAAGATTCTGCCTTTGTAGTGTGAAAACCGTCCTATTCGATATGTAAATGAATGGGTGGGACTATTTTCCAATAAAACTTTATTTTTTTAAAGATGTATTTATTTATGCATACAGGAACTGGGGTACAGGCCAGAGGTGCAGGGGGTGAGAGGATTCACCAGAGAGAGAGTGGGGAACAGAACAGTGGATTGACAAATACACTGCTGAAGGGAGCCGTGGGAAAGACAAGAGAGGTCTGCTGTGTCATGTGGGTAGCTCCCTGGCCAGGGATCGAACTCATGCTAGAGTGGCTGCTGATAGCTTCATATGCTGTGTCTTAACCCCTTGCGCCACCCAGGAGGTCCCCCCAAAAAACTTTACTTATGGACCCTGAATTTTAATTTTTGAAATTTCAGTAACTGAAATTTTAATTTCATATAATTTCCCTGTGTCATGAAATACATTTTTTGGCAATTGCTTAAAAATGTAAAAACCATTTTTAATCTGTCAGAATATACAAAAATGGGTAGCAGGCTGGATTTGACATATAGTCTGTATTATATTGATTCCTGCTCTAGAGTTTTTAGCCAACTCCCTGGTTGTGATCTTGTACAAATTAATATTATTAAGCCTTACCTACATCTTTTAAATGGAGATAATAATAGTATCTCTATGGAGAATTGTTGGAAATAAATGAGTTAATCCATGTTAAGTGTATAGCACTGTCCCTGACACATAGTGTTTAATAAATGCTATATTTTATAACCTAAATGAACCTTGTCATTTTACAGAGAGGCTTAGGACCCGAAGAGGATAACTGATAGTTCTAAAGTCTATATATACACGACTTGTCAATAGCATTCCACTCATAGCTTTCTCTTTCTGCCCCAACCTTGCTGCTTTCATAGAGGATTGTATTACCATTTAATTCAGTTAAAATGCTGCTGCTTGATTAAAACCATTCTGTTGGATACTGTAATGTTGTGTACATGAAATGCATTTATCAGAATCCACAGGGCTTTATAGCAGAAAAGTAAACTTTAATGTATGCAGATTAAATGAAAATCATGTAAGAGGTGAAGTGATCCCAGAAAGGAGTGCATACTCTGAAAAGAGAATCTAATTGTATTGCAAATGCAGGAAGTAACCTTAGTAAAAAGGGGAGGGAGATGGGTACTGACCTAAACAAAAGATCCTGCACATGGCATTGTGTCCGATAAAGTTGTATCCCAAAGAGTAGAGGATGATTCTCACCGAATATATGTATACCGCAATTGAACAAGTAAATGAATGACAGGATATAGGCCTCTCACTGTTGGAAGGGAATTTACAGATAAGCAGGGGGAAGAGGCTTCTTATCCATGTGGTAATGGATGAGAGTTGGAGACCTCCCTACAAATCTGTTTGTTAGCTTAATACAGACACAGGTAGTTTCATATTAAAACATTTACAGATAATGTGTGTGTACTTGGGCTTATATATGCACATATTCCTATGTTCTCCTGGCTGAGAAGGTTGAAAGAAATCCAAGAGTACACCTAGTGCTTGTTTCTTGGTTTCTAATACTGTTATAGGACAGGGAGAGGGGCAGCCCAAGCCCCACAAACCTGCCTATTCTAAATGGGTTCTGCCATCCGCCGCATCAACACAAAACATATGAGACTTTAATGGGAAGGAACTTTAATACAACTAGGAAACAATACAGGTAAGGCAAAGAGTCTAGTTTCTAAATGAAGCACCCAAAGTTACCCTTCCCCTCGTGGGTAAAAGTCCATCCATATGGGAATGGCCCAGAGCAAGGCCCCAAAGCCTGCCACGAGTCTAAAGCATCTTCCAGTGGGGACCCACAGAAAAGGGTCAGAAACAACCAGACAAGCCCGGAAGGAAAAGAGCAAAATCAACATCAAGATAAAAGCTGCCATTGTCACCTCCCCATGGGTCTCACCCACATCTGTGTCACCCAGTCCACGACCAAAAGACAAGCGCAGTTTCTTCACATGTCTCTAGGCTCCACGCGCCTCCTCCAGGTCTCCTGGCTCCATCCTGCTTCCTTCCTCCGTCTCTTCTGCAGCTTCTCCTCTCCCTGCTCAGCTCCACCCTCCCTTGGGTGGGGCAGGGAACCTCCCCCTTTCCTGGGGACCACCCTGTTACAATACTATCTAATAAAAGGAACTAGGGCTCTTTGGAGAAATGACTGAATCTGTTACAGGGCAGGGAGAGGGGCAGGCCAAACCCCAAATGGAGGGTGGAGCTGAGCAGGGAGAGAAGAAGCTACAGAGGAGACTGAGAAGGAAGGAAGCAGGATGGAGAGCCAGGAGGAGACCTGGTGGAGGCACATGGAATGGAGAGACATGTGAAGAAACTGCGCTTGCCTTTTGGTCGTGGACTGGGTGACACAGATGTGGGTGAGACCCGTGGGGAGGTGACCATGGCAGCTTTTATCTTGATTTTGATTTTTCTCTTTTCCTTCCGGGCTTGTCTGTTTGTTTCTGACTCTTTTCTGTGGGTCCCCACTGGAAGGTGCTTTAGACTTGTGGCAGGCTTTGGGGCCTTGCTTTGGGCCAATCCCATTTGGATGGAGTTTTACCCACGAGGGGATGGGTATCTTTGGGTGCTTGATTTAGAAACTAGATTCTTTGCCTTTCCTGTCTTGTTTCCTAGTTGTATTAAAGTTCCTTCCCATTAAAGTCTCATATGTTTTGCGTTGATGTGGCGGATGGCAGAACCCATATAGAATAGGCAGGTTTGCGGGATTTGGGCTGCCCCTCTCCCTGCCCTGTAACAATTGTAGTAATGGAGCAGAAAATATACAAGGTGGGCCTGGAATGTCTTTTAGTGCCAGAGAGTAAGGAAGTGCTCCTACACCCACCACCAACACGGTTAACCACCACAAGAACCACAACCCCATGTTGATTAGGATATGTCAGAGGAGCACTGGAGCCACCCGAAAGAGCAATCTGAGCAGCAAAATAAACAGCATTGGATTGTATCCTATAGTGTAAAATGAGCATTTTAAAGTCTATATTGATCTAAGTAAATGAATAAATTAATTTAATGCCTGGAATACCCCATTGGTGTGATTTTTATGCCCTGGGAGCCTCTGGAGGTGCTTCAGGCAATATTGGAGTAGTGAAGTATATGGGACTTTGAAGTCAGACTTGGATTCAAATCCTGCTTCTATAACACTTATGGCTGTGTAATCCTGGACTGTTACTTCTGCCCATTTTCTTTATCTGTAAAATGAAGGTTGTGGTATCATTATCATAAAGATGTATAATACATATGCATATGAAATGGGATGTAGCTCTCATTGGAATGTGTATATCTAACTTCCTTACAGTAGTATTTGATATAACAGAATCAGAGAATTTGGATTCCCAAATTTGGAATTCTCTAATGAAAGCCTCTTTCTCCACAAACTTGCATAGTGGAAAAGGGTGATTTGACAAGTGTTTATGGAGCACCTAGTTTGATGCTTACATACCTGGCTTGTTCCAGTGGATAGTGTAGACTGGATAGAGAAGAAATGAGAGTAATTCTATTTGGTGTTAATAAAATCATCACAAGTCTAAGTGGCTGAAGAATAACTAATGACAAGCAAGGTTCATTTTACAGATGGTTTTTCCCTAGGCTGAATTGCCTGAACTTTGATTTCTGGGTGTTCTTTTGGAGAGAACACAATTCTACCCAGCTTCCTGCTGCCATCTACACCAGTTGCTGTGTGCTGCTCCCAAAAGTGAAAACTAACTTATAGGATAGAAACACTAAATATAAAAGTGAGTTTAGGAATACTGTTTTCGGATGTGTCCTTTTATTCTCAATAATGACTTCTCCATGATCTCTCATGCAATAACAGATGGTTAACTCTATAGAACTCATTTTTTGTGTGGGATCTCAGTGTTTCAAAAGGAATTTATCAGGTGAGCTAATATTACCTACCCTATGCTGAGTAATGAACTTAGTTGCTCAAGATATTCTGGGCTGTGAATTCAGTTATTTTATCTCTTGTAGGAGCATCTCCCCCTCCCCCACCCCAAATTGGATCTCTGTCATTCCCTGAAAAAGGTGTTTTTCATGGACTAGATGTGAAAGTTGCTGAAGTCTCCTGTTCTTCAGTGAGAGGGGTATTTAGCTATGTTTTAAATTTTAATTTGATAAATTGTTATTTTGGTTAGGTGCTTTCCTCCTGAATACTTAAGAAATAAAGCCTATGAACGTCTTAACATAGTCTATCTTAAAAAAAAATTTTATTAATTACTTTGTGAAATTTCCAGTGGCTACCTCAGGAAACATGCTCTTCCTTTTGGGCTTTTTTATTTAATATTTAGATCCAAACTGTTTAATAAATAGAGATTAAGCTTTTTTAACCAAATACCCTATCTATTGATATACTACAGAACTCTCCTGAAGCAGTTGTACTGCTAGTGAGACTATTTTATAATTCTGATCAGATGTTTTTGCTCTCTGTCTTGCTGAAGATATTCTTCTAGGAAGTGGAAATGATTCTTTCCTTGAAGAAAGTATGTGCATTGCAATTTTCTTTTGTCTGTGGTGGCATTTTATTTTGGTATAATATCCACATCTCATTAAGTAGGGAAAGTAGGAAAGTTAAAGTATAGGTGAACGTTTTTTTCTTTCTCCCAGTACGCCTGTGAGGTAGACCAAAAATATTTTCTCTTTGCCATTTTAGAAATTTATGACAGGGTCATCATTTTTTAGCCAGGAATTCTTCATTCCTTTTAAAATGCAAGTGTTGTTATTTTTAAACCCCGTAATTTTGTGCTTTAGGTAAACTCAGAGCTTGTTAAATTTGCTAGACTGTACCATGCTTTTATAGTGATACCTTTGGTTGAAGAGACTGTTTTTGGCCTCTACATAGATAGAGGGCTCTGTCGGCCTCTGCTCCTTGAGGGCAAGAGTTTTTCCCTTCTTGTTAAGTTCAGTGTCTGATGTGTTGCAACCTCTTAGTAAATATTTGATGATCTGAATGGAAAATTTGGGTTTGACTAGAATATTAAGAATGCTTTGTGATTTATTTACCTCTTATTTGTTAGGTGTAGGGCAACCAAAAATTTATTTTTCTGATGTGGTTTATTTTTGTGTGTATGCTTTTAATGATTTATTTATTTACGCATACAAGAACCAGAGTACAGGCCAGAGGTGCAGGGGGTGAGAGGATTCACCAGAGACAGAGTGGGGAGCAAAACAGGCAGACTTACTGAAATACAGGTGTGCGCCATGTGGGTAGCTCCCTGGCTGGCTGGCCCGGGATTGAACTCATGTTGTAGAGGTTACGATAGCTTTAAAGTGCTGTGCCTAACCCCTTGCGCCACCAGGGAGGCCCTGATGTGGATATTTTTGAAAGCAAAGAGACTGTTAATAATTATGCTTAAGAAAACAACCTTAATTTTAAACTGTCATGGGGAAGGCAAGCTGGAGAGTATGGTCGTCCCTAATCATCAGACTTTCTTATTTTTGTTGTATTGCAGTAGAATCTAGTGGTGAAGAACTGGGACTTTGGATTCACTGATAATAGAGTATATTCTGATTCTAGTTTGGGGAAGTTAGTTAAAATGATAATAAGATTGCCTCCCCGGTGGCGCAGCGGTTGAGCGCTGGGTTGCGAAGCTGCCCATGGCCTCTGCGGTGCCGGTTCGATCCCCGGCTGCTCCCGGGCTGCTCCCCGGCCACTGGAGGAAGGTCCCACATGGCGCGCAGACCTTTCCTGCCGCCCGCTGCTCCCCTCAGCAGTGTACTTGGGTCCTTCTGCCTGCTCTGCTCCGCGCTCTGGCTCTGGTGAATTCTCTCACCCTCCTGCGCTTCTGACTGTACCCAGTGCTTGTATAAATAAATAAATAAATAAATAAATCTAAAAAAAAAAAAAAAAAAAGTTCAGTCTATAAAAAAAAAAAATGATAATAAGATTTGAATTGTTGTGAGGTTTTCATGAGCTCCCAGTGCAGAAAAGCCACACACAGGTGTGCTCTTACTCTGTGTTAGGTTAGGTTGTGTTAGGTTGCTTGTATTCTCCTCCCAGCACACCATAACTACTATAGTTTTTACTTTCAACTGACTCTGACTTTGAAAGTTTTTCTAGGCTAAGATTAATTGAAACAATTCAGTGAATGTAGAAATATTTTCACAAGCTGAGCTACTAAGCTTATTTTTGTTAAAGTTAAATAATCTGGTGGGCAGGAAATGAATGCTTTATCAAACCTAATTACTCTTTCTTAAAACATTCATAAAAACCTTTTCCCCCCAATTACTTTTTTTAAGAATTGCTAAAGTATGTTTTCGTAATTTAGATTTAGCAAAATAATGAAGTCACTGGTAAACTTTAATTCAACTATATGAAATAATATAAATAAATCTTTCTGGATAGGAAAAATAGATTCAAATAAATTCATCACATTTTCATCAATATACTGTGCAGAATTAGGTACTTGAATAATTTTTCTCCTTGTATTTTTGGTTTATTTTGTTTTATAAATATTCTTGATTTGTTCAATGCTTTTAAAAAATATTTATTTATGAATATAAGAACTGGGGTCTAGGCCAGAGGTATTGGGGGGCGGGGTAAGGGTAGAGGATGGGGAGGTATGTGAGAGAATTCACCAGAGACAGAGTGGGGAGCAGAACAGGTGGATCTATGGAAACATACTGCTGAGGGAAGTAGTGGGCAAGACAGGAGAGGCTTGTTGCACCATTTGGGTAAGCTCCCTGGGTAGGGATGGAACTCATGCTTCAGTGTCTGGCAACAGCTTGATAGCACTGAAACTTTAACCCCTGTGCCACCAGGGAAGCCCATATTTTAATATTTATTTCATTGTGTAGAAGAACTAGGGGGTAAGCCAGAGGTACAGGGAGTGAAAGGATTCACCTGAGACACGTTGGGCAGCAGAACAGGTAGTTTTACTGAAATACACTGCTAAGGGGAACAACAGTTGAAACAGGAGAGGTCTGCTGCACCGTGTGGGTTGGCTCCCTGGCTGTGGACCAAACTACGGCCTTTGCAGTGAGAGCATTGAGACTTCACCCCTGGGCCACCAGGGAGCCTCCTTTCCTTGCATTTTTGATGTTTTGCTAATTTGATTCATTTTAATTGTCATTTTTAGCAAAAATGAATCCAAAGAAAAGGAGTTTTTATATACTTTGTGCATTGTAGACCTCCACGTTGTGAACCAAAGGGAATTATTCTGCTATTAAGACTTCCAAGTACTACTGGTATTGTGAATGATTCCTTCCTAAACGATAGATAATAAGGTAATGCCGAAAGAGCTGGGATAGAGAACAAATACATCAGTGCAGATGTGCAGCTACTAAGAGAAATGGAGAAATGGAGATTACATATTTTCCTCATTTAAGTATACAGCTGACCTTTGTACAAGCTGAGTTTGGATTGTGTGTGGTTTTTATATAAATAAATTTGAAAAAATTTTGGCGATTTACAACAATTTGAAAAAAAGAACTGATGAGCCACATAACCTAGAAATATTTTAAAAATTGAAAAAAAAATTATAAATTGAGCAAAACTAGGTGTGTCACAAATGTATAATGTATTTGTAAATAAAGGTTTATTTCATCATTTATTACATAAAATTATACAAATCTATTATGAAAAGTTAAAATTTATCAAAACTTATTCATATATACACTTAACAGTGTACTTGGCACCATTTGTAGTTGAGAGAAATGTACGCAAATCTAAAACTGCAGTTCTAAATCATAACTGCATAAAATTAACTGTAGTGCATACAGTATTACTTTGATAATTTCCTAGTGCCCTCTTGCTATTACGGTGAGTTCAGGTTTCCAAGTATCTGCTTGAAATGCCATGTGACACCAGTCATTTCCCTATAAGGATGCATATTTCTCGTGAGTTGTACAGTGCAATCAAAAGTGATTTTTTCACTGTTAGTGCATATGTTAGTGCATATCATATGTTAGTGCATATCATAAACCTTGAATAACACTCTGGGACACATATGAAGTGCCGCTAGTGATGCTGACAGTGTTCCTAAGGAACAGAAAAGTCATGACAAGAGAAGGAAGATTTCCTTGATGCATAGCTCAGACTATTGATGTAGGTGCTGAGATACTTGATTGATGTGTTTTGTAAACAGACTATGTAAACTTGTAGCAGCAATAATTATAGTTTGGATGGTAAGTGTATTTTTTCTGCCTTGATTTTCTTAATATTTGCCTTTCTGTAGTTTATTTAAGGAATACAGTATATAATACATATAATGTGCAAAATATGTTAATTGTTTGTTATCAGTGAGGCTGATAGTAATGTTTTTGGGGAGTCAGACATTACATGTGAATTTTCAACTGTAACTGGAGGTCAGTACCCCAACCCCTTTGTTTTAGGGTCAACTATAAAATAAATTGGTGCTTTCTATAAAGTAATAAGGGAGTTAGAGAAAACACACTTGCTTATTTTATCAGTAAGGGATGCTAGTTAAGTACAACTTATGTTATGGGAGCATTTAGTATCTACTTTGGACTGATACTGGAGGAGCACGAAAAGTCCTCTTCTAGGTGCTGTGAATGGAAATTTAATTCTAATGTGAGCTGCTAAGAGAAAGTGTACCACAGTCTTCTGTAGTAAATCTGTGTGGTGTTGGAACTCATCAGACCTCCATGAATATCTTCCATGAGTAAGGTTTTGACATTTGTGTCAGTTGGGATTTTGCACCTTATTTAGTGTGAGCTCCAAAGGGAGTCACTTAATCTTACTGCACGCTATTGCAATTCCTTTTGTAAGCCCTTGCAAACTGATAAAAGTGTAAAACCAAGTAAAGAATGATTATTTCCTTTTACTAGTGCTTTCTGTGTCCTAAGAAATTTTTACCTTCTCTAATGTCACAAAGAAGGGACATGTTCTTACGTTATCTTTTAGATGTTTTATCATTTTAGCTTTACATTTAAATGTGTGATTTAATCTCTTACTTGATATTGTGTATGATAGAGGTAGGGGAGGGTTATATTTTTGTAAGGTGCTAGTGAGGGTTCCAGTTCTGGTGGTTACATTTTTGCTTTTCCATAGGTGTATGTGTTCCACTCCCCTCTACTAAACCACTAGTGCCAGTACCCTATCTGCCTCCCTCTACCCCTTCCCTCTGGAAACTTTATATTCCTTCACTGAGTTCAAATTCAGTCCTACTGTATTTTGCCTGTGTATGTTTTTTGGTTATTTATATTCCACAGATGGGTGCAACCATCCAGTATCTGTTCTTTTACTTTTTGACTTATTTCACTTATAATCACTTTATGGGCCATTCATTTTGTCCCAAATGCCTCTATTTCATATTTTGTTGTCCCCCCACCCCCCAACTACGTACTATTCTGTTGAGTATTCCACAACTTCTTTACCCATTTGTGTGTTGAAGGGTACTTGGGTTTGGTTCCATGACTTAGTAATTGTGGACAGTGTTGTTGTGTACTTAGGTAGATAAATCTTAGTGTATTAGAGTTTGCATAGTATTTGGATGAATACCTAATAGAGGTATTGCTCGATTATCTTTGAAGGATGTCCTTTTATCTTGGTAGGACTTTTCTTACAGAGACATTATTCATATGACAAGGGAAGGACATCACTCAAAAAAGGCAATAACCAGAGTGTACAAAGCCTGGGATCACACATCAGTGAGAATGATTTGGAAACAGTAACAACCTCTAGTCAGGGGAACTTGAGTATAATCATAGTCCAAATGAGGATAATCATGGTGGCGTTCAGGGTTTGAAACAGGCCAATCTATAGTGCATTGCATTGACAATATATGTAGATAGTTTTTCTGTCCTTTTAAATGGTACAATGAGACTATGATCAAGTGAGCTTTAAAGATTTCTTCACTTGAAGATAGGAAGGGGTCTAAGGACTAAGAGACATTTTTAAGGCATTCATAATTTTTCTACAGTATAGGGAAATAGTAAAAGATTAAATTGGAAAGATGACTTGAAGCCAGATGATAAAGGTCTTTGAATTTAGATTTTATTGAATAAAACTCTTGAGAGACAGCAATATAATTAAAAGTGATTTTTTTTTAAAGATTTATTTATTTATGCATACAAGAGCTGGGGTACAGGCCAGAGATGAAGGGGGTTGAGAGGATTCACCAGAGACAGAGTGGGGAACAGAACAGGCAGACTGACTGAAATACACTGCTGAGGGGAGCAATGGGCAGGTCAGGAGAGGTCTGCTGTGCCATATGGGTAGCTCCCTGGCCAGGGATAGAACTCATGCTACAGTGGCTGCAGATAGTTTCATAGGTTGCATCTTAGCCCCTTTGTCACCAGGGAGGCCCCTAGAGTAGCAGCTTTTAACAGACTGACATAACATAAGCATCTGGGTTGAATAGAAAGGATGTCAACCCAAAAATATTATTAAAAAATAATTGAGAACAGGGCCTCCCCGGTGGCGCAGCGGTTGAGCGCTGGGTTGCGAAGCTGCCCGCGGCCTCTGCGGCGCCGGTTCGATCCCCGGCTGCTCCCCGGCCACCGGAGGAGGGTCCCACATGGCGCGCAGACCTCTCCTGCCGCCCGCTGCTCCCCTCAGCAGTGTACTTCGGTCCTTCTGCCTGCTCTGCTCCGCGCTCTGGCTCTGGTGAATTTTCTCACCCTCCCGCGCTTCTGACTGTACCCAGTGCATGTATAAACAAAAACAAACAAATAAAGAAAGAAAGAAAGAAAACATGCCTCTATATAAAAAAAAAAAAAAAATTAAAAAAAAATAATTGAGAACAGTGGGGCTGGTTATACAACAGTGTGAATGTACTGAATGCCACTGAACTGTACACTTAAAATGGTTGAAATGGTAAATATTATGCTGTTTATTTCACTACAAAAAAATTATCCAGGGCCTCCCCTGGTGGCGCAGCAGTTGAGTGCTGGGTTGTGAAGCTGCCTGCAGCCTCTGCAGTGCTGGTTCGATCCCCGGCCACCAGCGAGGGTCCCACATGGCGCACAGACTGCTCCTGCCGCCCACTGCTCCCCTCAGCAGTGTACTTCGTCAGTCTGCCTGCTCTGTTCCCCACCCTGGCTCTCGTGAATTCTCTCACCCTCCCGCGCTTCTGACTGTACCCAGTGCTTGTATAACTAAACAAATCTTTAAAAAAAAAAAATTATCCAACCTAACGCTTTAAAAATATTCCTTCACTTTCCAGATAACTTCATAAAGACTTCTTATGGAGATAGAGCGAAGAACTTTATGCTTAGAGTATCTCCTCCATTTAGTCTTAGGAAAATAAAGGAATGCCTCATGGCTACCATTTTAGCCATCAATGGTAATACGCCACAATGGTGATTCTGGGGTGAGTCAGATTACAGGAGTGATGTATACTGGGTGTCACAAGGGATCACATACTGAGCTTTGTAAGACCATAGACGTAACTGATCTTTCCTTGACAAATTCGTCTTGACTTGGTATTTATTATATACAGCCTGTTTACTGTGGAATTATTTTTGAAAATAGTTTTTGAAACACCTGTCCTTGTAGTCATACATTTATACTTCCTTAATTAGAACCATTTTCATTATTGGCCAAAATAGACCATGAGATCACTGATTTTGTAATAAAACCTGAGGGGATTGCTGAGCAGTAAGTTTATATGCTTTATATTTATATCAAGGTATTTTTTGCTGTTTTTTAAGAGTTTTGCTGTATTTTTAAAACAATGGTTGTCTGAAATCTAGAAGGGGTACGTGTTAAGTCTCACTTTGAAAAGTAGAGCTTAACTTTTTTTTTGTCTTTTTCTTTTTTTAAATATTTATTTATGCATACAAGAACTGGCATGTAAGCCAGGGGCGGGGGGGTTTGAGAGAATTCACCAGAGAGCGTGGGGAACAGAACAGGCAGATCTACTGAAATACACTGCTGAAGGGAGCAGCGGGCTATGTGGATTGCTCCCTGGCTGGCTGGGGCTGGGGATTGAACTTACGCTGTAGTGGCTGGCAGTAGCTTGATAGCACTGTTTTATTTATCTATCTATCTATCTATCTATCTATCTATCTATCTATCTATCTATCTATCTATCTATCTATCTATCTATCTATTTATAAAGATTTGTTTATTTATACAAGAACTGGGGTACAGGCCAGAGGTGTGGGAGGGCAAGAGAATTCACCAGAGACAGAGTAGGGAGCAGAATAGGTAGAAGGACCAAAATACACTGCTGAGAGGAGCAGCAGACGGGACCGGAGAGGTCTGCTATCCCATGTGGAAATCTCCCTGGCCGGCTGGGAATCGAACCAGTGCTGTAGAGGCGGCGCTCAACCCGCTGTGCCACCAGGGAGGCCCTTGATAGCACTGTTTTAACCCCTGTGCCACCAGGGAGGCCCTTATTAAAGTCTTTTTTTGTTTGTTTGTTTTGTTTTGTTTTTTGATTTTTTTTTTTTTAAGATTTATTTTTATTTATTTATACAAGCACTGGGTACAGTCAGAAGCGCGGGAGGGTGAGAGAACTCACCAGAGCCAGAGTGGGGAGCAGAGCAGGCAGAAGGACCGAAGTACACTGCTGAGGGGAGCAGCGGGCGGCAGGAGAGGTCTGCGCGCCATGTGGGACCCCCCTCCCGTGGCCGGGGAGCAGCTGGGGATCAAACCTGTGCTGCAGAGGCTGCAGGCAGCCTTGCAACCCAGCGCTCAACCGCTGCGCCACCGGGGAGGCCCTATTAAAGTCTTTAAAATTATTATTTTTTTAAAGATTTATTTATGCATACAAGAGTTGGGGTACAGGCCAGAGGTGTGGGGGGTGAGAATATTCACCAGAGACAGAATGGGGAACAGAACAGGCAGATTGATCAAAGTACACTGTTGAGAGGAGCAGTGGGCAAGTCAGGAGAGGTCTGCTGCGCCATGTGGGTTGATCCCTGGCCGGCTGGGGATTGAACTCATGCTGCAGAGGCTGTAGCTTTGTAGGTTGCGTCTTAACCCCAGGGGGCCCTAAGAAGATTGGATTTTTAAAAAAAAGATTTACTTATTTATTTATACAAGAACTGGGGTACAGTCAGAGGCATGGGAGGGTGAGAGAATTCACCAGAGATAAAGTGGGGAGCAGAACAGGTAGACTGAACTACACTGCTGAGGGGAGCAGTGGGTGAGGCAGGAGAGGTCTACCGCGCCATGTGGGTATCTCCCTGGCTGTCTGGGAATCGAACTCACGCTGCAGAGGCTGCAGACAGCTTCACAGTGTGGCCCTCAACCCACTGCGCCCCCAGGGAGGCCCAGCATTCTTTTTTCTTAACTGTTACCAAGACTCATAATTTACCTACCATGAAAGTCACCTCATTAAAAGATACAGTTCAACAGTTATTTAGCAGATTTACAGAAGTATGCAGCCATTACCTCAGTATGGGCTTAGAACATTTCCAAATCCTCTTAAAAAAATCTCTCATAACCATTTATAGTGAATCCCACCTTTGCACCCCCAGCCAACCGCTAATCTTCTTTCTGCCTCTACAGTATTTCTTTTCTGTATTTTTCATGTAAATGGAACCACACAATATGTGTTTTTTTGTGTCTGACTTCTTTTACTTAGCATAGTAAGTCAGGGTCTATTCATATAGTGTGTATTGGTTATTCCTTTTTATTGATGAGTAGTATTCAATTCTGTACCATATTTATCCATTTACCATTTGATGGATTGTTTCATCTTTTGACTATTAGGTATAATACTGCTGTGAACATTCACAGAAAAGTCTTTGGGTGGACACATGTTTTCATATCTCTCGAGTAGATAACTAGGAATGGAAATGCTAGGTTCTATTGTAATTTTTTAATTCATAATTTTAAGAAACTCAAAATTATTTATTTATTTATTATTTATATTTTACAGCATTTTTCATTTTCAAAGTGTTTGGTTTTTCCCCCCTCAGGTATATCCCCATAGACTTTCCTCCACAAATGCACCCATGCACCATCACCACAGTCTCTGTGCTCCTCCCTCCCACCTTCTAATCCCTCTCCTGCCCCCTCCTCTGTAGGATGTGTCTGCTTTATAATTGTCTGTTTGTTTTTCTTTTGTTTTGTTGTGTTATTATTTTTTTTCTCTGATGTCTTATTTGGCTCCCCTATATTCCTCCTATAAGTGAAACCATCAAATATTTTTCTTTTTCCTTCTGACTTACTTCACTGAGCATAATTTCTTCTAGTTCCCACCATATTGCTGTGAATGGCATTAGTTTATCTTTTTTGATTGCTGAATAGTATTCCACTGTGTATATATACCACATCTTTTTGATCCAGTCATCTATTTTTGGGCATTTGGATTGTTTCCAGGTTTTACCTATTATGAATAGTGCTACAATAAACATAGGGGTACAGGTATTCTTTTGAATCAATGTTTTTGTGTCCTTTGGGTTGATGCCTAGGAGTGGAATTGCTGGGTCATATGGTAGCTCCATTTTGAGTAGACTGAGGAACATGTATACAGCTTTCCACAGTGGTTGAGCCAATATGCGGTCTCACCAGCAGTGTAGGAGAGTTCCCTTGTCATCAAATCCTTGCCAACGTTTGTTGTTGCTAATTTTTTTTTTTTTTTTTGGATATGTGCCATTCTTACTGGTGTAAGGTGGTATCTCACAGAGGTTTTGATTTGCATTTCCTGATTATAACGGGTTGTTGAACATTTTTTTCATATGCCTGTTGGCTATTTGCATTTCCTCTTTGGCCTAAGTGTCTTTTAAGTTCTTCTGCCCTTTTCTTGACTGGATTATTTACTTTGTTGAGTCCTGTGAATTCTTTGTATATCTTTGTGATAATCCCTTATCAGTTGTATGGAGTGCAAAGATTTTTTTTCCCCTATTGGTGGGGTGTCTCTTCGTTTCAGTTAACGTCTCCTTTGCTGTACAGAAGCTTTTCAGTTTGATGTAATCCCAGGTGTTTATCTTTTCTTTCACTTTCTTTGCTTTGGGTGATGACTCTTTAAAGATGTTACTGAAATGGATGTCTTACAGTGTTTTATCTATAATTTTTTCTTTTTTTTTTAATTTTTTTTTTTAATAGAGGCATGCTTTTATTTATTTGTTTGTTTGTTTGTTTGTTTGTTTTGTTTATACATGCATTGGGTACAGTCAGAAGCGTGGGAGGGTGAGAGAATTCACCAGAGCCAGAGCGGGGAGCAGAGCAGGCAGAAGGACCGAAGTACACTGCTGAGGGGAGCAGCGGGCGGCAGGAGAGGTCTGCGCGCCATGTGGGACCCTCCTCCGGTGGCCGGGGAGTGGCCGGGGATCGAACTGGCTCCGCAGAGGCCGCGGGCAGCTTCGCAACCCAGCGCTCAACTGCTGCGCCACCGGGGAGGCCCGATTTTTTCTATATATTTTATGGTTTCAGGTCTTATGTCCAATCTTTTATCCATTTTGAGTTGATTTTTGTGCATGGTGTAAGGTAGTGGTCTAGATTGTTCTTTTACTTATGTTGGTCCAGTTTCCCCAGCACCATTTATTGAACAAACTGTCCTTGTTCCTTTGCATATTCTTTGCTCCTTTGTCAAAGATTAGTTGTCCATATATGTGTGGCTTTATATCTGGGCTTTCTATTTGGTTCCATTAGACTTTGTGTCTGTTTTTTGCTCCAGTACCACACTTTTAACTATTATGGCTTTGTAGTACAATTTGAAGTTTGGAAGTGTGGTACCTCCACTCTCCTTTGTTTTTGTCAGTAGGGCTTTGGCTATTCAGGTTTTTTTATGATTCCACATGAATTTCATCAGTATTTGTTCTATTTCTTCGAAGAAAGTCATTGAGACTTTTATTGGAATAGCATTGAATCTGTAAATTGCTTTTAGTAGGATGTCCATTTTAATAATGTTAATTCTTCCAGTCCATGAGCAGGGGATATCTTTCCATTTCTTTGTGTCTTCTATTTCTTTTAGCAGTGTTTTATAATTTTCTTTGTATAGGTCATTCACCTCTTTTGTTAGGTTTATTCCCAAGTACTTGATTTTTTTTTTTTTTGCTTCAATTATAAAAGGGATGGTTTTCTTGATTTCTTATTCAGATTGTGTATAGGAAGGCTGATGATTGTTGTATGTTGATTTTGTATCCTGCGACTTTAGTAAACTGATTGATTATTTGGATTAGTTTTTCTGTGGCGTTTTTAGGGTTCTCTATGTATATTATCATATCGTCTGCAAATAGTGATAGTTTTACTTTTTCTTTCTCTATTTGAATTCCTTGTATATCTTTCTCTTGTCTTACTGCTCTGGCTAGAACTTCCAGTATTATCCTGAAGAGCAGTGGTGGGAGTGGACATCCTTGTCTTGTTCCTGATCTCAAAGGAAAGGCCTTTAGCTAAGAAACTCAAACATTTTTATAGTGGCTATAATTTGCATTTTCACCAGCAATGTATGGGGATATTGGGTTCTCTGCACATTCCTCAACAATTGTTATTATCTATCTCTTTTGCGTAGACATCTTGGTGGGAATACAGTGGTATCGTGCAGTAATTTTACTTTGCATTTTTGATGTTGACCATCTTCATGTATTGATAGCCATTTGTGTATCTGTTTTGGTGAAATGCCTTTTCAGAGTCTTTGCCCATTATTTATGTTTTTATTTATGCATACAAGAACTGGAGTGTAGGCAGTTGACAAGCTGATTTTTTTTTTAAAGATTTATTTTTTATTTATGCATACAAGAAATGGGGTGTAGGTCAGAGGTGTGGGGGAGGGTGAGAGGATTCACCAGAGACAGAGTGGGGAGCAGAACAGGCAGATCCACAGAAATACACTGCTGAGGGGAGCATTGGGCGAGATAGGAGAGGTCTGCTGCGCCATGTGGGTTAGCTGCATGGCCAGCTGGGAGATCGAATTTGTGTTGCAGTAGCTACAGATAGCTTGATAGCGCTGTGTCTTTAACCTCTGTGCCACAAGGGAGGCCCAGCTTGTCAATTTCTGAAGAACAGAGAAAAAGACTCTGGCTGGGATTTTGATAGGGATTGTATTGAATCTGTAGATCATTTGGGGAAGAACATTTTTAGTATTTCCTTAAAAGAAACATGTTAGGTGGCATTATAAAACTAATAAAAACGGAAGAAAAATCATTGTAGAGATGTTAGTGTTTCATTTAAGCTTATTAGTTAGGTTATTAACTTAAAAATAATTTATCATTTATTGAGTAAGCATTGTATATCAGATAGTGGATAATTACTCTGTTATCTCCTTTAATTCTGACTTAGCCCCTAAATTCTTGACATGGTTGTTATTAGGCAGAAGGTACGATATGATAGTTGAGAGGTTTGTTCTTTTATTGATTGGTTTCTTTCTTTTATATTGATTGTTTTAACTTCTGCCTTTGCTTTTGCTTTAGTAGTGAGTGTTTGACAAGAGCTTTATTGTGATAATATTTATATAGACTACTGTCTTCCCATCTTATGTTCTAGAATGTCTGGTTTCTCTTTAAATTGAGAACAAGCAGACAAGATAAGAAAGAATGAATAGTAAGTATTTCATCTTTCACTGTTTCTCTCCATTCTGTAGCCGTGTAGTCGGAGACCCTTGTGCATGAGGACAAATTTGTTCTATGGCCTCGGAGTTGGGTGCCGGGGACGATGGCGGCTGTACTGAGCTGGCAAAGCCCCTCTATCTTCAGTACCTGGAGAGGGCCCTCCGGCTGGACCATTTCCTACGGCAGACATCAGCCATCTTCAACAGGAATATATCTAGGTATGTTATTCCATCTTCCCAATGTGTTTGACCACATTTCTGATTCCTATTTTCTGTAGAGTTTAGGGTTAAAGCATTTTTATTTTGGGGTATGTTTGATTTTTTTATTTCTTTCAAATAAAACACAGCTTGTTCAGAGGATCAATTAATTTTAGTAATTTTTTTAAAAAGATTTATTTATTTACCTATGCATACAAGAACTTGGGTACAGGCCAGAGGTGCGGGAGGTGAGAGGATTCACCGGAGCCAGAGTGGGGAACAGAACAGGCAGACTGATTGAAATACACTGCTGAGGGGAGTAGCAGGCGAGACAGAAGAGTTCTGCTTCGCCATGTGGGTTGCTCCCTGCCTGGCCGGGCAACAAACTCGTGCTGCAGAGGCTGCAGATTGCTTCATAGTGTGGTGCTTGCGCCACCAGGGAGGCCCGGATCAATTTCTTTTGTGTTCAATATACTGACCATAAATGATGATATTTTTTTGGGTCAGATGTGATTGTGGATTTACCATTCTTCAATTTATAGTGATGAAAGTGAAGATGGATTGGATGACAATAATCCTTTATTGCCCCAGTCTGGGGATCCCTTAATACAAGTCAAGGAAGAGCCTCCAAATTCACTGCTTGGTGAAACTTCTGGAGCAAGCAGTTCTGGAATGTTAAACACATATGCACTGAATGGGGTTCTGCAGTCAGGTCAGTGTGATGCGGGACCCCTTTGGACTCTTGGTTCTCTTGGGGAGGTCATTCTTTCTTTCTTTCTTTTTTTTTTTAATTCTTTATGTTTCTTTATATAGAATCAAAATCTGACAAAGGGAATTTATATAACTTCTCTAAGTTGAAGAAAAGCAGAAAGTGGCTAAAGGTAAGAGATAAAGCAGAATGTTTATAATTCAAATAACCTACTGAAATTACAAATAGGAAGGAAAGTTATTGACTCATTTTGGCACATTGGCAGAGATTTTTTATTGATAGCAGTTTTTTTATTCTGGATGTGGTTTTCTGAATTCTGTAGAGAAAAATGTAGAAAACTCAGTGAAATTCATTTTAACACACATTTTTGAGTATAAAACACTGGGGAATAAGGGAGTACAAAATTTATCATATCAGATCCCTGCCCTCACTGGCTCACATTGTTATCAGAATTATTGATCATCTGTCCCTGTCTATTTCATTCATTCACAAATGTTACTTGAGCGCATCCTGTCTGCTGGATACTATTGTAGAATGACAGGGTTCCTACCCTGTGGCGCTTCCATTGTAATGGAAGAAGACAATAATTAAGCCTGTAAACAAATGAACAAGAGTGTCTTCAACTGATTTCTGAATGATCAGAGAGAATGTGTGAGTTTAAGATAAGATCATTTCAGTCAGAGGGAACAGCTGTGTAAGTCCTCCCTGCAGGGAGAGAGAAGGTTGGTTTGACTATAGCAGGATTGAGAGGTGAGTAGAAGGTGAGGTTAGAGAGCCTGATTCCATGGCCCTTGTACACCGTGTTTAGGAATTTGTATTTTGCTGGTGTTAACAGTAGTAAACCTTTGGAGTGTTTGTAAATGGGAGTTGTATAATATTGCTTATGTTCTTAAAAACTTTACTGCATTTGCCAAGTTAAGAATAGCATTTCTTCTTTTGAAGCTCTTTCTCTATTTCCTGCTTTTCTTGTGAAGCCCTCTAAATAATTTAAAGGTGCTCTTCTTTTATGGCTAGTCCTTTTAGAAATTTATATGTAATAGAACTGATTTGTTTCTTATTAATGAGGCTTTACACTGTTGGAATGCAGAAATCTTTATGTTTAGCCATCATGTCTTTAAAAATTGAGATATAACTCATATGTCATAAAATCTAGCATTTTAAAGCTTATAATTTGTAATTTTTAGTATATTCATAAAGGTTGTGCAGCCATCACCTCTAATTCCAGAACATTTTCATCTCTCCAAAAAGAAACTCTGTATGTATTAGCAGTCATTCCCTTTTCTCTACTTTCCCTAACCTCTGGCAACCACTAGCCTGTTTTTTATCTCTCTGGCTTTGCTTATTCTGGACATTTCATTTAAATGGAATCATACAATCTGTGGCTTTTTGTGTCTGGTTCTTTCACTTAGTATGTTTTCAAAGTTCATTTATGTTTTGGCACATATCAACAGTTCATTCCTTTTTATGGCTGAATAATATTTCATTTCCAATGGATTTTGTTTATCCATTCATCAGTTAATGGATTTTGAGTTCCTCATTTATTAGCCATCACAGCTTGCTTTCTATATTCCTTTATATTAGTTTTTTTGTTTTGTTTCCTTTTTTTTCCTTGATATTTAGAATATTTTATGTATAATGTAAGTACTTAATGAAATCTAGCTTTGTTGCTGTTTATAGCATTTCTCATGTTTTAGGTACTCTTTAATTCATGCCCACTGGGTTTAATTGGCATCCTATTCTTGTTTGGTAAATTAGTGACAGTATAAGGGAAAATGGAATGAATGTCCTTCAACTGTTTTTGTCATTGTTTTGGGATCTGGAAAATTTGCTTGGATTACAAAAGGAATCGCTTCATAACTAAGGTTCCATTTCTATTTCCTCCCTTTTTCAGAACATTCTACTAAGTGATGAGTCCAGTGAGGCAGATTCTCAGAGTGAAGACAATGATGAAGAGGAGGAGGAAGAGGAGGAGGAAGAAGAAGAAGAACTCAATCTGAGTAGAGAAGAACTTCATAACATGTTGCGGCTGCACAAGTATAAGAAACTTCACCAGAATAAGTATAGTAAAGACAAGGAGGTAAGGCTTGCAAAAGAAATCTCATTTTGAGTATTTACCCCTCTGGTTTTATATTCATTGAAGATGCATCTTTTATATTGAGATGGTGGTGGTAGTGGTTTAATGACAACACTCTGCAAATATAATTCATATAACCAAAAAATCCAGCATTTTAAAGTTCACAGTTCAGTAGTTTTTAGTATATTCAGTGGAGTTTGTGTGATTATCATACCTCAAATTCCAACACATTTCATCACCTGGAAGAACCCCCGACCCCTGGCTGTTGCCCCTCATTTTCTCCTTTCCCTTCAGCTTCAGGCAGCCATAAGTATCCCATTTGTCTCTTAAATGTGTCTTTTCTAGACATTTTCTACAGATGAAACAGCGTGTTATCGTTTATGCCTGTTCTCTCACTTAGCGTAATTTTTTCAAGGTTTACTCATGTTGTAGAATATAGTAATACTTAATTCCTTTCATTGCCAAGTAGCTTTCTATTGTGTGGACATACCACTTGTTATGAATTAATTGAACTTTTACCACTTTTTAAGATTTATTTATGCAAGAATGGGTATATAGGCCACAGGCACGGGAGGGTGAGAGAATTCACCAGAGAAAGAGTGGGCAGCAGAACAGGCAGACTGACTGAGGGGAGCAGTGGGCGAGTCAGGAGAGGTCTGGCACCATGTGGGTAACTTCCTGGCTGGGGATCGAACTCTGTGCTGCAGTGGCTACAGATAGCTTCATAGGTTGTGCCTTAACTCCTTGCATCACCAGGGAGGCCCTGGGATGGGTTTTTAGGTAGCCAAGCAGGGTGATGGTTATGTGAATGGTGTTACCAAGTCTTCTGATTTTTCTCAGAAGTGTAGCATTTTGTACATAATGAGCTTTAGCATGTTTGAAGACCTAAAAATCTTCAGCTATTACTTAGGGTCAAAGTTACTTCAGAAAGCTTTGAGTAATATGCTGAAAGTTGTAAATCTTTGGAAGTGATAAGTAGTACGATATCTAAAGAGCTCCTGTCCAAAAGTACAGTGTAAAGACAGACTTGATGGTTCTTTTAATTGAAGTAAATATACATGTGGGAAAGTTCACAGATTGTATGCATACAGTTTTATGCATACTCATTTAATTTTTATCTTTGACAGAGGACCTTGTAAATAGTTCTCTATGTCACTTTTCTAGCCTACTTTCAGCTTTTGGATAACTTGTCATTTGTTATTTTCATTGGACAATAATCCAGGAAGAGATTCAACAGTGGACTACCTAATTTTAATTTATACTTGTACTTATCCACGAGTAATAAGTGATACAAAATATAAGAATTATGAGTCAATTTATTGAAATGTTTGAAAGAACTAACTATTCCTTGGACAGAAAGACTAGAAAGATTATTCATATGTTAGAATTCTGGCAGCATAAGCACTCTCTACAATCTCAGTCTGTTAATAGGAGATGAAGAGTAAAAAAACATGAAAGATTGAAGAATTGGAATTTGTTTTTTTTTTTTTTTTTTAATAGAGGCATGTTTTATTTATTTATTTATTTGTTTGTTTGTTTTGTTTATACATGCACTGGGTACAGTCAGAAGTGCGGGAGGGTGAGAGAATTCACCAGAGCCAGAGCGGGGAGCAGAGCAGGCAGAAGGACCGAAGTACACTGCTGAGGGGAGCAGCGGGCGGCAGGAGAGGTCTGCGCGCCATGTGGGACCCTCCTCTGGTGGCTGGGGAGCAGCCGGGGATCGAACCCGCGCTGCAGAGGCCGCGGGTAGCTTTGCAACCCAGCGCTCAACCGCTGCGCCACCGGGGAGGCCCGAAGAATTGGAATTTGAAGGATTAGATAATTGGGATGGCTGGTGAATACTAGAACCAAATATAAGACAAAAGACAGAATAATGGGCATCAGAAACCTTGTGAATCTGAGGACCTGTTGATAATAGAAATATGGTTTATTTCTTGTTGATAAATTCCAAGGTGAGACTTTTCTGAAATGGATTGCATCTCTCAGATACATTAGGATTAAGTAAATGTTCTGATGGACGCATGGAAAGTTTTCTTTCCTTAAATTGTTCCAGCAACTTGCCATGTGAATAACCAATGAACCCATTTTGTTTTGTTTTTATTTTTATTTGTTGTTTTTTGTTTTTATGAACCCATTTTGTTTTGAAGTTAAGGAAATAATTCACTGTGCTGTACTAAATCTTACTGGTTTCTTTGTGAGAAGAATACCATATTTCAGAGCTATAGTTTTCTCTGACTCAGCTTCCTATAGTAAACATGATTTGAAGGTTGTACACAGAAAGCAGACATGCTGTTCTGAGCATCAATGTTTTGGCCTGCTTCAGTTGCAGCAGTATCAATACTACAGTGCAGGCCTGCTTTCTACATACGACCCTTTCTATGAGCAACAGCGGCACCTTCTTGGACCCAAAAAAAAGAAATTCAAAGAGGAAAAGAAACTTAAAGGTGAGTATATTGACTTGCTTTCCATATTTATTCATTCTTAGTTTAGTGTTGTTTGGGTATGCTGGTACATTTGAACTTTGCATATAATCCATGTAGTGAAAATTTGCTTTATCTGAAAAATGTTTGTGTCTCACTTATCTCACTATTATTAACTTTAGTTCGTATTTGATTTATGGTCTTTTGTAGTATCAGAAGGACATAAAAACTACAAATTCCTGGCCAAAGCTTTAAACTAATTAGTTTATTCTCTTTTTTTACCTTCTACATATTTTGCAAAAGTTGATTATGCATCGGGAAATATGGAGTAACCCGAAGTGTTTGGAATAAGTTGTAATTGTTGCTGTATTTGGTGATTTAAAATAGATCACCTCCTGATGATCTGTAGTGTTTCTTTGCATGTTTGCCAGGAAATGTCTTTTCCTCTCTTATGGAGCTCTAAGCAGCTGGAAATCAGAAAGGAAGTAGGAAGGGAAAGTTTTAAACTATCTCTACAAGGCTGGTTTTATTCCTGTGAAGGTCTGAACTCCACTCTTAAAAAGATGCTTTTTGGGCTTCTTTTTTCTACAACCTCTCTGTGTATCTCCGTGTTTTCTCATTTCCACACCCTCCCCTTCAACTTAGGTATTTGTTCCATATATGAATTTCTCTTTACAGGTCTTAGTGTCATATCACTTAAGACATTGTTTCCTTCTCTGTTAATTCTGTTGTCTTCCTTTTGACAATACTTGGGCCCATTATAACATTATAAGCCTCCTTTCCGATTGTTGAGTTCAATATTAATTTTTCTTAGGTTTTATTCTATATTTCTCCTTCATGTATCTAGAAAGGATATCTAGTGTTCTTTTCCATGGTAGTGAGAGCTCTCTTTAGGGATTTTTGTGGACTACCCTTACGTAGAATGAGGAAAGAGCCTTGAATTAAAGTGATTAGGTCATTTTATGTCAGTTTCCTTTGGAAGGGAAGAAATTGCCTTACAAATTTCGTGAGATTCTGTTTCCTTTTCAGCCAAGTTGAAAAAAGTGAAGAAGAAAAGACGACGGGATGAAGAACTATCCTCTGAAGAATCCCCTCGTCGCCACCACCACCAGACCAAAGTTTTTGCCAAGTTCTCTCATGATGCACCTCCTCCTGGCAACAAGAAGAAGCACTTGTCCATTGAGCAGCTGAATGCTCGTCGCAGGAAAGTATGGCTCAGCATTGTGAAAAAGGAACTACCAAAGGTGAGTTGAGTGTCTCCAGTATAGGAGATGGCAAGAATGTTTTTTCTTCCTGCCCTTTAAAGAGGAGCTATGAGAACTAGATACCCTCTCGTAGTTCAGGAAGGAAACTGATCATTTAGAATTAAGATAATGCTGAACAGTCCTCTCTCTGGTTAACTATTTTTCTAGAATTTGATCAAAATTAATTGTTGTGTGCCACTTGGCCAAAAAAATAGAAGGAAACCTTTTGAGAAGGAACACTGTTTTATGTATAGCTATAGAGATTTGACAATAAATTCATATGTAATAATAGAGGAATTAAGAGGTGAAGATGTGTTTCTTAGTGAGTGTGTAAACACTGGATATATTGAATAATCACAGACATTACAAGAAAATGTGAGTGATTTACGCAAAGATGTATAAGCATTTTTTTGTTCTTTTAGTGTGTTTGGTTTTGATACCATTGCATTTTTCTTTCAATTTTAAAAGCTTTAGGGAATAGTACAAGGAATGTCCACATGCCCTTATTCAGATTCACCAGTTATTTGCATTACCCAGTTAATTGCCCTTTATAAATTGAGCCTAATCCGTAGTAGAAACATGAAAAGGAGCAGCTCTCCTGCATGCCTGTGGCTATACAGGTGCCTCTCTTTTTCTTTCTCCTTTTCTTAGTAAACTTGTCCCTTTAAGATAGAAAAGAAAAAAAAAAAACAAAACATGAAAAGAATATTTTATGAATTTAGAAAAATTGATAACTAAAGTCCTTGTAAAAAAAAGTCACTATGCAAGAATTGCTAGGTAAACATTGGAAAAGTTCCACCAAACATAAAAATATACTACAAAATCGCTACAATTAAAATGGTGTGGTGCTTGTACATGACTGGGGAAATAGACCAATAGAATAGATTAGTGGACTTCTAATAAAGATGCTGGGACAACTGGATAGCCATTTGGAAAAAGGTAAAATTAGATCTATATCTCACTCATATAGTCTAAGTAGATTAGAGATAATATGAAAACTGGAAGAAAACATGATTACATTCGTATTTAAATTTTGTATATGGAAAGAATCTCAAGCTGTGATATCCATACGCAATAAAAGAAAATGTTAATGAATTTGACTATATAAAAATAAATTTTTACATGACAGAAGACAACTAACAACCTGGGAGAAATTATTTATATTGTATACCACATTCAGAGGGCTGTTATCACTAATATATAAAGAATTCTTACAAAATGAGTGAGAGAGGACTACAACTTCAATAGATAAATGGGAAAAAATATGAAAAGACACTTCATTAAAAAAGATATGAAAATGATCCTCAAGCATATTAAAATGGTTTAAAAATCCTCGTAAATGGATTAGTGACAAGAATTTAAATGGTGCTTAGACATCATTTGCCACTTATCACATTGGCAAAAAGTAAGAGAACACATTATGGTAATTTTAGACAGTGGATTATTAGACTGCTATTAAGAAGGAAGAATGAAGATGCTCTCTCTGAACTGATAGAGAAAAATCCCTTGGACATTCTATTGAGTGGAAAAAGTAAAATACAAGTTTCTATAGTATATTACCCTTCATGTAAGAAAAAAGGGAATTTAAGAAAAATTAAAATACCTTTTAATACAAAAGAGATGCAAGAAGGATAAAGCAGAAATTCTAATTGATTCTCTTTAAGGAGCCAGTGGAAAAGAGAAGGGAAGGAATAAGAACAGGATAGCAGGGATAAGGAGGAAGTCTTTGTATATATTATTTTGTGAAGGGCTGACTTTAGAACCATAATGTTTAACCTACTCCTGACATACCCCCAAATAAACCAAACAGTTAAAACCAACCATTGTGTGGGTGGAGAGGGAGATTGGGGTATGAGTGGGCAAAGTGGAGTAAAAACAAGAACGAATGAACTTAGCTGTTAGAAATGACTAACATAGTTGAAGTTACTGGAAATAGGGAAAAGTAACTTATCTAAGTGAGGATAACAGTCTTTTGATTGAATATGTAATGCTAAAGACCAAAAGAACTGTATATATATGCCATGATTGGCATTGTAAAATTGTTTTCACAGGGGAATGAGTTAGCAACTTTGAAATTATGTGTATGCTGAGATTGAACAAATTAGTAAATGTATTGTAGATGAGAGTCAATTTCTGAAAGAAGTTATAAGGAAAACGGGAAGCTAAAATAAAACGTGAAGTTTGATTGGAATCAGAGGTATTCAGTGTAAACTTACAGGTTTTTTGTTTTGTTTTGTTTTTGTTTTTACATACAGATAGCTAAGAACAGAAATAGTTGGGCGTGTTTACCGGGATTAATATGCATATATGTTTTTTCCTGGCTTGGCTTGCTAAGAAGGCCTAGAAGCCGTGACACCTAGTAACAATGCCTAGCAACAATGAGGCTACCTCACACCCAGCTGTTGATTTCTAAATGCTTTTTATTTTCTATTAAAGAGAGCCAGAACTCCTTGGAGAAGTAGTTTATTCCAGAACTCAGCAGGAAAATATGACATGAATCTTAAACATCTTGTGGTGTCAGAAAGTAAGGCAGTGAGTGACAAAACAATGAGGGGGAACTTGTAAAAGATCACAGGAACCAATCTGAAGAAGCTCTTCGTGGCCAAAGTTAGACTAATTGAACAACAAAATAAATAATGAAAATACTGGATTTTTACCCATAAAATAAAAGAAATATTTGAGTCCATACTGTCATAAGTAAATGATTGAATAATAAATAAGTGCTGTAGAGGAGCAGCTCTTGTAGAATTCCAATTAGTATAGAAGGAAATAAAGAATCATCATTATGCAGATACCCCAGTAGTAATTGTTGCTGACTGGACATTTAATGAATGTAAAAAATTAGAGGCAGGCCTCCCTGGTGGCACATGGGGGTAAGCACCACACGATGAAGCAATCCACAGCTTCTTCAGCACAAGTTCAATCCCCAGCCAGCCAGGGAGAAACTACATGGCGAAGCAGACCTCACCTCTCTTGCCCATTGCTCCCCTCAGCAGTGTATTTCGGTCAGTCTGCCTGTTCTGTTCCCCACTCTGTCTCTGGTGAATCTTTTCACCCCCCACATCTCTGGCCTGTACCCCACCTTTTGTATGCATAAATAAATAAATCTTTAAAAAAAATTAGAAGGCGAAGATAGGAGGAAAACAGAATTTTCATAGACTCAGACATCTATCCCAGCATGCATATTAACATATAGGGAAATATAGTGACTATAGTGGTGAAATCTGGTAGAAGGCGCTTAACCAAATGATCAAACTAAATATCACTAGTAATGTAAACTTTGACATCATGAACTGCTTGATGTAATCTCTGAAAAGAATGCATCATTATAGTGACATTATTGTTATTGCCAAAATATATAATGTCTTTCAAATCATGAGAAAGTGCAGAAAACACAAGATTGGGGACATTCTACAGAATAACTGCTTTAGTACTTTCCGAAAGTGTCAAGCACATGGTAGAGAAAGACTGAGGAAATTTTAATTGTAGGGAGAGGCTAAGGAGAAAAGCAACTCTGTGCAATGTGGATTCCTGTATTGAATCCTAGAATAGTTACAAGATATTAATGAAAAAATTGTTGACATTCAAATAACACTGGTAGTTTAGTTAATATTTTGCCAATGTTAATTTCCTTTCTTAATAATTGTACTGTGGTTATATAAGATTCTAAAATTAGTGAAATCGGGGAGGGAGGTAAGGGAACTCAGTACTATTTTTTGCAACTTTTCTGTAAGTCTAAAATTAGTTCAAAACAAAGTTTTTAAAAAACATATGGCAAGAATAATGCAAGGAACTGCCATGTATCCTTTACTCGTATTTACCAATTGTTTGTTTTATTTGCTTTTGTTATATAAATGCATACTTTTTTCCTCACCCATTTTGAGGGTTAGTTTGAGACTTTGTGAGTTTGATACTTCTAATAATTCAGTGTGTATTTCCTATGAGAAAGGACATCCTCTGTACCTAACCAAAGTGCAGCTATAAAAATTATCTGAACAACGATGTAAGAAAATAACTAAATAAATTTAGAGGAAAAAAAAGTAAAAATTATCTGATCAACCGCTGCACCACCGGGGAGGCCCAGATGATGCCCTTTCTTTTTTCTTTTTCTTTTTTTTTTAAAAGATTTTTATTTATTTATTTATTTGTTTGTTTGTTTGTTTGTTTATTTATTTATTTATGCAAGCACTGGGTACAGTCAGAAGCATGGGAGGGTGAGAGAATCCGCCAGAGCGGGGAGCAGAGCAGGCAGAAGGACCAAAGTACACTGCTGAGGGGAGCAGCGGGTGAGACAGGAGATGTCTGCTGCACCATGTGGGTTATTTTCCTGGCCAGGGATCAAACTCTGTGCTGCAGTGGCTGCAGATAGCTTCATAGTGTTGAGGGTAGCTTCATTGTGCTGAGACTGTTAACACTTTGCGCCAGCAGGGAGGCTCCTGTTGTGTTTTTTAAGCAGAAGTGGAAGACATGATGAGCAGCTTAAGATAGGGTTGTGGACTGCTCAGTCATCTTGTGTTACGAAATCTGACTCAGTCCTTTGTTGAAGATGAGGGTTAAATGATGGCAGAAATTGAGTAATAATAATAGCAGGCTAAAGGTAAGACAGGGAACTGAGGCAAGAATCACAAACTGCAAGACTAGTTTACTTTTCTCCTAAATTCCTTGATCTGGGTGGCCTGTTACTGCAGCTTCTTTGTGGATTAGCCCTTGAAAGCACTGTTTTAATCGGTGTGAAATCAGGGGTAGAGTAGGTTGTTCAATTTTCCTAGTCCACTTCTAGCTTCAGATGTAACTTAAACTCCTCCCAAAGTGTACAGAACACTGTTTAAGGCAGCCATAGCATTAGCTGGTTCTTAATGCTACTTGAGTAGCTTTTCTGTGGCTCTAACATGGTATATATCTCTCAGTGACTTTTAGAAATAATGTATCTTAATATAGGTGGCTTGACTTTTATTTTCTAACCCATCAGGGGTTGAATAAAACTGTTTTTCTGTACAATCTTGTTTTAAAAAGGAATTCTAAATACTGTTTTTAAATATTTTAGGCCAACAAACAGAAAGCTTCAGCTCGTAACCTGTTTCTCACCAATAGCCGAAAGGTAAAATTGTAGTTTTATATTTTCCATTTTGTTTTGCAAAACTATGTTCTTTGGATCCATTTTTGCTGTTTTTGTCTTGTGATAGTGAATCTAATAGTACCTAATGAATCTAACAGTACTGGAATAACTAATAGTTTCTTATTTGTTATTCAGAAACTAGCAGTTTCTAAATGTTCTGTATATATAAACATAAAATGTCCTTTAGGCTTCTGGTATTTTAAATTATTATTTTTTTTTTTTTAGATAAAACTATACCTGCTCTAATTCCTTGAACAGATCACAGACTGCCTGTTTCTTGTCAGAAATGGTGATATTAATACCTTCCCTTAGAGAGAAATAGTACAACTTCCTTTGAGAGTTGTGAGGGTCAGATGAAATAACATTAGTAATTGTGTTTCCCTGGGCTAGTAGTTACTCATCCTCAGTTTCCTCATCCAAAAAATGAGGTTGATAATAATACTATGTTCATAGTGGCTTGGGGAATAATAATTTAATGTATATTAAGCCTAGCATACAGTGAGCATTTTCATCTTCTAAGATATCTATAGATTTCTCATCCCTGATAGTAACTCACATTTCTGGGATTGGGTCACAGTACTGTCCAAGGACAGTATGACATGTGGTCATAGGAGGAACACTGTGTACACCGAGCAGATTGGTGAATGTTGTGTCTGGAGCCAGGGAGAACTGACCTGGTGCTGAGTCCTCCTGGTTGTGCTAAAACTTGTCATCTGCAGCTTGCTCACCAGTGCATGAAGGAGGTACGCCGAGCTGCCTTGCAGGCCCAGAAGAACTGTAAAGAGACCTTGCCTCGTGCCCGCCGCCTCACCAAGGAGATGCTTCTGTACTGGAAAAAGTATGAGAAGGTTGAGAAGGAGCACCGCAAACGAGCAGAGAAAGAAGCTTTGGAGCAGCGGAAGTTAGATGAGGAAATGCGGGAGGTAGGGCAAAAGCATAAAATTTAAAGACTTACTGGTTGAGCCATATTAAGAGATGGGTTTGCATTTTATAGATTGTAAGTCTAACCAAGGAAATTGTCCCAGGAAAAGCTTTAATGATAAAACTTTGAGAGTAGTGATTTTAGTTCAGGAGCCAATTCTGTTTTTATTCTTTTAGTGACGCCATTTCCCTGGCCCCTTCACCTCTCTTCTTCTGTGTTCATTTCCTCTGTTCTATGCAACTTTATTCTTCTGTTTATTTCTGGTGGGTGGATTGATTAAAAAAAAGAACGAAAGTAAAACAGTTTACAGCTTATCCTGGCTTGGTTCCAGGTGTAGGCTGCAGTTTTGATATATTGGAAATCGGGGCTTCCAAATATAGGGCCAGATAGAAGGACAATGGACAACTAGCCCAGTGTTCTGAGACCCACTTCCCCACCTCCTTTGCTGTTTTAACTTGCAACCGGTATTCTTGCTGAGCCTGAGGTTCAGCAGATGTCACCTGTGTATGTTGTTCAGTATTCAGGAAGCAAGGAGAGCGATTGAGAAAATGAAATGATTCTGTTGCTTTATTAAGCCAGTTGGGATGTTTGGAAGGAAAGTTGAAGTTTAGATAAAGAAGGGATTCAAAAGATTGGATTTCTTTGAGGTGTAGGAATACTATCAGAGCCAAGCTTTGGAACCTCTTCTCAGCTCTTAATCTTACCTCTTATG